>NC_053498.1:106042887-106354250 GCF_905171775.1 Rana temporaria | reverse complement strand
TTCTGATTTAAATGATTGAAATGCCACTCGCATTAAATGTTTTCAGAGATAGCAGAGGCAAACGAACCTCCACCCAGTGGGACAGATCCTATGAGTGCTATTTTTGGTCAAACATAAATGACTTCAGACAACCATATGGTGAAACGGTAATTAGGGATTAGAAAAAAATAAGATTTATTATGCAAGCCAATTATATGATTGTCGCCAGATTCCTTCTTATGATGTGTCTAAAAGCATTTTCTCCAAATCCACTATTCCTGACTTCATGCCTAATCCTGAGATTAAAACACAATGCTTGAAGCTCCGACATAAATCTTTTGTTACAACAAAACCAAGTGTCAAACCTAAATTCTTGCTGTTGCTATTCAGATAACTCAAAACTGTAAAAATGTGTCCTTAAAGCCCAACTCCAGCAAAAAAACTTTTATTTTTATTTTTGTTTTAGCTGCAGGAGACTTTATTATCAGGTGCAGGCAGTCAAGGCCAGTATAGAGGCAGTTACTGTTGATGCAGCATGTGGTAAGAATGTACTGCTGTGCATGTTCAGGTCTGTTTGTCCCTGCAGACAGGCATCCTAACCAGACCAGCATCTGACAATGGTACACTATATTGTCAAAAGTATTGGGACCTCAATCTGATAGAACACCTT
This sequence comes from Rana temporaria, assembly GCF_905171775.1. Lineage (NCBI taxonomy): Eukaryota > Metazoa > Chordata > Amphibia > Anura > Ranidae > Rana > Rana temporaria. Next base: position 106,353,601 of record NC_053498.1, on the reverse strand, counting down.
TGGGATGAATTAGAGCGGAGACTGGCCAGGCCTTTTCTCCAACATCAGTGCCTGACCTCACAAATGCACTTCTGGAAGAATGGTCAAACATTCCCATAGACACACCCCTAAACCTTGTGGACAGCCTTCCCAGAAGAGTTCAAGCTGTTATAGCTGCACGTATTGAACCCTACGGACTTAGGCCTCGTACACACGATAGGTTAAACAGAGGACAACGGTCTGATGGACCATTTTTATTGGTCAAAACCGATCGTGTGTGGGCCCCATAGGTTGTTTAACCATCAGTTAAAAAAAAGCCAACTTGCTTTAAATTTAACCAATGGATTCCTAACCGATAGGTCAAAACCGATCGTTAGTAGGCACAACCATCGGTTAAAAATCCACGCATGTTTAGAATAAAGTCGACGCACGCTTGGAAGCGTTGAACTTTGTTTTTTTCAGCACGTTGTTGTGTTTTACGTCACCGCGTTCTGACATGATCGTTTTTTTAACCAATGGTCTGTAGGCGCGACGGACCATCAGTCCGCTTCATCCCTTAACCGATGAAAACGGTCCATCAGACCGTCCTCATCGGATGGACTGATCGTGTGTACGCGGCTTAAAGGAGTTGTAAAGGAAAACATTTTTTTTGCTGAAATGACTTTTTACAGGGTATAGAGACATAATAGTTAACTGATTCATTTTAAAATTCATTAAAGATAGATAAAAAATCAATCATATAATGTACCTCTAGTTTCGTTTTTGCATCTAGTTTCGTTTTTGCATCTAGTTTCGTTTTTGCATGTTATCCTGCCTGTGTGCTATACAGAGCCATAGAGCATTGATGGTTTGGAAAATGAAACTAGAATCTCCCAGTACTGTGGTCATCAGGAAACAGACAACCAGGAAGTGTCCAGAACAGAGAAGAATTACAGCAACATCAGAGCAAAAACGAACAATGAGGACATGAAACCAGGACTGCAGTAAGGTAAAGGAAGCTATTTAGCTAAAAAAAAAATCCTTTAGTGACCCTTTAAGACTGGAATGCCATTAAAGTTCATGTGCGTGTAAAAGCAAGTGTCGCAATACTTTTGACAATATAGTGTATAAGCTAGTGGGTCACTGTGCAGTAAGTGAAACGGTGCTTGGACTTATGGAGAATCTGCACAGAGCTCTGCCACCAAATAGCCAGGAGGCTGGATTTTGCTTTGTGGCTGTAATTACCACTAACAAACATTTTGTTTTGCTACAGTAATGATTAAAAACAAGCAAATTTTAAAATATACTTGGCCAGGAGGACTGATTCTATAGGAATCTTTGTATTTGGTGCTGATCCCTACATTTTATATTTGCATTTTCCTTCTTCAGTCATTAAATGGCTAGTGATGATGCAACTGCGTGATCAAGTTGCATTATCACACACATTTGGCTCAACTCTTTGGCATCTTGCCAATGTGTGCTGAACTGAGCAAGTACCACACATAGTGTACCCTCAAAATATTTTGCTTGAAACAAATGGAAATATTTCATTTTGATAGAAGAAACTTCATACCAAAAACTCCAACCACTAACAACCAACTTCAGGTTCACTTTCTTTATATCTTACATACTAACTTCTCCCTGCATACTTGTTTTAGTTACTGACATAGGTTGATTCATACAAAGTTAAGCCAATAAAATTTGATTTTGTTGAGCCGTAGTCTGTAACAATTCACAGGAGTCTAAAAGGACCAATACTCCAATCAGAGTAGTGCTAGTGGTCCAATGGATGGCCTGAGAGGTATGGGGGGTCAAGCTCTTCCCTCCATAGAACCAACAAATGTTTGACATAGATAGAGCTTTAGCAACTTAAACTTTCATCATATGAAATTAGGCAACAATGATGTCAAAGCTTTAGATGCCATGGAAGTCACCAGAGGGCTCCTGTTTCAGAACAAGGAGGAGGGCAGGGATGGACTGGCCATTGGGACTACAGGGAGTTTCCCGGTGGGCCGATGGCTCAGTGGGCCAGCTTCAATGACAGCGGACCGTCGCCCCCCTCCGCTCCTCTTTCCCTCCCTTTCCAGCACCGCTCACCTCCTCTCCCTCCCCGCAGTGCTCACCTGGGGGGACAAAGAAGCAGGTGGAGGACAGAGGAGCATGGGGGAGGGGACAGACAGCTGACTCAACAGCAATGGCCTGGGAGTTTCTCACTTCTGCCTAATCTTGTCCCATAAGGGGGGGCACCAAACTGATTCTTTGCCATGGGTGAAATAATGTCTAGCTTTCCCACTGGTACTGCCTATAAGAGTACCAGTACCAGCCATTCTACTCTAATAAAGTAGAACGGCTAGTGGCTAGTGAAGGGGAAGAGTGGGATGGGTGGCCGTGGGGGGTGCGGGAGTTGTATGGCCGCCATGGGAGAGACCTGTCAAAGTGGGCCAGTCTGGATGAAGTCCAGGGTCAAATTTTTGTCCCAGTCCAGCCCTGGAGGAGGGCACCGTGATAATTGAGCACCCATGTTTTTGGTCACTGTAATGAACAATAAAAGGGGGTTGAAATAATTGCTAAGTAGTTGCCAAATAATAATAATTGCCAATGTAGTTAATGTAGTTAATGCTCATGCTTGGCTATTGCCCAGTTTGCATACAGTACAGTACATGCTAAGTCCAGATAAAGCTTCTACAGTTTACCAAACGAAAACAAACAGAAGGATTAGGCAACTTTATTTAAACCGTATATGATGCTTAAAAATTGAAAATCAGCACACATTTAAAATCCAAATTTACTCATTAAGATGTTTTCTCCTCTCCTGAATACATCAAGATAAAAGTTCCATGCTGGGCACATACTGTATGTAAATACCGTTCTCTCAAATATTTGAAACAATCCATTCTGCAAACACCTAAGGCAAGTGGTTTATTATTAATGCAGTAAGCCAACAACAGTTGCAGGCTTTTTGTTTGCTGTCTGTATTTTCCAAACATAGATGTGACCCAGGAGAGTTTAATGAGTATTCCCTAAATCCACGGCTTTTCCTTCTATATCAGGGCTTGTAAAGCTCAAAAAGCATCAAATATTTTCTTCCCTGGAAGCACTAGAGTGCTGGATACCTACATAAGATGCATGTGTGTGTAAATGGTTTATATGAAGTTTAATGCAGCTTTTTTCATCTAGGGTGTTCAGGCACGCTGTGGCCCATTAGGTGTCCTCAGGGTTGGAAAAATGCCTAAAAATTGCCCAAATGTTGTATTCAAGCTAGCAGGTGGAGGAAGCCTGCCTTTTAGTTACACAAGGTCACAGGTTTTCATTGAGCACCATTACAACCATAGCCCCTGGGGGTCTAACATCCAGTGATGTGATTGGTTGATAAGGGGGGTTCAAGTACCTGCACAGCATCGTTGTTTGCCCCGCTTTTGCCCCTCTTTGCCAGCACTGGGGTCACATTAGCTTAATGAGGGAAATAAATATTGGAATACTAGTCAGTACCAGTGTGCAAAGGCATGTTTGCTTTGTAAGAATAAATCACCTCTAGTGTCCTACATGTTGCTGCGTTATGTAAAACTATTTGTTTTCTACATTTTAGAATGGGATGCCTCAGGATTGTGTAGAATTGTAAAGGGTGTCGTGATTGAAAAGAGTAGACACACAGACAGAATTCTCACCGCTCCAGGTGAGCCTCGTGATGATCAGGGGTTGTTGAACCACCAGGGTGCTGGCAATGCGGTAATAGCAAAAAAACAAAAGAACAAAAGCCATGGCCATGACTAAGCACTGACGCCAGTGCGAAAGGTTGGCCATACTGATTTTTGTGGGCTTGCAGTGACTGTATGCACAGTTGAAAATAAAGACATCTCTTTTAAAGAAAATTTTGGAGTGCGGCTGTCCAGCTTTTGTTCTTTTGTTTTTTTGTGATTGAAAAGAGGTTGACCTTCTGGGAAGCTGTGAGACGGCTGATTCATAGGCTTACTGATCTATCTCTGGAGATGCGCCCAAAAACATTTTTACTAAACGTCACCCAACTTTCGAGACGTAGATATAAGAAATCCTTCCTGTCCTGATCCACCTGCTTAATGCGGCCAAGGTGTGCATACCACAAAAATGGAAACAAACTGACTCCCCCGTCAGTTGTTCAATGGATAGCTGCGGTTAACGAGATCAATGAAATGGAACGCCTAACAGTGGCCATGAAACGTAAGTGTTCACGAGATTATGCTTCGTACCTGTCCCCTTGATTTGTATGGGCTCAGGCCCAGTAGCATTTGATTGCTCTGTATCCTTGGGCGAACATCAGCCCCTGCACCAATTCCTTGCTTTTCCTCTTCCCTTTCCTTTTTTCTCACTCATTCCTCTCCGATCCTCATCTATGTTCTTTTTTTTTTTTAAGTGTATTTTGTGCGTGTACTCGAGAGAGGAGCCGGACTGCAGGAGTTGGGAGTAGGCAGGCCTCCCCCAGAGGCAATCTGCCACCTTTCTCCATGCCCCGGGTGGCAATGGCGGGTGTGTGAGTGGGTCCTCCCACACAGCCCGCCCTACCTGCTCCGCTTCGAAGCCCAACGGGGCAGAGGGACTCCCTATGAGGGAGTGAGAGGATCTAGCCCGCTCAACCAGCCCCGTTAGTCCTTCGCCTCTCTTTTTAGAGACCGCGTGGTCAAAGTGCATGCATGTTAACCCAATTTCGAGTGCGTGTGTAGGTGTGGTGGTTTTTGTGGGAGGGGGGTGGGCGTACTAAGCGCAGGCTTACCTCGCATAGCACACCCACCGGGAGCCAGGCTGAGATCACCATATAAAATTTTAAAAAAGAAACCACGCTCTTATGCTTGCATGGTTCAGACCCCTGTCTACACACTAGTATTACAATTTCTTGTATTGTATGTTCTAGGGGCCTTGTTCGGAACTAACATTTTTGTAAACGGATTCCTAATGGTAACAGAATTAAATAAGACGACATGGTTCTAAATGTGTATTGACATATTTAATTGTTTTTTACTGTTGAATGCTTTATGAAGGTTTCTGCTTCACCATGTTTGGCACAACATTGTTTGTTGCAGTGTACTACTTGCTTTGCTGAAGAGCGGAATAAAAAAATTATAAAAGAAAAGAGGTTGAGAAACACTGGTTTATTGTGTACCTTTGTGGAACATTGCTATGTATACAACATACACTTTGGACAACATGCTTCAAACAAACATAAAGTTATTGCTAATTACACACTTAGGACCGCATCTTGGAAACAAACATGAAGTTATTGCTACATATAAAATATACAATTAGGACCACATGCTGCAAGCAAACATAACATTATTGCAAAAGGCATTAAAAATAAATGTGCTACCCATTACAGTGCAATAATACAAAATGCTATAAAGTATATTAACTATTATAGTGGTGCAGCAAGCACAGTTATCAGTTAATCAGCAATTACAAAAAAAAAAATCTAATTAAGGGGCACTATGGGAGCTCCTAATCATTGAGTTTTTGGAAGTACAGACCTTCTTTGCAATCCAAATTCCTTTGTGCATTTTATTACCAAAAGAATAATGTAAAACTTTCACAAATCTGGGCAAATCATACAGAAAATATGATAAATAAAAAGTAGAAGCAAGGGTTATCTCCAGTGAAAAGTGTATCTACTGTAAATAATAAAAATAAGTAGTAAGCTCAAACATTGTGAGAGCTGAAAAGATATCTAAATCTTGACAGCTCCAGGTTTAAGCTATTGAACTATGTAATCGAACTACAGAGCAGATATGAATAATCGATAAATATGTGAAATGGTTTATAGAGCGCCACCTCCTGGCTGAAAAATGTAAGTGTGAAACGTTCCAGTGTTCATATGCATTTTTTTTAAATCTGAACATATTGAAAAAAAATATATATATATATATATATATATATATATATATATATATATATATATATATATACGCAAAACACATTTATATGTTCCCTTTATTCTTGTAATTTTATGCCATCTTCCCCATATATTGTTTCAATATATTTTTAAACAATGACTTAGAATTAAAGTGGTGACAGGTAGCAAAAGGTCAGATGCTGGCTTTATTTGACTTGCCTTTGAAATATGATGGAATTTGGATGCTATAGACAGCTCAACTACTTTCCGAAATACCAGACAAAAGTATTTTTGATTGCATTTTTTTGTCTTTGGTGAATAATTTGAGAATGATGGTGGATATAAAAAAAAAACACACACTTACATGCATCAAAAATATTAAGAGCTCACCTGCCCTAGAGATTAATCAAAGTCAGAGACAAGTTGAGTTTGCCTTGTTCTTGAACATTTACCTTGTCATACATTACAGAACTCGTTACTATTTTTCCCAATTATATACGCTAACTGCAGGGAACTGTCCAAGGTGCTGAATCTGAACCTAATTGCAAAGGGTTGGGAACATTTTCATGTGAGAGCTTTTGGAATTATTTAGAAGTGAAGCAGCATGGGTATGGGTATCTTCATAAGAAATGTATGCCTTTCTTCACATTATTACGTAAGAAATATATATATATTTTTGTATTTATTAGGAATTTATTAGGAATAATATTTCATATGTCTGCTGTTTCAATATAAGTTTAAATCACAATGACATCATTTATGTTTTAGTTGTATCCCTTTACTTTAATTTAGCCTGACACCTGTGCAGTAGACAAGTTATATAGTTACATAGTTGGTCAGGTTGAAAAAAGACAAGTCCATCTAGTTCAACAAAAAAAAAACAACATACAATCCCATATACCCAATTCTATACCCACAGTTGATCCAGAGGAAGGTGAAAGACCTCAGCAGAGCATGATCCACTTTGCTACAGCAGGGGAAAAATTCCTTCCTGATCCCCCGAGAGGCAATCGGATTTTCCTTGGATCAACTTTACCTATAAATGTTAGTACCCAGTTATATTATGTACATTTATGAAAGAATCCAGGCCTTTTTTAAAGCAATCTACTGAGCTGGTCAGAACCAGCTCTGAAGGGAGTCTATTCCACATTTTCACAGCCCTTACTGTGAAGAAACCTTTCCATATTTGGAGGACAAATATAAAGAGTGTCCCCTTGTCCTCTGCGATGACCTTAAAGTTAATAACTCAACACCAAGTTCACTATATAGGCTCCTTATGTATTTGCACATGGTGATCATTTCCCCCCTTAATATCCTCTTGTATAGACAAAGAAAGAAAAATACCCCCAAAAAATGGGACTTTGAAAGCCAAGCTCAAAAGTACAAAAAGTTTATTAAATGGACCAAACAAGATACCGGTTGATGCTTGTTGACAATGGACCTTGATGGTCAAGGTAATTCTACACAACAACACTTGCAAAATGGTATGCAGATAGAGAACACCAGGGATGAAAAGTGCACAAGGGTGCCAGGCATCCTATACACCCGAGGATTAACGCCATTGGGCCGTGGACACATCCCACTGCAGCAACTGACCTTTGTTTGTTCCGGGAAGGGCTGCACCCGAGGAGACACACCATCAAGGGACTTCTATATCCGTAGACCATACGATTGAGAATTTATACACCATACAACTCTCTGGCCCCTGATGATGGTCTTCTGCTTACCCACAAGACCAGAAACGCGTCGGGCATCCTCCACCGTCCCTTGGAGAGTGTTTTTTAATTATGTTGCATTATACACTGTCGTGTTGTAAAAAAAAACATTCCTCTCTTTTTCTTTAACACTTGGTGCACTTTTCATCCCTGGTGTTCTCTATCTGCATACCATTTTGCAAGTGTTGTTGTGTAGAATTACCTCGACCATCAAGGTCCATTGTCAACAAGCATCAACCGGTATCTTGTTTGGTCCATTTAATAAACTTTTTGGGCCAGATCCTCAAAAGAGATACTCCGACTTAAGTGCTGTTCAGTCTGTGTGTAACTTTGGAAACGATCCTCAAAAGGCTTTTTCCAAAGTTACACAGAAGATCCGGCATGTGTAATTGAATTACACTGCCTAATTTTAGGATGCAGTACCGCATCCGCCGCTGGGGGCATTTCGAGTCGAAATGCCGTTGCTAGTATGCAAATTAGCACTTAAGGCGATCCACAAAGCTTTCTAGCTTCTTTTTTGCGCCGTAAGTGTTATTTTGCAAGTGTAAAATTAGGGCTCGTTTTACAAAGTGTAAAGTTAGTCACACCTTGTAAAGGCCCATTGCAGCGACGGCATTTGGTATGCTTTCCCGAGGGAGAACTCCACGTCAATTTGTAAAAAACAAAACCGGCATGGGTTCCCCCCCAGGAGCATACCAGGTCCTTAGGTCTGGTATGGGTTGTAAGGGGACCCCCCCTACGCCGAAAAATTGACGTAGGGGGTCCCCCTACAATCCATACCAGACCCGTATCCAAAGCACGGTACCCGGCCGGCCAGGAAGGGAGTGGGGACGAGCGAACGCCCCCCCCTCCTGAGCCGTGCCAGGCCGCGTGCCCTCAACATGGGGGGGTTGGGTGCTCTGGGGCAGGGGGGCGCACTGCGGGCCCCCCCACCCCAGAGCACCCTGTCCCCATGTTGATGAGGACAGGACCTCTTCCCGACAACCCTTGCCATTGGTTGTCGGGGTCTGCGGGCGGAGGCTTATCGGAATCTGGGAGTCCCCTTTAATAAGGGGGCCCCCAGATACCGGCCCCCCACCCTAAGTGAATGGATATGGGGTACATCGTACCCCTATCCATTCACCTGGAGGCAAAAAGTAAAAGTTAATAAACACACAACACAAGGCTTTTTAAAATAGTTTATTATTCTGCTCCGGACGCCCCCCCTGTCTTCGTTATTAGCTCAATTACCAGGGGGGGCTTCTTCTTCCGCTCTCCGGGGGTCTTCTTCCACTCTCCGGGGGTCTTCCGCTCTCCGGGGGGGCTTCTCCGGACTCCGGGGGGGCTTCTCCGGACTCCGGGGGGCTTCTTCCATCTTCTCCCCTCTTCCGCTCTTGACTCGGCGAACCCCGGTTCTTCTTCAGCTCTCCGGTGCCTTCTTCTTCAGCGCTGGCTGCCTGCTATGTTTGTGTGTTAGCTCGATTTCAAACAGGCAGCCGGCGCGGTCTTCTGTGGCGTCATCTTCTCTTCTGGTCTTCTGTTCTTCCGATGTTGCCTCGTCGCCTGTTGTCGCTGTAATGATGGAAGCGCGCCTTGCATCACATTTATATAGGCATCACCGTCCCATCATGCTCCGGTAGGTACCCACGTGGTGGGTGCACGTGGGTAGGCACCCACCACGTGGGTACCTACCGGAGCATGATGGGACGGTGATGCCTATATAAATGGGATGCAAGGCGCGCTTCCATCATTACAGCGACAACAGGCGACGAGGCAACATCGGAAGAACAGAAGACCAGAAGACCCTGACGCCACAGAAGACCGCGCCGGCTGCCTGTTTGAAATCGAGCTAACACACAAACATAGCAGGCAGCCAGCGCTGAAGAAGAAGGCACCGGAGAGCTGCAGAAGAACCGGGGTTCGCCGAGTCAAGAGCGGAAGAGGGGAGAAGATGGAAGAAGCCCCCCGGAGTCCGGAGAAGCCCCCCCGGAGAGCGGAAGACCCCCGGAGAGTGGAAGAAGACCCCCGGAGAGCGGAAGAAGAAGCCCCCCCTGGTAATTGAGCTAATAACGAAGACAGGGGGGGCGTCCGGAGCAGAATAATAAACTATTTTAAAAAGCCTTGTGTTGTGTGTTTATTAACTTTTACTTTTTGCCTCCAGGTGAATGGATAGGGGTACGATGTACCCCATATCCATTCACTTAGGGTGGGGGGCCGGTATCTGGGGGCCCCCTTATTAAAGGGGACTCCCAGATTCCGATAAGCCTCCGCCCGCAGACCCCGACAACCAATGGCAAGGGTTGTCGGGAAGAGGTCCTGTCCTCATCAACATGGGGACAGGGTGCTCTGGGGTGGGGGGGCCCGCAGTGCGCCCCCCTGCCCCAGAGCACCCAACCCCCCCATGTTGAGGGCACGCGGCCTGGCACGGCTCAGGAGGGGGGGGGGCGCTCGCTCGTCCCCACTCCCTTCCTGGCTGGCCGGGTAGCGTGCTTTGGATACGGGTCTGGTATGGATTGTAGGGGGACCCCCTACGTCAATTTTTCGGCGTGGGGGGGTCTCCTTACAACCCATACCAGACCTAAGGACCTGGTATGCTCCTGGGGGGGGAACCCATGCCGATTTTTTCTTTGAAAATTGGCATGGAGTTCTCCCTCAGGAATGCATGCCGCTGTCATTTTTTTTTTCCCCGACGCAACTTTAAGCCGTCGCGATCCTCAAAACTCGGCGTAACGTAACTTCGCGCATGCGCAGTACGGCCGACGCGCATGCGCAGTACGGCCGGCGCGGGAGCGCGCCTCATTTAAATGGGACTCGCCCCATTTGAATAGGAACGCCTTGCGCCGGCGGAATTTTAGTTACACAGCCTGAATTTTCTAGATAAGTGCTTTGTGGATCAGGCACTTAGGTAGAAACTTTAAGCCAGTGTAACTTAAATTGGATTTTTTAAGTTACGTCAGGTTTTTGTGGATCTGGCCCTTTGTACTTTTGAGCTTGGCTTTCAAAGTCCCATTTTTTGGGGGTATTTTTCTTTCTTTGTCTATACATGGTAGGGATGTGGCCATTCTCATATAATATGGATCTGTGAACTCTTTTTATTTATTAATATCCTCTTGGGAGTGTTGAGAAGAATCAGGAAGACTATCCCAAGTGGAGCCACTTACACTAATAGAGCGTCTTACCCTTGATATTCTAGCCCAAAAAAATTATTTTGACTAGAGTTGCACTTTAAAGGTTATTTCTCATCCCCCCTATTAGGACAAAAAGCAATAAGGGGGTGGGTTTGCAAACCCAACATTAGGTCATGTGGCCTCAAATATTAGTACACTGCATTGTGGGTGTCGGGATCAGCACAACCTTCATCCGTTTTGACTGAAGATCGTGCTGATTGCAGCACCCTAGTGACCAGCTGCTGTGGCTTAAGGTCATGTGATCCAGTGCATTTCCAGTAAACAAACAAAGAAGAAAAAAAATCGGCAGACTCGATGGACTACTCAGTCTTTGTTCTGCCATCACTTGTCTGTGTTTCAGTGCTGGAGTACCATGGGCATCTACTTGTTAAGTCATCAAATTATACTTCTTTGCTTTAATGTACAGTAAATCTAAAGGCTCCTTTATGGCATTTTAAACTAGTCCCAAATCTAGTTACCGTGTAATACACAGACCTCATAAAATAAACACACAGCTTCCATTACCTTTTCTGAATGAGACAAGTCTTTCTTTATTTGTGTATCACATGTTTGTCTTCTCAGACACTGCAGCTCGCTGTGGGAGAATTTCAATAAAAGAGGCATTGCTGTCAATCCAGAACAGAGTGGGCAGAGTGGGCAGGGTTAGATGTGGCCAGGTGCTGAGTGACAAGCTACAAGCTTGTGAAGCAGTAGGAGCTTGTTCACAATAGTGTTGACCTCCAAAGAGCGATCTGTGTTTGGATCACTCTTCAGAGAGCATTTGACAGGCAGCGAGGACATGTTGAATCATCTCCTCACCGCCTGCGTTAACCCCTGCAATGCTGCATGAGTGCACCATGATTGCATGCATCTTGGGTCATGAACGACAAAGGGTATGATTCCTGCCACGGTTGTGATGCTTTGCATGTGTACACCCCTGACTACTGCCTCTACAATTAAAGAGGGTAGCGGCTGGGGGGCAGTAAAAGCATGGCTCAACAACAGGACTTTACCCTCCCTGACCTCTAGTGTGAACGAGCCCAAACAATGCTGATAGCCACTCCTCCTGCAACATCTTCTTCCACTGTAATGCAAGCAGACACAGCTTACATAGGAGTGGCAGCTGTACTCAGGAGCAGTGCAGCATTGTTGCAACACCATCACAACTGTATTAGGTGGACTTTACTGGTAGGGTCAACAAGTATTTGTGGGACTAAGAGAAAACTGTAAGTTCAGATACACTTATAATTAAGTGGTACAGCACATACTTTTTAATGGGTTGCCAAAGTTCTTTAAGGCCAGTACAATCTACAATGACAGGTAACACAAAGAAAACCAAATACAGTAAAATCTTGGTTTGCGAGCATAATTTGTTCCAGAAACATGCTTGTAATCCAAAGCGCTTGTATATCAAAGCATTTTTTTACAGGGTATAAATAAGAAGAGAGGCACCTCTTATGCACACGATCGGTTCATCTGATGAAAACGGACTGATGGATTTTTTCATCAGATATGCGATGAAGCTGACTTTCATCAGTCTTGCCTACACACCATCAGTTAAAAATCCGATCGTGTCCAATGCGGTGACGTAAAACACAACGATGTGCAGAGAAAAATGAAGTTCAATGCTTCCGAGCATGCGTCGACTTGATTCTGAGCATGCGTGGATTTTTGATCAATGGATTTCCCCACAGGCGATAATTTTTATCGTTTTTTTAACCATCAGAAAATTTTAAAACAGGTTCTATTTTCTTTCACCGATGGGAAAAAAAACGATGGGGCCCACACATGATCAGACCATTTTCATCAGACAAACTGATCGTGTGTACAGGGCATAAGTGTAGCAATACGTTGCTAAATGTTGTACCCTCATTAAATGTAACCATATTGCTACACTTAGAGGCTCCTCTCTTCTTTTTTATACTCAGTTGTGTCATGACGCTACTCTTATAACATAACATCGATTGTATATCAAGGCAAAATGTATTAAAACATTTTGCTTGTCTTGCAAAACGTTCTCAAACCAAGTTACTCTTAAACCAAGGTTTTACTGTACAAGCCCAGTTTTACAGTCTTTTTAAAGGAATGACATCAAATTCTCTTGGTCTAGTGATCTCAAATATGTGTTGCTCCTCAGTAAACCATTTGATATCGTGAACAACCTTGACAATCAGAACAAACACTGGAGTGCACAGAGCCCTTTGGCTACATGTAACTTGTAAACTCAGAACCTGATCTGCTACCAATATATGAATAGACTGAAGGGACTATACCCCTCGTAACTTGGTGATAGTGTCCATAGAGGTGATTGTGTCCATATAAGTGATAATGTCCATAGAGGTGATTAATGTCCATAGAGGTGATTAATGTCCATAGAGGTGATAGTGTCCATAGGGGTTATAGTGTCCATAGAGGTGATAGTATGCATAGAGGTGATAGTATGCATAGAGGTGATAGTGTCCATAGAGGTGATAGTGTCCATAGAGGTGATAATGTCCGTAGAGGTGATAGTGCAAATAGAGGTGATAGTGTCCATAGAGGTGATAATGTCTGTAGGGGTGATAGTGTCCATAGAGGTGATAATGTCCGTAGAGGTGATAGTGCCCATAGAGGTGATAGTGCCCATAGAGGTGATAGTGCCCATAGAGGTTATAGTGCCCATAGAGGTGATAGTGTGCATAGAGGTGATAGTGCCCATAGAGGTGATAGTGCCCATAGAGGTGGTAGTGTGCATAGAGGTGATAGTGTGCATAGAGGTGATAGTGTATATAGAGGTGATAGTGTGCATAGAGGTGATAGTGCCCATAGAGGTGATAGTGCCCATAGAGGTGATAGTGCCCATAGAGGTAATAATGTCCATAGAGAATACCCATCAAAGGAATGCCTCTTTGGACATTATCACCAAGTTATGAGGGGTATAGTCCCTTCAGTCTATTCATATATTGGTAACACATCAGGTTTCAGGTGTACAAGTTATATTTACTTTATTATTTTTTTTTTTATTTAACTTTTTATTTTATTTAAATCTCAATTTTCAATAGGGTACTTAAAAATTGGTGAATATTATTTGTCCTGATTTCCCGTGGTTTATTTTAGGTTTACATTTAATGGCTCTTTAAACCAGCTCTACACGTTGCATTGCTTTCACATATTCCACTCATTATTTTTTTCCAATGAATATTGTCATTTTTGTATTATTAAGAACAGCTGATAACACGAAAAACACATTTTTTTCTGTACCTCTTCTACAGAACCTTACATTTGTTTTTAACAGTATCTGCGTTATTCTTTTCAAAGGCCAGACAGACCATGCACGAGTTCTACTGTGTCAAGATAGCGGCAAACATTGAAGCAATGTTTGAAAAAGATTACAGAATCTGTTCTTATTTTCTATCTGAGGTTTCTTTTGCTGAAATAGGTTTTCATGGCTAACACAGAAGTATAATAAATATCTTTTCTGCTCTGGCTTTCCCATTCTGCCTGTAGCAGATAAATGACTCATTATTTAAAATAAAGGTTACACCTTTTGTTACAGGGAGGCTTACATTTCGGATGTTGTCTTCCAGCTTGCATTGACTGAGTAATGAGGTAGAAAGATGTTTGCGATTTATGTTGCACTTGCCTGTTAAGCTAGTGACCTGGATATTGTAGTTTCTCCCTCGCTAAGGTTTACTCTGCTGTAAATATCGCAGCAGTAACTTTTATTTCCATTAGCAGATTTTACCTTGCTACATGATTCAAAGGCTCGCCATTGCAGATACTGGTTTGTTTTTCAGCAATAAGCCTTATTTATCAACGTTTCTGAAACTTTTGGCAACCAATCAGATGTGTTTTTTTTTTCACTTTCCCATTGAAAAAGTGAAGGGAGCACCCTATTAATTATTGTGAGTAACCCTTACTGCTCAGAGCCTACTCTTAAGGGTTAATATATAAAACATTTGTTGAACAAATGCCACACACTTTAGTGCATCCTGCCCAAATTCTGGCTGTAATTTCACTAATAGTGTAATTCTTATGATCAGCAGCTCTATCTAGTGGCCAAAATGATGTATAGTTTTCTGAAGTACTTTAAAGTGGAGGTTCACCCTAAAACAATTATCTAACATTACATCCAGCATACTAACGACATGTACAGTATGCAGGTATTTTTTATTTTTTCGCCGTACATACCGGTATATTGTTATTTCCCCCCCGGCTTCCGGGTTCTGATTCCCGCGGGACTGGGCGTTCCTATCCCAGGGTTAGATGATTGACGTCTGGTGAAAAACTTCCCATGGCGCACAAGGCGCGTCACCAGTTTTCCGTAAATAGCCGACCTGCGAATCGGCTCTATATGGTGCCTGCGCAGCCAGCTCTACACGGCGGGCACAGGCGCCATATTGCGCCGACTCGCAGGGGGGTGCTGACTTCTTACCTCTTCTCCCATGCAGCCAGCGGGTGAGGGGCCGAAAATGACTTCTCACCAGACGGGGTCTCTAGTAATTTGGGGGGCCCCCGCAGCTTTGCGGGGCCCTAAGCGGCTTGCATAGTGAGCCTATAGGGCGGATCGGCCCTGATTGTCATATTGTGCTCCTTGAAATAACCACACAGTTTTTTCCAGAGCAGCCTGTACTTCTCCTGAGGGAAACCTGTTTTTTTTTCTTTGTATACTGAACAATACTTCTGGAAGATGTGGCTGCAATCTTTCGTGTTGTAAAAACGTCCGGTGTACATGAGGCCTTTGGGTCCAGAAGCAAACCAGTTCCTTGTGGCAGCTCACTATCAGTAACAAGAAAGAAAACCACAAATAGGTCATACATATAGACCTATGAAACCAATATCATTCTGAACACAAAAAGAGGTCACAGTTTGCAGATATATGTAGATGCCGCAAGACTCTACAAACATTCAATAATAGTTTTACTCTTAAGCCTCGTTCACGGTACGATTGTTGGCCAACTGAGCGTCTGATATTTGTCAAAAGGGCGTGTGCCAAGATCTTGTCTTGCATACTAACGGTACACAATTGTTGTGCCAAAACACAAACGTAGTGTCGTACTACGAGGAATTTCAGCTCTTGTGCACCACCCTTTGGGCCCCTCCTGACAATTTTGTGTTTGGTGAGCATTGATTCTGAGCATGCATGTTTGTACTTTCGACTTTTGTGTGACAGCTTTGTGTACTGACCATACGAATATCTGACATTAAACCGTACTGACCGTCAAAAATGTACTAACTTGTCATCCATTTTAAATATGTATTTTGGGAGGCTGGGGTTTGGACTTTGATGGTACCATATATCAACTGATTACCAGTCAAAGTTAGAAAAGTATAAAGAAGGTTTTATTACAAAAAACATATACATAATTTACATATTCATAAAATAAACTTCTTTAGTCATAACAACTATGAAGCCTCGTACACACGATCAGTCCATCCGATGAGAACGGTCTGAAGGACCGTTGTCATTGGTTAACCGATGAAGCTGACTGATGGTCCGTCGTGCCCACACACCATTGGTTAAATAACCGATCGTGTCAGAACGCAGTGACGTAAAACACAACGACGTGCTGAAAAAAATGAAGTTCAATGCTTCCAAGCATGCGTCGACTTGATTCTGAGCATGCTTGGATTTTTAACCAACGGTCGTGCCTACTAACGATCGGTTTTGACCTATCGGTTAGGAATCCATCGGTTAAATTTAAAGCAAGTTGGCTTTTTTTTAACCGATGGTTAAATAACCTATGGGGCCCACACACGATTGGTTTTGACCGATGAAAACGGTCCATCAGACCGTTGTCCTCTGGTTAACCTATCGTGTGTATGAGGCCTAAAGTGCCTAAAAGACATTGGGCCAGATTCAGATAGAGATACGACGGTGTATCTCCTGATACGCCGTCGTATCTCCTGATACGCCGTCGTATCTCTGAGTTCCGTCGGTCGGATCTATGCGCCTGATTCATAGAATCAGGTTCCGCATAGATCTCCCTAAGATCCGACAGGTGTAAGTGACTTACACCGTCGGATCTTAGGCTGCAATCTCACACTGGCCGCTAGGTGGCGCTTCTGTTTGTATACGCGAGGAATATGCAAATGAGGAGTTACGCCGATTCAGAAACGAACGACCGCCCTTTTTTTTTACGTCGTTTGTGTTCGGCTTTTTCCGGCGTATAGTTACCCCTGCTATATGTGGCGTATCCTATGTTAAGTATGGCCGTCGTTCCCGGGTCGAATTTTTAATTTTTTACTTTGCTTGCGTAAGTCGTTCGCGAATACGGATGGACGTAATTTACGTTCACGTCGAAACCAATGACGTCATAGCGACGTCATTTAGAGCAATGCAAGCTGGGAAATTTAGCGGACGGCGCATGCGCAGTTCGTTCGGCGCAGGGACGCGCCTGATTTAAATGTTACACACCCCCTAGCCGCGGAATTTGAATTCCGCTGGGGGATTTACGATAAGCCTCCGCAACTTTAGAGGCAAGTGCTTTGTGAAATAAAGCACTTGCCTCAAAAACTTGCGCCGGCGTAACGTAAATCAGATAGGTTACGCGGATTTAAAGATCCGCTGACCTATCTGAATCTGGCCCAGTCTGTCATTGTAGATAGAATGTCAACATCATCTAGTTTATATTGAGAAGAGCTCAACCTGTCATCCGACATTTGTTGTTCGAAAGTTGGACAATTGTCAAAAGGAGCGTACTAACAGTAAGATTTTAGGACAACAGTCTGTCAACAGACAATCCCCTTCCAACAACTGTATCATGTATATGAGGCTTTACTCTAATTTTTTATAGCAAAGCTGGTCATATACTAGTGGAAATTTGGTAAAAATTAGAATTTTCAGAACATTCATTTGATTTTTGTAATCGTTAGTGGGGTCACATCAACCATAGTGACAAGAAAATGTAAAGATGTAGGAGGGAAAACTTTTCTTGAGTGAATTATATTTTAAGATGTATAAAAAAAAACACATCAGCGCTTAAGTGTAGAAAAAGAGATCGCCTTGGGATGAAGGAAGTAACAATATAAATCTTCACTTCAATTGAAGATTATGCTTCAGGTACACAGTCCTCTTCCGACTGAGGAAATCTTTAATTCCTAATGACAAAATGACAAAAAAGGAGCGCAAGAGCCTTATGCGTTAGCTTAAAATGATTTATTGATTCAAAGATGTGGAAAAAACAAAAGGTGTATGGCTATAAGTGTTATAGAGTAAACAGAACTCCAATGCCGACATCAAAACAAGAAGTGATCTTGACACATTGTGAGGGGAATGGCCACTTTCTCAGGGCTACTGGGTGAGTATACCTTTTTGCAGTTTTTTGAATCAATAAATTGTAATAAAGTAATGCATGAGGCTCTTGCATCCCCCTTTTTCCATTTTGTTGTTTAGAATTCGATTTTAAATGTGCATGTGGTTTAGCTTGGGAAAATAATACATATTGTAATGTGCATGTGAAAGGCATGAGAAAAAAAAATTATGTCTAAGGCCCCATACAGACGACCGAACATGTCTGCTGAAACTGGTCCACGGACCAGTTTCAGCAGACATGTTCGGTCGTCTGTACAGCCGAGCGGACAGGATTCCAGCATACATTTGCCCGCCGGGCCTTTTTCGAGCGGGCAAATATTTCTAAACATGTTTAGAAACATGCCCGCTGGAATCCTGTCCGTCGGACATGTTCGGTCGTCTGTACAGACCTACCGTACATGTCCGAGCGGCCGCCATCCCTCGCATGTGTCAAATGACTTTGACGCATGCGTGGAAGCATTGAACTGCCAGGGCCGCGCACGTCGCTGCGTCATCGTCGCGGCGACGGCACGGCCTCGTCGCCGCGTATCGAGTACGCGTGGATTTCTGTATGATGGTGAGTACAGCCATCATACAGAAATCTCCGGGCAAACATGTACGCTGAAAACGGTCCGGTGGACTGTTTTCATCGTACATGTTTGCTCGTCTGTACGAGGCCTTAGATTTAATTGAAGTAGCACGTCTGGCCAAAGTTTTAAGGGCTTTTAAACAAGTTAGTTGACTCATTAACCACTTAAGGTCCGGCCCACATGCATTTGCTGCGGCAGGGCGGACCTAAGAGCAAAATCACGTACCTGTACGTGATTCCTGTTGTCAGCTCTGGGGCACGAGCGCGTGTGCCGCCGCAGTCGTGCTTCCATTGTGATTTGACACAGCAGGAGCCAATCAGCGCATCCGGCAGCTGCAATGGCAGCCAGGACCTGTCGATTGTTCATAGGAGAGGCAGGTCTGCCCATGTAAACAAGTGTTCAGTCACAGAGGGAGAGAAAGAGATCTTGTGTTCCTGCTTATCAGGAACACAGATGTCTCTTTTCCTCCACTCAGTCCATCCCCCACACAGTTAGAAAGCATTCCTTAGGAGCACACCTAACCCTTTGATCGCCCCTGATGTTAGCCCCTTCCTTACCAGCATCATTTATACAGGACATTTGTTTAGCACCGATCACTGTATTGGTGTCACCGGTCCCCAAAAAGTGTCACTTAGTGTCAGATTTGTCCGCCGCAATGTCGCAGTCCCAATAAAAATCACTGATCGCCGCCATTTCCCATTGTTTGAAGATGCTATAACTTTTGCACAAACCAATCAATATAAGCTTTTTGGGATTTTCTTACCAAAAATATGTAGCAGAATACAAATTGGCCTA
This sequence comes from Rana temporaria, assembly GCF_905171775.1. NCBI lineage: Eukaryota > Metazoa > Chordata > Amphibia > Anura > Ranidae > Rana > Rana temporaria. Next base: position 106,334,270 of record NC_053498.1, on the reverse strand, counting down.
AATTGATGAAGAAATTCGATTTTTTACATTTTTTTATTGGATATGTTTTATAGCAGAATGTAAAAAATTATATATTTTTTTCAAAATTGTCTGGCTTTTTTTGTTTATAGCGCAAACAATAAAAAATGCAGAGGTTATGAAATAGCACCAAATGAAAGCTCTCTTTGTGGGAAAAAAAGGTCATCAATTTTATTTGTGTGCAGTGTCACAGGACTGCGCAATAAAAATGGCCTGGTTAGGAAGGGGGTAAAACCTTCTGGAGCTGAAATGGTTAATGGCAAGATCAAACAAAATTCTGCTAGTGTATGGCCATCCTAAGACTACCTAGTATTGGAAATAACACCTACCATATACCTTAATGTCTAACACTTCGGGGGTTGATTTAATAAAACTGGAGAGTTCAAAATCTGGTGCAGTTGTGCATGGTAGCCAATCGTGGCCTAGTCAGAGCCCAGACTTAAACCCCATTGGAAATCTGTGGAATGACTTGAAGACTGCAGTCCACAAACGGTCACCATCAAATTCAACTGAACCTGAGCAGTTCTACAAAGAAGAGTGGGCAAATATTGCAAAGTCTAGATGTACAAAGTTAGTAGAGACATATCCCGACATACTAAAGGCTGTAATTAAAGAAAAGGTAAAATAATGACATAAGGGGGTGATCCTTTTTCCAACTCAGTGATTCTGTTTTTGATTTTTTTTTACTGGATTTTATAAGTAGCACTGAGTAAATGCAGCTGGATAAAACAAACACTGTGTCTGTCTTCATTTTAGGATGCAAAGCAAAAGCATGTGATTAATTTGTAGACATGTGCACAGCAAAGTTTTTCGTTTATTTCTGTTTCGTTTTCTGTTCGTTTATCATGATTCGTAACGAGTCGTAATTTCGTAAGACGTTAGTTATCGTATCCGTACTCTTTAGTATTTTCGTAAAACTTTTTTTTCCGTTTCTGTTTTTTTCTGTTAGTTTATTCTTCGTTGAATCGAGATTCGTATTTTCGTTATATTTTGTATTTTGCCGCATTCGTATTTTTAAAATGATTTTTTTCGTTCCTTTGTTTTTACGTTGGTTTAACTTTCGTTGTTTTGCTATTCGTATTTACATTATATTTTCCATCATGCCGCATTCGTATTTCCATAAGAAATATATCTTCGTTGCTTTATGATCATTCGTATTTTCGTGTCTAATTTCCTTTGATTGTAAAAACGTACTTTTGTAGATTTTATTGCATTCGTAATTCTGTTAGAATACATTTTATTCGACACACTACTCGTCGTAATTTTGTAATTCGTACTTTACTGTGATTGACTTGACTGTCTTAGTTAGCACACACACCCTGTCTAGAATGAAGTCTGACGTAGAAGAAAACTAAAATATGTCAGATATTACAAATACAAATCTAGAAATTAGATGCACTGCAGTCTAACACAGAAAAAGACACAAGGAGCCAGGAGGTAATGAGAAAAAGGCTCATTGGGGAAGGAACAAACCTCTTCAGAGGAAAGGGACAGCGCTCAGTGGCTATTGGTGAATGTCCAGAAATATTTCAGTACTAACAAAAGCTAATTTACATTATTTCGTATTTTCGTTGTTTTCATTTCCGTTTTCCGAAGATTCGTAATTTATTTTTCGTTAGTTTTGATTTTCGTTTTTTATTCTTTGTTCGGCATTTCGGTTGTTTTCTTTTCGGTCTTCGAATATTAGTAAGTTTGCATTTTCGTTCAATTTGTTTTTCGTAATTTTTTTTTTTGGGTTCGGTATTTTCGTTGTTTCTATGTTTTCGTTTCTTTCTTCTTTCGTATCTTCGTTGTTTTCCATATTCGTTATTTTGAAAATATCGTTATTCATTATTAATTGCGCTAAACCGTTCGTTCATTCGTATGTTAACGAATCAACTAAAATAACGAAAATTGACGGAAAACGTAATTGCACATGTCTATTAATTTGAAGAGGGGTGATTCTTTTCTATACCCACTGTAATTGCAAAGGAAGGTGATGGGTGAATATACAGGTGGTCCCCGGGTTACAAACAATAGGGTCTGTAGGTTTGTTCTTAAGTTGAATCTGTTTGTAAGTCGGAACAGGTACATTTTTTGAGTGTAGCTCCAGCCCAAAAAAAAACAATTTTCTATGTTTTTTTAATAGACTAGGGAAGGGTTAACACCCCTGTAACATTTGTTTTGCTGTCTGTGCCCCTGTTCAGAAGAGTTCACCTCACTTTCTGTCCCAATGACAATTTTGAAAATGTTGGATTGTTGTGGAAACTAGGATTAGTGATAAAGCTTCAGTGGAGACACATTTTTCCCATGATAACTCTCACAGGAGTGAATTTCCCCTTCCTAGGGGAAGATTTTCTCTCACTTCCTGTTTCCTCCCTCCATTTGTAAGTAGGAGTCGTTTGTAAGTCGGATGTTTGTAACTAGGGGACCGCCTGTATAGTGAATTTGCAATCTGCATTGCTTGTTTGTCCAGCAGCCTCTGTTGTTTGGTGGCCAGTCATGTGACCAACTGCCTAGGCGCTGGTAATTTGACCTAACATCAAGAGGAGGAGCCACTCACTGGCTCTGCCTGACCGTCAGAAGCCTAAACTTTAGATGTGATGATATGACCAATGCTCAGATACATGGAGAAATGACTGGCAGCCCTGGGAGCCCAGACCAACAGATAAGAAGGGTTCATTTAGGTGTATAAAGATAAAGAGCAAATGCAAAGTGCAGTAATCTCACAGCAACCAGAATTAAAGGTCACTGCCCTTTGTAGCTCATTATTGCTTGCTGCATTCTAAATAAAATGTATGGTTCTGATAACAGTTATTTAAATGTGCTGAAAGTGGAAATTTCCAGCTAATAACAAGCAGCATATCACAGAAGTAAATCTCAGAAAGCACACAAAGCTACAATCAGCTAGTCCTTAATAATGATGGTAACCACAATGAAAACTTGCAAAGGGTATGCAGATTATTAACATTACTTTTAAGCACATCGTATTAAAAATGTATGCATGGCGATTAATGACATTGTGTTTATGGTAAGAATTAACGGATCTTGTAAAGATTTATTACTTCCCTCAACCCCTAACCAGAAGCTATTTTGATTACGAAGGTGTCACTGCTAGGTGCTTCAATTAAAGCAAAGGGAAATTGTAGTTCCATAAATAATAATGTTTGGCTAAGCTTAATTGCATTGCAGGAGAGCACTTCAAGGATCGTTTTAATGTATAAAATAGATATTATTGCTATAGGTTATAATTATTACAGGATAGGAATGCCTCATGTTATTAAACATTCTTTAAGAACTGGCTTTGTGCATGCTGATCAGTAAATGCCAGCTGCCACTATATGCCAGGGACTTTGCAATGTTAGCTTATGATGACACCCACTGGCAGAAGCGTTCTCTAGGCTCTCTCTGTTAACTTAATTCTACAGGGAAAAAAAGCTGAACATCACATGCTGATTACAAGCCTTAAAAATGAACTGTCTTCTTAAAGGAGACCTCACATGAGAGTGGTGGCATTGAGGCCAGTGGAAGGAACCAGTGAGCGCTGCGGGGTACAAAGGAGATCAACATTTATTGCAGAAGAGGCATAGCATGCCCTTGCAATGAATGGCCATCCCTTCTTGCAATTTAGTTTCATTTTTCACAAAAATTCACTTTAAAAAGTATAAATAGAAGGATATGTTCCTGCGTCCCTCCCTCCTCATCGGCTAAGACAACAGCAGGACCCAATGGTCAATCACAGCAAGTGAGACTATAATGGAGAAAGCGAGGGCGGCGTTGAGCCGCGATTTGTGTGTGAAAGGACACGCAGAGCAGCGGCTCGGGTGCGGGCCTACTCAGGTGCCCCCATAGCAAGCTGCTTGGAGAGAGAGGCCTGGAGCGCTGGCGAGGAACAAAAGAAGAAGAGGATCCGGCAATGGTTTTGCACAGAGCAGATACTGTAAGTAGGACATGTTTGTTATTTTAAAATAAACAATCCTTTAATATCACTTTAAGTGTCTTTCTCTTTCAGCCTGGTGGCTGGTTGCTAAGGCACCAAGTATTACACTGCATAATTGTGCCTTTTGTGCCACAGGGGGTGCTCCATGTGGCATTGTGCCATCCGAGTAGGCAAGTGAAAATACATGCTGACAGCTAAGACTTTGAACTCCATCACTTATTTTAGTTCAAAATGTTTATCATTGCCGCAGGTTTTTTTATACATATTGTATTCAAGGGATTTCAGTTTTTAAATTATTATTGCCATGTTTCAGTTTAGTTAATATTGTATGTGACATTTCGATTTTTACATATTTGCGCCTCCATATTTTTGTTATTTTATTATCAATAGAGATTTAAAGGATAGCCACTAGAGGAAACTCTGTATTTTACTTGACCCATTTTCAGGGCTGTTGTGTATTGTTGTGTTGTGTTGTGTATTGAGTGATTCCCAAGATGGTTACATTAATCAGAAAGTAGGCTGGCAGGGTGCCGGCTATAGTTGCAGAGGCAGCAATGAAGTCTACACGCTGAAACGACCATAAGGCCATACAAAAAAGGTATCATCCCAAACCCCAAGAGGGTCCACTACCATCAGGGCAGCCATCACAAATTACGGGGCCCCTTACACAGCTTTAGGCAGGGCCCCCCTGCCTGGAGCAGAGAACCAGGGGGGGGTGCTGACGAAAAAAAAAAACAAGTGTAATCTCTTCTCTCCTGATGCGAGATAATAAGCAGGGGGGGGGGCGGGGGCCATCGGGCTCCTTACAGGTGTAATGCAAAAAAAAAAACGTGAGGGGGGCCCGCCGGGCCTGTAAGGGGCCCTGGGGACCATTGGGCCCCTTACAGGTGTAATGCGAAAAAAAATTAAATAAAAAAAAAATCATAAAAAAAAAAAAACGGAGAGGGGCCAGCCGTGCCCCTGGGACCATCGGGCCCCTTACAGGTGTAATGCCTGTACCCTCCTGATGACGGCCCTGACTACCATCATCCACTATTGGGCACGCCACTGGAGAGGGTTTCCTCCCATCTTCCCACACAAACACCCACCCACAACCAGTGACTGATCCAGTCAATCCAGCGTGGTCTCCAACAGAATCCAGACGTGCATGGAAGTCATTCATCCCGGCACGCTGGCACTGTCCCAGAAATGTAAATGGAGCTGCACATTTCTAAGAAAGTTGCGATAAGGCATGTAAGTTCATTTTATTGCAAAAGAGATATTGCAATATGGAATGAAATGCAATTATGTAAACCTACCATGCTTAATTGTGTAAACAACACCTACCACCTTACTATAATAAACCCCAAAATATATAAATATATAATGGATAGCAGCTGACACAACATGCATTCAACTACCTGTGCAAATGCAAAGAATGAATAGTATTTCATAGAGACATGCAGCGCTCACCTATAACATGTAAAAATGATGGGCCAGATTCACGTAGAATCGCCCTACGCTGCGGCGGCGTAACGTATTACATTTACGTTACACCGCCGCAAGTTTTCAGCGTAAGTGCTTGATTCACAAAGCACTTGCCTGTAAACTTGCGGCGGCGTAGCGTAAATCCGCCCGGCGCAAGCCCGCCTAATTAAGATGGGGCGGGGACCTCTTTTGTGAATCTGGCCCGATATCTATATCTCTGACTATAGTGCTAAGAAAAAATACATATCAAGTAAATCAAAAATGTATAGTGTAAAAATATAGGGGCCAGATTCACAGTGGAGATACGACAGAGTATCTCAGATACTCCGTCGTATCTCTCAGAGTATCTATGCGACTGATTCATAGAATCAGTTACGCATAGATATCCCTAAGATCCGACAGGTGTAATTGTTTTACACTGTCGGATCTTAGAATGCAATACCGCTGCCGCCGCTGGGGGGAGTTCGCGTCGTAAACCAGTGTCGGGTTTGCAAATTAGGAGTTACGGCGATTCTCGACGGATTTTCGCGTTCGCTACGTTGCCACTAGTCTAGTTTCCCGTCGCAAAGTTAGTCGTCGTTTTTGGTGCCTTAACTTTACACAGCAATCGTATTGCTGTATAAAGTATGGCCGTGGTTCCCGCGTCGAAATTTAAAAATGAACGTCGTTTGCGTAAGCCGCCTGGGAATACGGAATTACGCTAAGCGCGTCGCCGTTCGAAAAAATTACGCCACGGCGCGCAAAGCATGACGGGAATTGCGACACTGAGCATGCGCAGTAGGTCCGGCGCGGGAGCGCGCCTAATTTAAATGGCACACGCCCATTTGAATTGGCCCGCCTTGCGCCGGAGGCCGCCGGCATAGGTTTTCATCGCAAGTGCTTGGTGAATCAGGCACTTGCGATGAAAACTTGCGGCGGTGTAACGTATCTACGATACGTTACGCCGCCGCTCACCTACGTGAATCTGGCCCTATATTCTTAAACATCAGTCCATATCATAAAAGTCCATAAAAATCCAAGAGAGCCAATCTCTGTGGTTGTGCCATACCATCCACCATATGGATAAAAACACTGCAGTGCCCTTCACCCCCCACCTACTGTATGGGTGTCCTCTTACCTGCTTAGACAGACCTCCCCAGTAAGAAGACCTCTTCTAACTGGTGAGGTCTGTCTAAGCAGGTGAGATACAGTATTTTATTTGATGGTCGTGTATTTTTTTTAGCACTATAGTCAGAGATATACTGTAGATATAATTTAAAATGTCTTACATGCTATTGGTGAGCGCTGCACGTCTCTATGAAATAACATGGAATAAAAGACCTGCCTGTTTGCAATTTTGTACATTTAGTTCCACTTTAAGTTATCAGTCAGATGGGGAGTGTGTGGTTTTCAGAAAGTCACTCAAACGTTCTATCACGTTTTCCTCTTTTACGTGTACATATCAAAAGTTATTTAAAAGATAATGAATTTCCTTTACCTGTGCTTCCTCATTATATATAATGATAGGGAGTAACTGAATAAATAAAAAAGTAACCACAAAGTTAAACCAAATAGGTTACTGCAGCGCAGCTTGAGTGACCTTATAAAACATCCGTGTAAATTAGATGAAAAGGTCAGCAGAATTCCTCTTGGCTTGTCGGGGGAATTGTAACACCAAATCACATTTACTGCTGCCTTAGTTTACATTACACCATCCAACAGCTGAATATAGATTCATGTAAATTCATATGGGAAGGTTTGGACCTAGCTAATGCCTTTCCGGAGGAGCAATAAAACGAGATTGTGCCTTTCTCACCACTGTCCAAATAAAATATCCATTTCTTTGCTTTTGTAATTAAATGATTAGTCCATTTAAAATTTTTAGGGATCACTTAAAGGTGGACCGAGTAGGACATAGTCAGACAGATTGAGTTGGAGAGTCCCAGAGGATGGGAGAGGCTCTGGAAAAGTTCTGGAGACGAACATGGGAGGAGGAGACAAGGGAACTAGAGAGCAGGAGGACATGGAAACAGTGGAGAGGACGGTTGGGTGATATTTGCAGACAAGATTGGTGATGGGGCAGAGTTGTGAATTACTGTATGTTGTTGTTAGTGTTTTGAATTGAATTTGGTGGGCAATCGAAAGTCAGTAGAGGGATTGGCAGAGAGGAGTGGCAGACACTGAGCGGTTGGTAAGGTAGATGAGTCTGGCAATAGCATTCAGGATAGACTAAAGAGGAGAGAGCCTTATGCTGCATACACATGACCATTTTTCATGACGAGAAAAATGCAATTTTTTTAATTGGTAGTGAAAACGGTCGTGTGTATGCTCCAGAGCATTTTTTTTTGGCGAGAAAAATGGCTGTTAAAAATTTAGAACCTGCTCTATTTTTTCTCGTGTGTACGCTTTAACAAGGGGGAAATAAACGCGCATGCTCAGAAGCAAGTTATGAGACGGGAGCGCTCGTTCTTGTAAAACTAGCATTCGTAATGGAGATAGCACATTCGTCACGCTGTAACAGACTGAAAAGCACGAAGACTGAAAAGCGCGAATCGTCTCTCACCAAACTTTTACTATCATGCGGTAACGCGAAATCAGCAATAGCTACCCAAAGGGTGGCGCCATTCGAATGGAACTTCCCCTTTATAGTGCCGTCTAAAGTGTTGTCGTACGTGTTGTACATCACCGCGCTTTGCTCGAGCATTTTTTTGGACGATCACGTGTAAGCAAGGCAGGCTTGAGAGGAATCACATCGAGAAAAACTTTGTTGAACTTGACATGAATAACGGTCGTGTGTACGTGGCATAAACGTTTTCTGCAAGATGTTGAACTATGACCCCCTATTATCCAAATCTGATTCTGATCTAGTTATATAGGCTATAGTCTATATAATTGTATTGGACTCTGTAGAGGATTAGCCGGATTCAGAAAGATTTACGCCGACGTATCTTCTGATACGCCGCGTAAGTGCACGGATGCGCCGTCGTATCTCTGCGCCTGATTCTTGAAATAAGATACGCCTGAATTTTGGCTCCATCCGACCGACGTAAGTCTCCTACGCCGTCGTATCTTGGGTGCATATTTACGCTGGCCGCAAGGGGCGCTTCCATTGATTTACGCATCGAATATGTAAATGAGCGAGATACACCGATTCACAAACGTACTTACACCCGTCGCAGTAATCTACGCCGTTTATGTAAGGCGTACGTCCGGCGTAAAGTTATTCCACATAATAGCAGGTGTAAGTCATGTTAGGGTATGGACGTCGGAACAGTCGGCGTATTTTACGTCGTTTACGTAAGTCGTACGTGAATGGGGCTGGGCGTAAGTTACGTTCACGTCGTAGGCATTGAGCCGTCGTATCTTAGGGAGTATATGCGACGTGATTCTGAGCATGCGCCGTTCGTTCGGCCCTTTATTTACATGGGGTCACGCTTCATTTTAATACATCACGCCCACTTCCTTGCTACTTTGAATTAGGCGGGCTTACGCCAGCCAATTTACGCTATGCCGCCGCAACTTACGGAGCAAGTGCTTTGTGAATACTGGTCATGCCTCTCTATGTTACGTCGGCGTAGCGCATATGAGATGTGCTACGCCGGCCAAAAGATGCGCCGCACTACGAGATGTATCTAACATTTATACCATGTATGCTATGCTTTATGTGTTGTATCTTGAGTAACATTCTTTTTATTTTTGTAATGTCTTTCTTTTACTTTTTAGTAAAGGCGTTTGTATTAAAAAAATAAAAAAACGTAAAGTTTCAGTCCAAGTTCCAACCTTGACGGACAGACAATCGCTTTAATTTCACCTTGTTTTTACTTTATTAAACGCAACAACACTGAAGCCAGGATAAATGCAGTAGATATACAAATAGTGTGTTCAAAGCATGAATTTAAACCAGCAAATTTATTTAAGAAAAGCGCAGATGTCTGGTGATTGAACTGTTTTCCAATGCAACGTAGCAGTGATAGAATCATTTTGATTCATAGGCCACTATATATCATCGCTCTGATCTCTGCAGCCAAATGAAACAATTCAGGCTGCGTCTGAGATGTAAGCTTGACACGGCCGATAATTAACATCCCGGCTATGGTCTTGTGGCTATTTCTCGGAGGTAAATAATAAATAATGGTACTCTGAAATATCCATCGGTCGAAGCTGTTTATTGGATAGCTCGTAAACTGTATAGCTGGCCGTTGGGAAAGTAACAACAGATTATGGTGCTGAGTATTGTTGTGTTACTGTATGCAATTTACTGCACACAATGGAACACGTTCACCAGGCAATTACTTACTGCATCAACCTTTACCCTAGACTATATATTTTTGTATGCAGCAGTAAATTGATACACCACATTTATAAACACAGATCAAATACCAAAATTGAGACAATTATTTTGCCTTTTGTTGCGAAATCGTATTTTTGTTGTTTTTACTTTATATTATTACTCATTGCTGGTCTGTGTAGAAGACATCATTTAGGGAAACTGTACTGAATTTGAGTCAATTTTATTTTATATATATATATATATATATATATATATATATATATATATATATATATATATATATATATATATATATATATTTTAAATGATGTTTCATATATTTACATAAAATATTAAATTTAAAGCAGCAGGCACTACTGCTACCGAAATCGACCCATTTAGGTGTATATGGCCACGCCGCCACTGTCCTGTGACCATGTACAAATAAATGGCCTCTGCCCCCACTTATAACTGGCCTTTGCAGCAAGGAGCACATGGAAGGGTGATGCAAAGAAAATTCCCAGCTCAACTTACCGACCACTGCGACTCTGGACTGCTTTGTGTGCTGCTCAAGCTTGCTGAAACGGGGTGTGAATCCAAAATGTCCGCCGCTGGGAGTGCCGACAACAGGAAGCTCATCCCAGGCAATGAAGAAAGGACTCCCTGGACCCATTTGTCCTGCCCCTATGCAGGGTGTATAAATGGCAACCTCCGAGCAGGCCACGCTCCCAACGCGTTTTACTTCGCCCCTCAGAGTGAAAGTTAAGTTACCGACCAGCCTGCAACCAACCAAATTATCCTGTCTAACAATATGCGTCAAAAACAGGGGCTTAGTTTGCACCCATTTTCAAATACATGGGTAACCTGCAGAGCCACTTCACGGCACCCCAGTATTATCGGCAGTCCTAACTCTAAACTGTGAGAACCTCCATATTAGAAGCACATGCATTATAATGGATAAGCAGAGGGCCTGCAGGGAGCCCACTTCTTCTTAAAGCGGATGTTCCACCCCAAAAATATATTAAAAGCCAGCAGCTACAAATACTGCAGCTGCTGACTTTTAATATAAGAACACTTACCTGTCCTGGAGTCCAGCGCCGTCCGCAGCAGAGCACGAGCCATCGCTCGTCACCCTGCTGCTCCCCCCTCCATCCACGGTGAGGGAATCAGGAAGTGAAGCGCTGCGGCTTCACTGCCCGGTTCCCTACGGCGCATGCGCGAGTCGCGCTGCGGCCGCCGATTGGCTCCCGCTGTGTGCTGGGAGCCGAGTGTTCCCAGCACACAACGGGGGGGGGGATGTGACGCAATGCCCGTCTTTTGCCCGTGAATGCCGGGCCGGAAGTGGGTGCAAATACCTGTCTTTAGACAGTTATCTGCACCCCCCTCCCCCTGAAAGGTGTCAAATGTGACACCGGAGGGGGGGAGGGTTCCGATCAGGGGGACTTCACTTTAGGGTGGAGAACCGCTTTAAAGGTACATGGGCACACTGGACACCCAGCACATAGCACAATGGCAGCAAAGGTGTCCAGTAATCCCCTTTACAAGTATTCCAACAGTACAAATAAATGGCCATTGCCCCCACCTATAACTGGCCTTAGCAGAAAGGAGCTGTGAAGTGGCTCAGCAGCTTACGCATGTATTTGCAAATGTGTGCGAAATAAACCCTTTGCTTTTAATGCATACTGTTAGACAGGATAATTTGGTTGGTTGCAGGCTGGTCGGTAAGTTGAGATGGGAATTTCCTTTGGTTTTGTTTGACATGCAAACCCTTGTGGCGCGGTTTATCAGCCTAAGGGGTAAAACAGACAATAAGGGGTCGATATATCACCTCCCAGCCAGCAGTCAATTACCCTCTGAAAGGTAATCTACCACAAAACACTTTCCAGAGGGGCAGCACATCTGAACACTGTGTCCATGCTTGTACAGTAGGCTGTGATGTAGTAAGAGTATAAGTCCCATAAATAGGAAAGCATACCTCCCAACTTTTTGAGATGGGAATGAGGGACACCAATCGGCAAAAGTATGCAGGCATAGGACACACCCCTTGCCACACCCCCTTAAAGGAGAATTGTACAAAAAAACAAGATTGGTTAAACCCATGTGCTTTTTTTACCACTACTATTCCTTTATATTGGCTTTTGGAATTTACAAATGCATTTAGAGATCAGATGAAAGGTTTAGCACTGGAAAAATACTTTTTGATATATACAAAGTGGATTTTATATACAAATATATAGATCAGATCGGAATGAGGGACAAATGAGGAGGAATGAGGGACAGAGGGACATTTCTCCAAATCAGGGACAGTCCCTCGAAATCAGGGACAGTTGGGAGCTATGGGAAAGGTTTATGCAACATATTGTTAATATTTATGTCATACAATTGAGGCTACATGTCTTTTAAAACTCCTGTAGCTAACCATGAATACATTGGTGTGTGGCATACAAGGATCTGCGGGATGATGGAACATCTGAATCCACAGGTGAGACACATTCTATGTGCAGTGTGAGCTAAGGTCTCAGTGCTGGTTACTTGTAGCTAGATCACAGGTACCCAGAGGACCTCGGCTTCCACTGCTGTCAAGCTGCTACTATTTATAAGCAGAGCAAACATACTGCTGAGATAAAATATGGATTACATTAGTACAACGCCTCTCCAATGCAACGCCATTGCTAATTTCTCCTTCAACAAGATTGATGAGTTTTTGTTTCAAGGTAACGTGAAGATAAGTTTATCATGGTGGAACACAGGCAATCCTTTCATTGCAGGTGGCCTAATTCCCTTTCTGATCTTATTATTCATTAAAGGGAATTTATAGCCATTTTAGTTATTTTTTTATATATTGCCCAGCCAATCAATTTAACATAAATGATCTTAACAGTATGTGTTTAACCACTTCAATAACAGGCACTTTTACCCCCTTCCTGCCCAGGGCAATTTTCAGCTGCATGGTCATGCAACACTGTACCAAAACTACATTTAGATAGCTAGAAATTATTTGCTCAATGAAAACACGCCATCATTTCCCATTTCACACATGTTGATATATATTAGATGTATGGGTAAAGGATAACTGCCATCTCCATTCATGTGTTCTGAAGGTCCAGCATACCTTGCCAAACCTTCAGGGTTTCATGCCAGAAACGAGGGCACCCCGGGCATACTTGTGAGTAGGGATGAGCTCCGGCGTGTTCGCACAGTCCACGTGCAGAGCCCGCCAGGCAGGCAGACATATTCCCAATAATTGCATGTAAAAATCTGACATGCTGGTTGTACTCAAGTTGAGCAATGGATCGACTTGGCTATAATCAGCCTGCCCATCTTAGGTGTGCACAGGGGGGGGGGGGGATGACAAGTGTGCCTGGGCATAAACATCAACCAATCAGAAAGGAGGAGGTGTGTCCTGCTCCTTCTTTACTGCTGTAGCTGTTGTGGAGGTATCAGACCTGACAGAGGGGCTTGGATCACGAGGTTAGCTGAACAGTATTAGGCAGATTCAGAGCGAGTTACGCCGGCGTATCAGTAGATACGCCGTCGTAACTCTAAATCTGCGCCGTCGTAAATTTAAGCGTATTCTGGAAACCAGATACGCTTAAATTAGTCTAAGATACGAGCGGCGTAAGTCTCCTACGCCGTCGTATCTTAAAGTGTAATTTTTAGGCTGGCCGCTAGGTGGCGCTTCCGTTGAGTTCGGCGTAGAATATGTAAATGACTAGATACGCCGATTCACGAACGTACGTGCGCCCGTCGCAGTAAAGATACGCCGTTTCCGTAAGAGATACGCCACGTAAAGATAAAGCTGCCCCTAGGAGGCGTAGTCAATGTTAAGTATGGCCGTCGTTCTCGCGTCGAAATTTGAAAATGTTACGTCTTTTGCGTAAGTCGTCCGTGAATGGGGCTGGACGTAATTTACGTTCACGTCGAAACCAATACGTCCTTGCGGCGTACTTTGGAGCAATGCACACTGGGATATGTACACGGACGCCGTTCGTAAAAAACTTCAAACACGTCGGGTCACGAGTAATTAACATAAAACACGCCCCCCCATCCTCATTTGAATTAGGCGCGCTTACGCCGGCCGCATTTACGATACGCCGTCGTAAGTTAGGAGGCAAGTACTTTGTGAATACAGTACTTGCCTCTCTGACTTATGGCGGCGTAGCGGAAATACGATACGCTACGCCGCCGGAAAGATGAGCCGCCGTACCTGAATCTAGGTATATTACTATTATTCCAGCAAATCCAATGACAATTAAAACAAATTCAACTTTGAATTTAACCAGCCAAACTGAAAAAAAAATAAGTTTTTGCAGGTAAAAGGATGCAGTACAATGAAGGAAGAAAATAATGGGGTAGATTCAGGAACGATTTACGCCGGCGTATCCATAGATACGCCGCGTAAATTCAAAGCTACGCCGGCGTATCTATTTTCTGTATTCAGAAAGCTAGATACGCCGACATTAGCCTAAGATACGACTGGCATAAGTCTCTTACGCCGTCGTATCTTAGGGTGCATTCTCACGCTGGCCGCTAGGTGGCGCTTCCGTAGTTGTCAGCGTAGAGTATGCAAATTACATACTTACGCCGATTCACAAACGTACGTGCGCCCGGCGGTAGTTTTTTACGTCGTTTGCGTAACTCGTTTTCGGCGTAAGGCTGCTCCTGCTATTAGGAGGCGCAGCCAATGTTAAGTATGGACGTCGTTCCCGCGTCGCGATTTGAACATTTTACGTCGTTTGCGTAAGTCGTCCGTGAATGGCGCTGAAAGCCATTTACATTCACGTCGAAACCAATGACGTCCTTGCACGTCGGGAAATTTTAGGGACGGCGCATGTGCAGTACGTTCGGCGCGGGAACGCGCCTAATTTAAATGATCCATGCCCCCTACTGGATCATTTGAATTACGCGCGCTTACTCCGGCCCCTTTTACGCTACGCCACCGCAAATTACGGAGCAAGTGCTTCGTGAATACAGCGCTTGCTCATGTAATTTACGGCGGCGTAGCGTAAAGACGATACGCTGCGCCGCCGTATCAGTGTGCGCCCCTACCTGAATCTACCCCAATGGGTTTAAAAATATTTCTGAAAATAATGCACCGCAAATTTCCAGTAAAAACGGCACTCTTTGTAAAGCACCATCAAGGGGAAGAGTGACAACTCAGCATTGAATGTGACACAGCTTCGCCGTGCCGGTAAAGTTAAACACTTCTAAGTATAACATTGTCCCAACTTTGCTTCATCCATCTACACATTGTTCTGCTGCTGTCTGAAAATAGAAAGGTCTTCTCATTTGTGCTCTCCCTACTGTTATCTGGGACTATATCGCACGTGCTGCAGCCAATTTATCCAGGTGTACCTGAGAGCTTTCATTGCACATCTCATCCTGTCCTGTGATTAAGCAAGACTTGGGAAGACATGCCTTTCAATCGCTGACTGTGAAATTGTTCAGTTGCCTCCTGATGCGTACCGGCAGCATCCCTTACCTTTCTCGGGGCTGAGGCCTCTGATGGAAAGCAGATCCTCCATGTTCTGTAATGAGCAATTAAAGGCAACATCCCTAGGAAACGCTGGGGAACTCTGCGACCTCTGAGCGTTTTCGGGGGTTTTGTTAATGCTGTAAAGCAAAAAACGTCCTGTCTATATGGCAACGGGCGTTTGATCAGAAGATCCCAGGTGCCCGGTGACAGGTGAGAGCCGGCTAGAACAGACGGTAAGTGAGAAGTACCGTGTCAGGCTTTTTGTGCTGTAAGAGCTTCAGAGCACCTGGGATAATCCCTTATATTAACCACTTCCCTGCTGATCACTGCGATCGTCTCAGGCATTACACTATCCTACTTATGTCATAGGAGACGATGGCTCTTAAAGTACCAGTGGGACATGGCTCATTCAAGAGACAGCTGCTGACGTTGTTGGTTATTACCAGTGGGACAAGAGATCAGAAACAAAGCCTTCCTCCTACATCCCACACTGCACTATATATCCCCAACAGCTCAGCTACATCTGTCAACGATACCTTCCTAACACCAGCAGTAATGCTGCCGCTTTGTTATACGGTGCGTTAAACTGGAAGTTTATTAGGCATTTTATCTGGATAGCCATGAGGCACAAATAAAAATAAATAGCTCAACTGAAAAAAATAAAATAAAAAAAAAGCAACGGTAATGTGCAGTAACCGTCTGGAAATAATTTTTCATTGATTCGATTACAGTTAAGCAAAATTGGATAGTTTGCTGTGGGTGATACGTCATAAAAGGTATGCGCCAGGTACCAAAGGTAACAGCAGGTAACAGCAGTATGAACAAATAAGTACAATAGATTAAATAAAACAACTTCATGACTTTACTTATGTAAGGCCATTGAAAGTTAAAGTTGTATTAAAGGAACACTAAAGAGAACTTATTTTTTTAAAATAACAAACATGTTATACTTATGTAGCGCCTATGTACTTTATAGTACTGGTGCTAGTTAAATTTAAGGGTACATCAGAGTGTATTTAACTCTGATCCAGATTGTTAAATACAAAACAGGGTCTCTGTCTCTGCTTGGCTATGCTGTGGGCTTATTCTGTTGTGCTGGGGTGTTCTTCCAGCCCCAGTGCTGCAGGTGGCAGCAGTGGAGTCAAGGTTTGGGTGCTCTTTCCCAGCAGCCAATCAGGGGGGTTTGTCCTCGCTGTGCATGCTGGGGAGGGGTATTTATGAGGCAGACGCCATTTTGTCTGGGTCTTCTTCGTCCAGTGTGGCACCCACCTTTAGGGTGGCCACACCACGGCCCCCCCAGCGCTATGGCCTACTTGGCCGGGGCGTGCGACCTCCCGAATGTGTCTAAACACTTCAAACATGTTCATGCAGGCAACATGAGTTTTTTTTTTTAAGGGCCTTGAAAGGGTTACTAGACCCTCTCAGTGAGGAGATTACCACCACAAGAGAGAGAGGAGTTTTTTACTCTAACTTCCACCAGCTCTGTGATGTCATCATGGAGGAGTGGAATAGGACTTCAGTGGTAACCAGTGAAGCTCTGATGAACTCCATACCCAAGTGGGTTAAGGCAGTGCTGGAAAATAATGGTGGCCACACAAACTATTGACACTTTGGGCCCCCATTTGGATATTTTCACTCACTTTTGTTTCCAGCAGTTTATTAATCATTAATCGCTGTGTGTTGAGTTATTTTGAGGGGACAGCAAATTTACTCTGTTATACAAGCTGTACACAGTTAAATTTCATTGTAGAAAAGTATCATTTCTTCAGTGTTGTCATATGAAAAGATATAATAAAATATTTACAAAAAATGTGAGGGGTGTACTCACTTTTGTGAGATACTGTATGGATTTTGATTTTTAATTTAGATAGGGTTGTAACCTACGATCATAAATTATCAATTGCCTCTCTGATGTCACATGTAAACTGATCAATCAAGATACTATCATATTCACAAACAAAGTATGTCAGTGCTGCTGATTGATGGGAAAACGATTGATAATATTCCACCCTGGTTGATTAAAGCAATTTGATTTGATTGAATCCATTTGAAATTGAGTCTAAATCGACTGGAAGGAAATTCATGGTTATAAGATCGTTTTTGGATTTGATTGTTTTGAATAAATTGCACATCGAGCAGAAATTAAAATCAAAAATTGTATTGCTACTTTTCTATCTGCTGTGTCCCTTGGGACAGGAAGTGAAGAATTGTTGCCACAAGACCGTCAGCAAAAAAAATAAATAAATAGAAAGCTGATATGGTCTTTACCATTTCTTATTCTATCCAAAATACTGTACACTTTAATTCGTAATATTTAATTCTGCAAATATCCTGATATTTCACATTTACCTGTGAATGATATTAGAAACTCATTTACTAAAATCAACATATAATTGTGTTTATTGATCCTCATGTTACAGACTGTACATTGTTTTCTATTGAAGAAGGAAATGTTGGGAAGCTCCTGTATAACAATATAATTTTCTCTGTAAATCACACCACTAAAAGCTGAACTCCAGCATACCCATACACATATGAGAGAAATTTTTGTAGATATCTAACTTTGCAAATGCAGTTTTGCAATATAAGACACCCTCTCCCTTACCCCACAAATTAGCAGACCCAGATTCTGGACCGTTCTGCAGATTACTTTTTAGGGCTCTTTTACACTGGCGGACCGTATGTCCGCTTTTTCATCCACCCGTGTACGGATGAAAAAGGGACATACATTGGTCCCTATGAGATTGCGGGTGTCAGCAGATGAATCCTCCGATTCCCTATTTTTCCATCCGTCTGCGGATCAGATCGGGTGAACACTGACAGATGGCCATAGAGGAGAGCGGAGAAAAGACAGGGCGGTCCCTGCGCAGTGTGCGTTGACCGCCCTGTCATCCGCTGGCTCAGCGGGGATTAGAGGAGCGATCCCCACTGAGCAAGCGGAGGTTCGCGGGGCGGATCATCACTGATCCGCCCCGTGTGAAAGAGCCCTAAGTTATGTAATTTAGCCTGGTTTGCCCCAGGCTGTTATTGGACAATGAAGGAGCAGAAGCACAATGTAAAGCAAGAGCTTCTCACTTTCACAGAGTATGTCCCCCTCCTCTCCCGAGGGGGATTATTGGAGGTAGACAGATTTAGATACATTAGGTCTATACTTAACGATTAGATTATTGGATTAATGTCTGTTGTCTTTACCTATCAGGAGTTCAGCTTTTAATTATTGGACTACAAATAGGAAAACATGACTTGCCATTTATCATGCCTATAAGAAACACAATGATACATAAAGCGTAGACATGTGATATGAACCATGTGAACCCAACATCATACTGATCATTTCAGGCTATTCTTCAATCAACAGTACACACAATATCTGTCTTGTTGCTCAAAGGAGAACAAAGAGCAGGCAATTATTTCTTGCAGGACTTTTAACGATATGAAAACTTTGGTTTATTTTGGTTTTGGTTAAAATTCTATTGTCGTTTTATCTTTTACCAACTATGTTTAGGTCTGAATTCTTAGGGAGCGTCTGGCATCTGATTTAAAATGTCATTTATTCCATCTCACCAGAGTAAAAAAGCCTAAAAAAGGGATTCGGCCAGCACATTCAATGACTGCTAAGCTGCACTTTATTAAATGTTGGTTTTTGGATTTAGATGCACTTAACAATAAAGCCCCAGGCTGCCTCAATGTTGGCTTATCCGTTGTGATGGACAGCCTTACTGACCAATAATACAATGCAGAAGGTAAAAGGGTGTGCAAGAGTTTACACTAACATTATCCTAATGCTTAACTCTAATTAACCCCTCAGAGGTCATATGCCAAAGGCTACCTGTCCCACCCAGTGCTCCCATAGTACTGAGCTTTCTTTCCAAAATCGAATTTGCTTGAACAGTTTGATTTGAATTCTGCAAGGCAGCATAGAATAAAAACATATACTTGGTCAAATAATATGCATAAAATAATTAAAGCTTAGTTCTCCTTTAAGACAATGGAATATTATGGACCTAACAAAGCAGTCATCTTCTTGGGCTTGCATGTTGACAGTCGGACGTAATCCCGGCATGGAGCGAAGTAAAGTTTCCAAACGGTATGTGGGAAGTAAGCACGCAAATCCTGTTATTTGTTAACAGGATTTGAGGGCATGCCTCCTATGCACCGCCTTGGAAAAGTCACATCAGTAGAATCTTTGCTCTCCGGGATAAACACTGTGTCCCAGCGCAGCCGTCTTCTAAAAACATGGCCTTTACACCGCATGCTCCCATGCAGAGCTGGATTCTCTTTAGCCTCCCGGATTCACCATACATTTTGCGACAACATATAAGGATGTAAAGCACCAGAAAAAGGCATCAAATCTACTTGAGAAACTCTAATGCAGGCTGACTCTAATGGCATCCATACATGAAAGTGCTCATAACAAGCAATTAGGTTTTTTTGCTTTGTCAGCGAACAAACACATCCATTACACAGTGCATGTTAAGAGAACTCTAAGTAGAGTGGTATGTGTGGCACCTGCTATTTTCACCTTAAAGTAACAAGCAACATTGGATGGTCCTTTATTTAAAACCATATTAGGAATATAAAAAACTTTAAAGTATATGGAAAGTCAAATCTTTTTAAAAGGTTTTAGAAAGAGTAGAAAAGGGTCAAAACCCTTGTTATATTCTTTGGTGTCTGTGTCCTGCTGGGAAGATTTCTCCTCCATTTCTATTCTAGAGATGCAAAAGAAAGTGAGAAGAAATCTCCCCAAAGGGAGGAGAAGTCTCAAATTAGACAATTATCCTATACACTTGATCTCGGTGACAATCGTTACTAGATAAAACAGAAGGGTGAATCTACCCAGCAGCGACACAGACAGCATTTAAAACTTGACATACAGTCTATCCTATCTACACTCTATCCAAAACTTGAATTTATTTTTTAGCCTTTACATACGCTTTAAAGCGGGGGCTAACCTGAATTTTCTTTTTTTTAAAAGCCACCAGCTACAAATACAGCAGCTGCTGACTTTTAAAAATGTAACACTTACCTGTCCAAGTCACCGGCGACGTCGACAGCCGAAGCTGAGTGGTAGCTCGGCTCTCGGCTTCCCCCGCCGCCATCCTCGGTAAGGGAATCGGGAAGTGAAGCGCTGCGACTTCACTGCCCAGTTCCCTACTGCACATGCTCGAGTCGCGCTGTGCAGTTCCCACTGGTCCCCGTTGTGTTCTGGGAGCCGAGTGTTTCCAAGAACACAACGGTGGGGTGACGCGGAGGGGCCGGACTCCTGCGGGAGTCTATACCCGGAAGTGGTGCAAATACCTGTTTTATACAGGTATCTGCACCCCCTCCCTCCTGAAAGGTGTCAAATGTGACACCGGAGGGGGGGAGGGTTCCGAAAAGCGGAGGTTCACTTTTGGGTGAACCTCTGCTTTAAATAAAGTCAATACAGCCTTTACTATATCCATTCAAATTGCCAATTGTGACCCCTTCCTCAATGTAAAGTATGCTGTTACTGAAATCCTTCAGTTATTTGCTAGTAATTGTTTTGCATCATTATAGGTATCATTTACAGTGAAAAATATATAAATACTTTATAAGTCCCATTTACAAAAAAATATACAAATACATTATTAGTCCCATTTACAATATAAAATATATAAATACATTATAGGTACCATTTACAATAAAAAAATATAGAAATATATTATAGGTACCATTTACAATAAAAAATATATAAATACATTATAGGTACAATTTACAATAAAAAAATATATAAATACATTATAGGTTCCATTTACAAAAAAAATATAGAAATACATTACATGTTTGCACAGCTCATTGTTAGGTAAGAGTACAGATAGTTTTTTCTTTACTAGAGTTCTTAAATAAAATGACCAACCGGCTAGCATCTATTCAGCGCTTATATTCTGCAATCATTTTCTCACCTAATGTGGTCAGATTGTCACATAACTGTGAAGGCATTTCTCTCTGTGTGTATGTATTGTATATGTAGTTTGCCGTGAACCTCTCTAACATTTTTCTTAATTTTTTTTTGTTTTACGATAACAATGCACATACAGCTTTACTCTTTTTAATATGGTTTATGTTATGTATGATATATTTTTACCTTCTATATTGGGCCTTAAAGAGGAAGTAAAGTCTTCCTCTTTAATTGTACCTACAGGTAAGCCTATAGTAACACAACACGTGAGCACTGCAGAGCCAGGTGGATGCTACACACGGATGAATTGATCTAAGCAAAGAAGAGGTATTTTCAAGTGACTTAGAGTGTGCTATGTATGGTTGATAAGAGGCTATATTGAGGCTTCGGATAGCATCACTCCACAACCTTTAATAACACTGTGTACAATAACTTCTTTGCTCTATTTTGCACACAACTTTTTTCGACTATTGTATTTTATGGAGCAACATTGGTGAGCTCTTATTGACACCACTATTGGCAGTGTTTCATAATTTTCTTCAGTTGCAGAGTAGAACATACCGCATGACAAACTTATGACTGCATATTCTCCTATCCAAACCCTGATGAAGGGCTTGAACCAAAAACATGTCGGGTACCAGAGATATTATTTAAAAACCGGAGAGTATTTAATATAATTTCATGTTGTCAACTCCGACATGATCATTCTTGTACGTCACATGACAATGGGATGGGTTGGGTTTTTACCTTAGGGTCCCCCTCCACCATAGTCCCTTAATTACCCTTCTCAGCTCTCACACTTTTCTTTGATCTCTTCTTACTTACTTTCCCTTTGTCTTTTCCTCTTTTTCCCTCTTTTCCTCCCTTTTTCGTCCTTTTCTACCCCACCCCATTCCCAACACCTGATCCCCCACTTTCATTTTTTCCTTGTCCTTTCTCTTTGTTTTGCCATTCCCTCCCTAAAAAAAATTTGGTTACAATCTTGCCATGAATGACGAGGCTCTTATAGCCAAATCTACTTCTTTTATCAATTCACTGTCATTGATGTTAATATTGTTCTGCATGGTGATAAGAGTTAAGCTGTAGGCGATAGCCATTTGGCTGACTCATCACACAAGCTTACCAGTGACTGTTTCCAGATTGTAACGCTATATACTGTTCTATGTATACTCTGTTGAAATACCAATAAATATATTTTCAACCATAATATAATTTCATGCATACTATGTAATCTGTAAATTTCAATTTTTTTTGTTTTTTTGATATGTTATGCTTTAAACGATCATTTCATGTTTGAATGATCACACATTTTATATACCTAATAAATATATATTCTATTCTACTTTTGTGTGGTTGTTGCCTCTAAAGTCCCAAGCAAGTGGAGTCCTCTTTTTTCCTATATAACAGGGAATGCGGCAACAACACACTCTTCTGACATGGTGAAATCCTATTCTTCTCTATAGATATTTGCTATATACACTGCCACCTACAGTATGTTATCGGCGCACGCATACTCAAGGAATGCCCATTTCTTCAGGACCCGTGCTGTAATCGATGGCACGCATACACATGTGCGGGAGTGACGTCATCGCTACTCATGCCAATCACAGTGCCGGAGCCTGTAAACCCAGAATTAACTCCAGGAAAGGTGTCGGCTGTGTGAGCAGAGTGCGGGTGGCACTGGAAGGCATTGTTCTAAGGTAAGTATTTCATAATGAGCTAGAATGCAATGCAAACTAGCTCATTATGCCTTTGTCTTACAGGTTGTTTTTTTGGGGCAAATTTTTTTTCAGAGGTTTACAAGCTGGACATAATTATTTGATATTCCTCAATAGCCACAAAGGATATAAAACAACTATATGTCAACCAAATGCCTTTGCAAACCCAGTTATTTCCTTTAAAAAATAGCAGTGAAATCAACATTGTGTTGCAAAATTGTGTTGCAAAAAGGTCTGTGCACAGAGTAGAGCTGTAGGTGGCACCAGCAGCTCCATGCATTACAGGTTTGCTTGCAGAAAAGTACCTGGGGGGTGGAGACAAGCCCAGTCACCCTGCATAAGGAGAGAGAGCAGCAGTGACTGGTCATTATTACAGGAAGCTCCTGCACAGAGGTAAAGTCTCACACTGGATTACTGCACAGATCTGGAAGAAATGCACCAAGCACACCAAGAGTTACATAGAAGAAATACACATGCCTCTTGTATTTAGACAATATTTGCTTATACCAGAGATAAGCTTTAATAACTTGATGTAATGCTGGGTCTTACATTCTTGAATGCGACACTGAAACAGCCTGTTCTCGGATAATGCAGCTTGAGACTTCAGAGTGCTATTAAATATTTGATTTCTATCTGCAAAAGACTTTGCCAGTCATCCAATGTGATTTAGAGAAGACAGCAAGTCAGACTCTTAAAAGCTGCAAGATCCCTATTATCACAACAAAAGCCTTTGACATTCTTGTCTTAAAATTACTAAAACATGCAAAGCACCAATTCCCCCTAATGATTTTATGGTTAACATGTAGTTGTGAAAAATTGTAGAATAGCAAGAGAAGGGCCAAGAAAAAAAGTAAGTGACAAAGGCTTTTTCATCGCAATACACAGAACTACATTTTTATGTTCCATTTAAAGGAGTGCAATGTTTTTACCGACTTAATAAATTTTTCAAAACATCAAAAGCCACATTACCTTTATGATCTCCTAGATTTTTCCCTTCTCTTCATACTCCCAGGTGCTCAGTGGTCAAGAAGGTTATTTTACTTCCACCATTTTCCTTGTGGCTACCAGGTCTATTGTTCCAAGACATTGGAAAACCACCAATGAAAAAACGGGCATCGGCGTTACCCACCTCCAGGAAATGGAACAATTAATCACATGACTTTATTATCCTACCTATATCGAGACCTGGAGCACCTGGATGGTTTATATGGTATCTTCACAGTTCAAAACTAAAAGCAGCAATCCTTGGTATGTTTTAGAGGGTCTATTTTCTCTCCCTCTGAGTGCCTGGTCTTATTCCTGCCCAATCACCCCCTTTATGACTTTTTCCCTTTTTACTACCCCACCTTACCCCTTAATGCTCTATACCTTCCCTACAGCCCATTGGCCAACCTTGTGTTACCCTCTCTTACTGTGTGCCCCGTACACACGATCGGACCTTTGTCCGACCAAATTCACATCGGAATTCCGACGGAATTCCATCGGAGGAAAAGAGAACATGTTCTCTATGTAAACTCTGATGGAATTCATCAGAATTTCTGATGGAATTACTCCGATGGGGCATACACACGGTTGGAATTTCCGATGGAAAAAGTCCGTCTGACTTTTTCCATCGGAAATTCAGATCGTGTGTACAGGGCTTGAGTTGTGTCCTTGTCTACTATATGTAACATTCAGTGCTGACTTGAAAACAAAAGCTTCCCACAGGATGGTTCCTTCTTGACAGTGTTTTCACAGGATGTACATGCACACTTGTGTAATTGGATATTGTTTATTTATCCAAACTGCTGTGAAGCTGGTTGGTCCGCTGAATGTGATGGCTTTTATTAACCTCCCTGGCGGTATGATTCTGTCTGGAATTACGTACCAAAGGCGGTACAATTATTTTGCAAGGAAATTGGCGTTTTATACTGTAGGCCTGTAATTTTTAGAAATAACTCACTTAAATCTGACCAAGCAAGAGTCTTGTAGGCATCCCGGGTATGATTTTTTTTTTTAAAACAAAATTATAAATTATAATATAATAAATAATTATAAATAATTATAACAAATAATAATATAATTATAATAAAAATTATTCAATAATGTAATCAACTCAAAATCACTGAAATTTGCAGTTGCAGAATTGTCGCTGTCATTATTTTATTTTTTTTATGACGAATTTCCCCGCAAAACGCTATCGCACATTTCTGCAAGTGATTATAATTTATTATCGCTGTTTTTTAGCTGATCTAAAACCATTTTTGACATAAAGGGACACTTTTGGACAATCTACAGTTTTTAGGCAGAAATGACATTTTTTATTATATAAAAGTACATGCAGGGCACTGGGCAGACCACTAGGGACAAGGGGGGTGTGTATTTTTTACATACAGTACTGTAATCTATAAGATTACAGTATACTGTATGTAAAGTGTTTGTTTACTTTTTTGAATTTGGCGCCGTTCTCCGTCCCCGTGCGTCGTAACGTCGCAGGGAACGGAGATCGGCGTCACACGGGGACTGTGAATCGAGCGAGGAGGACCCGCTCGCTCACACAGCGGGTGGCATCGCTGGATCCAGGGACAAGGTAAGTAAACCAAGCCTGTGGATCCAGCGAAAGGTAAGCCCGTCCAGCCCGAGCGTGACTCGGGTTTACCGATCCTAACATGAAAAACCAACCCTGAGTCACGCTCGGGTTTACCGTCAGGGGGGTTAATCATTTCTACATAAAAACTGTTCACTAAAACTTATATAATAAAAATAAATAAAGGTATATTTTCCACATTGCTGCAGAGTTAGACACTTTTTTAAAGAATTACACATTTAATTTTTAGGGCTTATTACACACTATTATTACATTTACATGTATACATTTTTTTGAGTTATGCCATTAGTTTTTATTTAATGCATGTAATCAAATAAAATGATTTAACTTATATTGAGAAGTATTGCTGTTGTGAGATAGGATATTTCACAAGTAGCAATTTTATGAAGGTACAGCTATTGAAAATAAACAGATGTTACATAAAATATACCTTTGTACAGTATATTGATAGAGACAACAGAGAGTAAAATCAAGTTATAGAAAAAGGTATGAATGGAAAAAAACTTACAGTAGATGTCATACGAGGATAAGGAAAGACCATGAAAGTCTACTAAACCCTTCACCTTGGATGTCAGGAGCGCATTAACCTGAGAGATGTGTTTCTGGAATTTCCACAAACATACTCAATACTTTCCTTAGAAGTTGAATAAGAATACATATCCTACTTAGCCCTGGATCAGAGTCTTGTAATTAAAGTCAGAGTCTTGGACATGATTTGAGGGTTTCCCTTGTACACACAGTGCAATAAACATATTGCCACATAAACCCCATATACATGCTAGCACATTTAGGTAGTCATTTATTTAGAGGATAAAATATTCCAGAGGGCTTTCTAAGTTCTTTAGAAAAGCTATCTCTAAGCTGCTTTACACGATTTAAGAAATTCCTATCCTGATGATCCATATAAAGAGTAAAAAGATCTAACTGTAGCTTGGAAGCTAAACTTAGCAATAGCATGTGCCATTTGATATTCAACATATCAAACTATTATTGGTTTTTAAGCTTTTTAGTGTACATCAAAGTAGGAACCTCAAAGTATACAAAGAAATGCACAGAGAGATTACTGAGTGAAACGTGTATCTTAAAGTAAGCCTTTCACAAATATGAGCACATTGAAACTGAGAATATGATGGAAAATGCATAAGCAGAGGTTAGCTTCTGTAAAAATATATCTGAACAATTGGTGATGTCAACTTTGATTCTAAGAAAAAATAATGTTTGGTTCTTTTTCATATACCGGTAATCCCCGTACTTTCCTATTTGTTCTTTAATGTAGTAAGCAGCCTTAATGACTAAAACTGTTGTGTTGCAATGATGGAGCCACTCTGGATTTTTAAAGATAAATTTAAGAGCTGTCTGTGAAGGTTAATTTTTCCAGGTCACCTTGTATCTAGTAGTAGTTCAGCTGGACTTGTTCTGTAATGTTGAAGACACATATCTTATACAAAGCCACTTCTTCAGTTCCAATGAGTGTCCGGATGATACCCCAGCATGTATATCTACACCTTAAATTGGTTGCAAACCCCATTCATAAAATCGAACCTAAGCACATATATCTGTAGTGTTTACTTATGTCTCTTTAAAGCTCTGCGTGATGTTTCTCTCTGGTGCTCCGTTCCTCTGCTATCAGCAGAGTCACTTCTGACAAGTTCTCCGACACATGAGATAACAGCAGCTGAAAATTTGTGTTGGGGAGGGAACTTAGAGGTAGATAAGCAGAGTGCTTGTCTATTCACAGTACAGCTCTGTCTGTTGCTTAATTCCTCTGCCCATGCGGAGGGGGTGTGTACCTTTCCTCCAATCAGCTCTCACAGTTTAGCCCAGACTCCCCACCCACTGCTGAAAGAGGAAGAAAGATGTCTGCACCTTTCAAAGAGTATAGAAAACAAGAAAAAAATGTTCTGGGCTCGGTGTACACTTTACAGTTGATGGCAACCCTAACTTATTAACAGTTCATTTGTTAAAGCATGTCATATGTTTCCTATTTTATTTGCAATTCCCCCACTTAATAAAATAGCTTTTTCATGCGTTTTTATATTGTTTATTAATTCTGCAGTGCACTGAAATACAAAGACAAAGAAAAAACAGGAACATGGGAGGCCTGGCAGCCTTAGGCCTGGGGGGCAAGTCCAGTCAAGTGGCCCATAGAGCGTGGAAAAGTGATGGATCGAGGAAAACAGTCTAAGATTTTTCATGATCACAAGAGTCCGCACAGAGGCCCCCCTTACCTCAGAGTCCGCACAGAGGCCCCCCTTGCCTCAGAGTCCGCACAGAGGCCCCCCTTACATCAGAGTCCGCACAGAGGCCCCCCTTACATCAGAGTCCACACAGAGGCCCCCCTTACATGGTGCTTTTTTGGGTTCAAACTTCCTGTTCAGTGCTCACACATGCCCGGGGAGTGTGGGCAGGGCAGACTCAGAAGGAGGGGGAGCAGATGAGCTCTATCTCTCCTCATGTCTATGCAGAGAGAGAAGGGGATGTCAGCGCTGGTGTGCGCTGAGGCTGAGCTATGTGTGAGATGAGACATAGCTCAGGTCTGCAGCCATCTACCTCTGAGCTGACACAGGCACGGCTGCACAGTGGGAGGTGAGCAGCGGCCGTGACCTGTGTTAACAGAGCTCCAGCAGGCATATTCCTGCTCTGCAAAAACAGCATTTGGTAGTGGCGGCCGGTGGCTGTGCATAGTGTCACCAGCCCCGGGGGAGATTTCCACCCTGCCCCCCCTGCCAGCCATCCCCTGAACAGGAACTTCATTGAGGACGTCATAAAAGATTCAATGAGTTACTAAAATGCTTCAAGCTTCCTGCATGACCATACAGGCGGTATAATAACACAGCTACATATTCATCTACAGAGCAGACAGAGCCGGAGGAAAGCCATCTCTTTCTTTGAGGTCAGAGGGGAAGTCTGCCTTGTGCAAGGACACTGTTTACAATGGAGGAGCCCTTGGCACAATTATGTCTAATACAATGAATTTATAGATAATTGTATGAACTCTAAACAGCATCTTTCATTTCTAATAAACAGAGCAGGAAATGGATGCAACTGCCTCTAATTATTAAGACAACAATCAACAACATTTAAAGGGCGTCAGGAACGGTCGACCAGAAATGGTCAATCTTTGCTCTGACTGCTCTCATCTAATGAGGAGAACTGAAATTTAATTGGTTATTTCAGGCAACTGCACGCAAAATACTGTTTTCACCTACTTTATTAAGCACTGAAATAAATTCTAATGCATAGGAAGTTTCCTTACATAAAAGTACTGTGAGCTTCCTTGTAATATACTGAAATTCGATGGTTTCTGGGAACTGAAAAGACATCCTGTGGGTAGAAGTGTAATCATGATGCCACAGAACACAGTACTTCTTTGGCCTCTACCCTCTAATTATTTGTCAAGTGTGATTTTCTAACTTTTCATCATGATGATTCTTTTCTCCAATGCAGACAGTTTATGACGTGGACAACCCTGCTGTAAAATGATTGTCCTCTTGGACAAAGGGAACAATTTTTAATCAACTGCAGGAATTTTCAAGCATACTTGAAAGTTTGTAGCTCACGACTGGCCTTTTCTTAAACTCCGTGCTGTCTGCTTTTTTTAGTCAATTTAGCCATGCGACAGGTTCTCTTGAATAACCAAGTACAGGTGGAACTAGACACACATCTTTCACTTGCTGGTGAGAGATATTTGTTTAAAGCGGGGTTCCGGGCATAAAATGTTTTATTTATTTTTTTGCAATCTCAATTACATTATTATGAATATTCATTAAAACATATTAATAAAGCCCGATCGGTACATAAACAGTTGCAAAAACTTACCTGATATAATCTCAGGGATCAGTGACCGTTTCCATCATAGCTGTGGGCATTATGAAGCCCAGTTCATGTTTCTTCCTGGATTTTCCGAGAGAGGTGCATGCTGGGATTTTTAGGCACAGTAATGCCCAGATACTCCTCAGAAATGAGTGCCATCATTTCCCAGGAGGCAATGGGGTCTTAGGACAGGAAGTTCTACCACCTTGAACTAGGAACTAGGCAGATTACAAAATCTGCCTAGTAACAGCCATATAGAAGTGAGTAAAAAAAAAATAAGATTTTCTTTTTTTACATTAAAGGCAAGCTGTTCATAAAAAGTTTGGCCCAGATTCTGACGCAGTAAAAGCTAAGGGCCAGATTCACAGCAGAAATACGCCGGCGTATTTTCAAATTTGCCGCGTCATATCTTGATTTGGAATCCTCAAACCAAGATACGACGCCTTTTGGCATAGATCCGACAGGCGTACGGCTTCGTACGCCTTCGGATCGTAGATGTAATTCTCCGGCGGCCGCTGGGTGGAGTTCGCGTTGTTTTCCAGCGTTGGGTATGCAAATTAGCTGTTTACGGCGATCCACGAAGGTACGCGCGTTCGTCGCATTCTCTTACGTCGTCGCTAGTCGTTTTTTCCCGTCGCAATCTTAAGCCTGCTATTTCATGGCTTAGATTTAGACCAGCCATGTTAAAGTATCGATAGTGGAGGAAGAGGGCGCTAGTAAAAATGTGTTAATACCTAAATTAGGACACCCTCAGGACGAGGGTCCCAATGGTATAAGTGAGAAAATTGGAAAAAATACTACAAACACTCTAGTGACTAGACAATTCATACATATGTAGTATCTCTACTAAATTGTGTATAATACCAGATCATACAACACTATACTACATGCACCAAAGTCGCTGGTACGACCAGTGAAAGTGCAAAAAACACTACTGCGATAGTGCGTCTCATAGGTGACAACTCAAAAACGTAAGTGACAAAAAAAACCAGAAAAAAACAGTCCATATGTGATTATTTCCACAAGTGAATCCAATCCAAAAAGATCATCAAATCATGCAAAAGTCTTGAATGCTACTGCAGCCACCACCATATAGTACATTTGCACCCGAAGTGATCTTGCCAAGAGATAGGCTTACCAGATGCAGCGGACCCATTTCGTGAAAAATGGGTCTACTGGGCTGAGCAGGTATTAGTGCCTGCACACTGTTCACCACCGTTCAGGCTGCAGATCTTATACCAGTAGTCACCATGAATCCATCCAAAAAATACCAACAGAAAAGAGCTATAGTGCATTAACTTTTATTAAAAAACGCTGATTGGCCCCTTACTTGGAAGGTGCCTGCCCGGCACTAGGACTGCATGCGTCTTGTCAGGACCCCGACTGGTTCTCGTGGGTTGCTGCGTAGGGAAGGCGCGTTGGTTGTTGTGCAGTGTCAGCGTTAAAGTATGGCCGTCGTTCCCGCGTCGAATTTCATTTTTTTTTTGCGTATGACGTCCGGGAATACGAAAGTACGTTACGCACGTCGCCGTTCAAAAAACACGTCGGGGCGCCAAAATTTCGCGCAAAGCACAGCGGGAAATTTTCACACGGAGCATGCGCAGAACGTTCGGCGTGGGAGCGCGCCTAATTTAAATGGTACACGCCCCATTTGAATTAGGCGGGCTTGCACCGGACGGCTTTACGTTACACCGCCGTAAGTTTACACGCAAGTGCTTGGTGAATCAGGCACTTGCGCTGAAAAGTTGCAGCGGTGTAACGTAAATGAGTTACGTTACGCCGCAGCGCAGGTACATGAATCTGGCCCTATATATCTATATATATAGATCGATATATCTATATATATGTCATCCTGTATCTCATAATGGAAGCCAAAATCTCACTGGTACTCCAAAGCCCATGACAAAGGACACATTAGTCTAATGCTGGCCTCACCCTAATTATTGTAGTAAAACAGAGGTCATGTTACCATTCTGTTTATGCTGGAAGAAAAGGCAAAATTACTTAGGGAACATAAGATCCCTATGTCACTTCCGAGTGCAGGTAACTCATGTCATCATCCCTCATGTACTATAAGATTGGGAATTCACATGCTGCAACTCTCCCTCAGAGTCCACAAAGTCTGGTGAGTTTTTTGACACATCAGCACCAACACTGAAATATCCGTTTTGACTGGAAAGACCCTTCAATTCACAATTCCCATTCTTAAAAGGAAACAATGATCTGCTTCCATTTTGACAGGCCACACTTACCTTCTGTATAACAAGCATTACCCCTTTTGGACCCACAAGCCTTCCTGCTTCGGCTAATATTTGGATAGTTGAAAGTAATTTCTAATCTAATACAAATTTATGCAAGAAAGTTAACCTTCATGTTTGTTTTCTCAGTAAATCTAATGAGCAATAGATCCATGCATTTGCTGATGGGAATAAAATGTACTCAATATGTTAGGCTTGTACTGATAACATTTGACAGTTGCGAGACAATGAGAATGACATAATAAACCCATTATAAAATTCAGCTCTGTGCCCAAGAAGTCTTTAATATGGCAGGCTGGGTGTCTCTTGTGTCTATTCAATACAGTTTGTTCTGTTTACCATGATTTAACACAGATGCTACAATCAGATGTTCATTTGAAAAAGCAATTGCAAAATTAATTTGGTAGATAATATGGAAAAGCATTAATGATCTATAGACATGTCACAAAAATACACAGAGTGGAAATTTATTTCTCATAGAACATCAACCTTAAAATGAGTATTCAAAAATTTGCAACATTATTCATCGAACTTTGCTTCCTAAAGTGTAACTCCACTTTTGCTGAGAATGTACATTGTAAGGATTTCAGAAACTTTGTTGCAGATTCCTACTTTTTTTTGTTTTAAGAGGCTGTTTTTTCCACTATGTCCACTGATTCATGAATGGGAGAATCTTGTTCATTAAAATCACACAGTGCACTTTCAATGTTCTAATGAGAAAAGTTGCTTTGTTGGCATCCCTTTACAAGTAGATAACCCTTATGCCGCGTACACACGATCGGTTCGTCTGATGAAAATGGACCGTTTTCATCAGACGAACCGATCGTGTTTGGGCCCCATCGTTTTTTTTCCCATCGGTGAAAAAACTTAGAACTTTTTTTAAAATTATCTGATGGTTAAAAAAACGATAGAAAAAACGTTTGTCTGTGGGAAAAACCATCGGTTAAAAATCAACGCATGCTCAGAATCAAGTCGACGCATGCTCAGAAGCATTAAACTTCATTTTTCTCAGCACGTCGTTGTGTTTTACGTCACCACGTTCTGACACGATTGGTTTTTTAACTGATGGTGTGTAGGCAAGACTGATGAAAGTCAGCTTCATCGGATATCTGATGAAAAAATCCTTCAGACCGTTTTCATTGGATTAGCCGATCGTGTGTACAGGGCATTAGGGAGTATTTGACCAAATATGAATTCCCTATTGCAGAGGATGCCTAAAATTTCACTTGCATCTTAGTGCAGACGTCTGAAAAAATCAGTGAGCCAACCATACAAGCAGGAAATGACATTTCTGCTTTGAATTGTTTAACAATTTTAGAAAATTGCAGTGGCATCTGATTGAAATGGAAAGGTAATTTTTTACATAATTTAGAAAATGACTAATGTGGCAATGTTATATATATATATATATATATAAATATATATATATATACATATATATATACATACATATATATATATATATATATATATATATATATATATATATATATATATATATATATATATTTATTGATTATTGTTTCTAATTAACATGAGAATCCCCTTTATATGTGGACATTACTAGGTGAATGTAAATATCTGTCATTGTCAAAATCCTTCCTTATGTATTAAAGGACCAACTCCGATCCTGGGTGAAGAGGGGCCTTGACTTCCTAAAGTTTGACTTCTACTGAAAATGAGTTCCTCTCATTGTAACAGTTATGCCATAATGCCCCCCCCCCAAAAAAAAAATAAAAAAAAATTACTTCCTGTCCTTTTTTTTTATTATTTATAATTTGTTTTATATGTCTTTGATTTTATATTGTTGTTTTCAATTATTTTCTTTTATTATTACATTTATTGCTATCACAAGGAATGTAAACATCTTTGTGACAGCAATAGGCATGTCACAGGTAGTCTTTATGAAGAGATCTGGGGTCTAAAGGACCCCAAATCCCTCCTCTGCACCAAGCTCTGTGTTTTTGAATGCTTTAGATTTTTTAAAACTGGTGCTGATTTCATGTCATCTCTTCAGATTTATAAGAAGGCTTACCTGTAGGTAATATTAATATATCCTAAACCTGTACAATTTGGGAGATATTCCCTTTGCATGCAGCCCCTTGACGTCAGTGGCGCATGCACTCTGATTGCCTGGCTGAAGTCCGGCAGACGCTGCCGGACCTTGGCGGGAAGCAAACTCCCACGCGCATGCCACTCATCGCGGCTCCGGCCACTCACATCGCTGGAACAGCGAACTCAGAAGACACGCCGAGGGCAAGGTGTCAACTCCCTCTGCGTCAACCGGGCTCCGATACAGGTGCTTCATCCTGAGGTAAATATTTCATAATGAGCTAGTATGTGCTGCATACTAGCTTATTATGCCTTTGCCTTGCAGGTTTTTTTTTTCTTTGTTTTTTTTTAATGTGCGGGTTTACTACCACTTTAATGTGGTTGGTGGTCAAATGCACTGTTTCATGGTCACTGGAAGATATATGTCATTCTATTTAGGGAGTTTAAATGAACCTTCAATTACGATTAACAGAGGTCCGGTCTTTTAACTTAAAATCACAAATATTTTACCTTCTTTTTTTATTCTAAGGGAAAGCTCTGACCTTAACACATAAACTCTGCATGAAGTTTTTATTAACGCATAGTCAGGTAGAACATTCTTTCCTGGAAATCATCTTCCCAAAGGATTCTGGTATAAAGGTCCATGGGCTACACCAGCCACATCCTATTGTTTGACAGCGCTGTCACCTGACAAGAAAATTGCAGGTCTGCTCCGTCCATACAAAGGAATCTAAACAAAGCCATAACTGAATCATTTACTTGTTGGTTTGAAGAAGTGAAAGACTATTGAATTGGAAAAAATGAAGAT
Organism: Rana temporaria; assembly: GCF_905171775.1. NCBI lineage: Eukaryota > Metazoa > Chordata > Amphibia > Anura > Ranidae > Rana > Rana temporaria. Next base: position 106,299,985 of record NC_053498.1, on the reverse strand, counting down.
GATGGAGTAAAGAATGAAGCAGGAACCGGTCAACAGATTTCAGAGATTTAATGCAGAGTGACTGTGGCAGCAAGTTGAACCCTTAGCTGAAAGCAATCACATTTATATTTTGACCGTGTTAAGGGAATCTAAGCACTATGGGTATCTGATACCTGTAAGGCCCTTTAACGCCTGTCAACTGTGCACACAGTCATAAATGTGTTAGCGCATTGCTATTAACTTTCAATGGCACTAAGGCAATGTACCTCTGTAATGCAGCACACCACAAAGCCTAGTAACACACTACTGTGCACTGTGATGAGCTGCCCACTCAAATAACAGTTCTGCCCTAACACATGAATGTTAATGCACAACTTTGTTCCTTGGACCAGACCAATGTGAATAGTCCTTTAAAGTGTTTCCGATAGAAAACTGACAGGTTTTCTTGAAAGACCACTCACACTCACCTGCTGTCAGGGGCGGACTGACCATTGAGTCACTTGGGCACTGCCCGATGGCCCCATGTCACTAGGGGGCCCCATCAGGGTTGCCAGGCTCAGTAAAACCAGGGACAGTATGTAAAAATCTATGTTTTTTTACATCTGTGCCCAGGGCTGGACTGGGACAAAAATGTGGCCCTGGACTTTATCCAGACTGGCCCACTTTGACAGGTCTCTCCCATGGCGGCCGGACAACTCCCGCAGCCCCCCCTCTCCCCCTTCACTAGCCACTAGCCGTTCTACTTTATTAGAGTAGAATGGCTGGTACTGGTACTCTTATAGGCAGTACCAGTGGGGAAGCTAGACATTATTTCACCAGGGGCAAAGAATCAGTTTGGTGCCCCCCCTTTTGGGACAAGATAAGGCAGAAGTGAGAAACTCCCTGGCCATAGCTGTTGAGTCAGATGTCTGTCCCCTCCCCCATGCTCCTCTGTCGTCGTCCCTGCTCCTCTGGTCCTCCCCCTGCTTCTTTGTCCCCCCAGGTGAGTGCTGCAGGGAGGGAGAGGAGGTGAGCGCTGCAGGAAGGGAGAGACAGGGAAGCGAAGGGAGGGGTGGTCCGCTGTCACTGAAGCCGGCCCACTGAGCCATCGGCCCACCGGGAAACTCCCTGTAGTCCCAATGGCCAGTCCATCCCTGTCTGTGCCTGATATGTCTGAAACCAACATGCTTCTGATGTGAAAATCCCAAGATTTTAGCTGCCCCGCCTCTGCACTGCCTCCTGGCATGGTGGCCATCTGTAAGCCCAGGGGCCCCATAGTCTTCTATTGCCCGGGGGCCCCATGAGTTATCAGTCCGCCCCTGCCTGCTATTACATATTTTTGCTACACTTACTCATCAGAGCTCTTGGAAATACCCAGCTCTTCCAGGTATGAGAAAGCATGTGACCTTATCACCTTCTTTTTTCCCTCCTATAATGCAGTGTTGGGTTCTGAGCAACTCTATACTCCAGGCCTCGTACACAGGACCGAGTTTCTCGGCATAAACCAGTAAGAAACTTGCTGGGAGATATTTTTTTGCCGAGGAAACCGGTCGTGTGTACACTTTCGTTGAGGAAACTGTTGAGAAACTCGACGAGCCAAAAAGAGAGCATGTTCTCTATTGCCTTGACGGGAATGGAGAAAATTGGCTTGTCGAGTTTCTCGACGGCTTCACAAGGAACTCGACAAGGAAAAAGATGTGTTTTGCCCGTTGAGTTTCTCGGTCGTGTGTATGAGGCCTGACTCTATGTACCTGCACTTCATACCTTCAGCAACCCCCCCCCCCCCCCCAGTTACAGAGTCTCTTTAAAAGAGGGAGCAGTCAAAGCCCTACCTTTCCTTCAGGAGGATAATGATTATGGACTATCAACACTCAGTACTCCTTCTCTCTTCTTCTGTAGACTGAGGTCCTTCTTCTTTTGCTTGGATGAGTTTGCACTTGATGCTTTGAAAGAGTAAAGCTGCCCATACAGCAGTACATTTAGGAATTAACTTTAGTACAAAAATTCTCGATAGTACATTCAATAACTTGACGAATGTCATTTGAAAGTATTTGAAAATGCCATTTGCCTTTAACATCCGATTTTGGAATGAATGTCATTTCTGGAATGCAAGCTACATTTACTATTAGAAGTTTATTTGTTTCAGAAAAATGTCCTATCCTGCTCCTTTGAATTTTTTCATCACTGTCTTCAAAAATTATTGTTGAATTGATACACTAACCATTAGAAAATCAAACAAACGTTCCTGAAACAAACATTTTTAAACAAAATTCTTTGAGTGCATGGCCAGCTTTAGACAGAGCAGAGGAGTGACAGGGTTTAATTAATTATTGCAGGCATTGCTCTATCTGTAGGACAGAGAGCTAAACCCAGGGGCAGACTGACAACTCATGGGGCCCCCGGGCAATAGAAGATTATGAGGCCCCTCTGGCTTACAGATGGCCACCACGCCAGGAGGCAGTGCAGAGGCAGGGCAGCTAAAATCTTGGGATATTCACATTAAAAGCATGTCAGTTTCGGACATATCAGGGACAGATCTAAAAAAAACACAGATTTTTACATACTGTCCCTGGCAACCCTGATGGGGCCCCCTAGTGGCATGGGGCCCTCGGGCAGTGCCCGAGTGACTCAATGGTCAGTCCGCCCCTGGCTAAACCTAACTGCTCCATCAACTTCAGATATCATATTTCATAACGAGCCAGGTGAAACTACAAATTGATAAAACGAACATCAATCAGTATAATATTGCATATGGTAAAGGAACAATGCTCTATAACAGCGAATGAGATAACCAGAACACATTTTTTAAGCTCGATGAGGGGTAATAGCGAGAGATGGAGAAACACAAGCCTTACAGCCTTGCTGAAGATTCCCAAAATGGTGGCTTACTCACTTCCTCTAGAGAAGTCTCCCAGAATGCTCTAGCTCCTAACAACTTTATTAACACATTCTATGAAATTACAATATGTAACTAATGCAAACAGCTAAAGCTATAACCGTGATAGTAGGTGGAGCCTATGCTCTGCATATAACTAACTTGGTATACTTTAAGGAAAAAACAACATATTATTTAATCACATAAACACAAGTGACTGAATAAGCCAGCTTTAGACAGAGCAGAGGAGTGACAGGGTTTAATTCATTATTTTAGGTATAGCTATGTGTTCAAAACTAGTAAATGTGGTGGGTGAGTAAGGGATAAGCCTGGGGTACCATGTCCCAATCAATCAAAAAACAAGAAAACCCTTCCTAAGGGGAAAATGGACTTTACAGGTACCCCAAAGACAACACAAATATCATAAAAAACACACATTTATTAGAAAACAGTTCATACATAAAAAGCATCAACGAAAAGAAGTTTAGTTAAAACCAATAACCTAATGTTATTTTCTTCCATATATAATCCACAACCAGCTGAGACAGAAATAAGTTGCCTGGAAGAAATATGGTTATGTCGACCAAACACAGATTCCGTGGGGAAAATCCCATTATATGTGTGATTTCTTGTTATATATGTGCTGTCTTTGGTGTACCGATAAAGCCCATTTTCCCCTTAGCTGACACCCGCTATCCCATAGGGATTAATGTATGTCCATATTTCATCCAGAAACGGATGGATGAAATACAGACATACTGTCTGTACGTGTAAAAGGGCCCTAAAGGGTTCCAAAGAGTCCTATATTCCCCTTGTGATTTTATTACCAAGCACAGAGCACAGCAAACCTAGTGTGACACATTCAAAAATTTCCCAAAATAGAAAACAGACATTCATGCATAGGAGTGCACACAGGGTGTGCCGAGTGTGCTTGGGCACACCCTAATCACCCCATGCGCATTAGCATTGCTCTGTGTGCCACCAGAAAGATGGGAAAGATCTCCCTTTTACCGGCTCTGCCAAAAGAAAAAGTGCTTACACTCTTCTCTGTGCCAGATCAATGTGCCTTGGGCCATATATATGTATATATATATATATATATATATATATATATATATATATATATATATATATATATATATATATATATATATATATATATATATATATATATATATATATATATTAATTAGACACACGTGTGTGTTTCAGATTTAGGGTGCCCATCCTAATGCAATAGGCTGCGCACACCTATGCATTCATGGCAGACAGATAGTCAAATATAAAAAATACATAAATCATTATTCCCATTGCCAATTGTGAATTTTTTTTATTTTTTTTTAAAACATATTCTAGCATTCTTTCTCTAATCAAGGTGAGCAATGGAAGTCTGACACAAACAAGTCTCACACATATTAGCAAGTGAAGACTCCCAGAAATAGACCTAGTTATTTTCAGAGATATATCTAGACTTCATAGCCAATTCCTGTTCAGCCTTATTGAAATGGAAAAGTATGATAATGTAATGATATGTAAAACATGAACTAACACACCATTGTGGAAGAGAAATGTAATCAGTGTTATGCTGTGGGAAGCAAAGGAATTGATGAGAAACAGACGCAAGGCAACTTTGTAGAAAACAAACGTAAAATATAATGGATGTCAAGCAAAAAAAAAAAAGGAATAAACAAAAATGTGAACATATCTTAAAGTGGTATTGACATACATTGTGGAGGCAGTTGTTTTGGGGAGGGAAGTAATATTTATAAGAAGCTAATTTAGACCTAGTCAGATTTGTCACATATTACATTGTGTACAGAATGCTAACCCTAACCCTAACCAGCAGTGGGTGGGTATTCCAATGCAGAGAAGGCTAACCAACCCCTCAGGTCTCCCTGTGCTGTTTTTCTTGTGCCCTAAAATGTGCGTGTATGGAATGAAAGGATCTGAGTGCCAAATCATAGTGATTGGTTCATAAACGCTTGGCACCAAACAGTGCATCCTGCCCTGGAAACCGTCCCACCAGACCAAGAGCTAATACCAGCCATTTTATCACAAGCATCGCACACAGACAAGATGTTGAGCTGGAAACAAAGAAATGACTGTTTATTGAACAGAAATACAGGTTTGTATACACTTCTAAAGTAAGTCTGTCACCACATGGACAATAAAACCAAATATGTACCCAAAATATCACACAATGGTTAGATAACAAACTGAACTTGACACAAGGCTAATCCCATCAAAGAGTTAGCCAACAAACAGAAACAATATGTGACTCTATTAACTCAATTAACAGTGGGAATTCACACCTAGTAGGCACACAATGGGAGAGACGTACTTAACAGAAAGACGCCTTAAAAAACAGACTATATCAGGAGACCCCAGTATCAGGTTGCTTTGAGCTGATCATACTAACATCTGCTCTGAGTTCCAAAGCCTAAAGCAGTCATTGCTGGTTTGAACATAGAAACCTCAAATATGTATATGCAACCTCCAGTTCCCAGAGTCTGTGTGCTTTGGGGAAACATGAATTTAAATCCGAAGCAAGACCACTCCAAGGGCCCCTCAGGCACAAACTCCCAAAGAGTAGTGTTCCCTTGAAATCCAGGGCCCATAGTCAGTAGACGAGAGGCTAACCTGCAGTCCCCTCCAAAAGCCCTGTCTTGGTTTGGCCTGTCACAGTCCAGATATAAAAATGTTGGCTTTCAATTCTTGATGAGACCCTCTTATTGTGACAAATAACATTGTATGTCCAGACAAATACCTTTGGCTTGGCTGTTACAGTCCTACAATCATTGTAATTATTAGGCACCTCTTCCATGAGTCCAGTGGTCAACCTCTCTATTTTTCATTTTTTTTGGGGGGGGGAGTGGAACACCTCTTTTTAGAGGGTTTCAGCCCCCACTTCCTCCTTGGGCACAGCGGCGCCGGAAGGAAGTTTACCTCTCCCCTCTCCCTCTCGACAATCATCTGGGACGTGCCACAGGTCCCCAATGATTGCTCCTCCAGTCACGGTACGCAGAGCGACTCACGCATGCGCAGTGTGTGCCTTGCTGTGAAGCCACAGCCGGGCGCCCACAGTGACAATGCCAGGCGCTGCGGAGAGGCGGAGGGGTCGACGAGCAGGGCTTTGTTCCCCTGTATCGCTGGACCCTGGAACAGGTAAGTGTCCAATTATTAAAAGTCAGCAGCTGCAGTATTTGTAGCTGCTGACTTTTAATATTTTTTTTTTTTAGTAGGAACTCTGCTTTAAAAAATATCTAAAGTCAAAATGCAAAAACTTTTTTTTTCCATTTTGAATAAAGAAGCATAGATAATGTCTTTGTCAGTTTATACATTTTTTTAATGCTATCTGTGTCCCATTGGAGCACACTCCCTTATCTCCCTGTCCAGTAGACACAAAAAGAATTTCCGTCGGGATAAACGCAGACGGATTTTTCTGACGGAAATCCGTTCAAGCTGTCTTGCATACACACTGTCACACCAAATTCCGACCGTCCAAAACGCGGTGACGTACAACACTACGACGAGCCGAGAAAAATTAAGTTCAATGCTTCCGAGCATGCGTCAACTTGATTCTGAGCATGTATGTTTTTTCTCCATCTGAGTTCCATACAGACGAACGGAACCTGTATTCTTTCTAAGTCCGTGGGAATTTCCGATGGAAAAACTCAGATGGGGCACACACATGGTCGGAATATCCGATTAAAAAATACCGTCTGACTGTTTCCATCGGAAATTCCGATTGTGTGTACAAAGCATTACCTTCTTTGACAGTTGTCACTGGAGCCTTTGGAAGTATTATTCTCTACCTCTGATGACAACTCAATTGTTTTTCTCATTTTCAGTTCTGATTAAGTTCAATGGGACAAATAGAGTGGGTGAATCTCCATGGCAGGGGCAGCGATAAAATCTTAACAGAGGTTTTAGCCCTTTAACACTCTATCCAAAACAAAAAAGAAAGTTCATCTTTAGACTTTACGATAACAGTGATGTCAGTTTTTAGGGTGCCACTAGACATACATTTTTGTATACCTGTAATATACTTATATTACAGTAATATATTAGATCAACCAACTAGTATCCACCTATAACTAAAACATTACTTCAGGTCCTGTGAATCAAATTGCTTCTTTCCTTTTCCCATGAAAATTAAATACATTTTTAAAAGATACTTTTTTAATGTTACCATTCCTGTAAAATTCAATTTAATAGAGAATTTTCAGTTTCAAAAAGGTGACTGACTGTGTTTGTCTTTATTTTGTTAGTAAAAAATAGCAGCCATCTTCATTGAGGATCAGACAAGGCAAACAAATGCCCAAGGCATTTCAAATAAAGCTGTACGTGAAGCAAGCTGTAAAATGCAATGAAATTATAGCTTTGCCACACAACAGAACTTGTTCATTTTCTAAAAAATATGATGCGGAGAGACTAGGTCAGGAGCCCCATAGAACTGCAATTTAATGAAAAACAGTATGGGCACAGAACACTATAAAATTACACGGGGAAACACAGTGACAATGTAATTATACATTTTATTAGGAATAGATGTATACATTTATGGTAAAGCTGTTGTACTTTATAACCAAATTGGTGGGAAGGAGGGAGGTGAGTATCAACAAAACACTCATCTCCAATGCCGCCAATTTTCTGATCTGCGGTTTCCAAGTTCTGTTTATGAGGTTCAATCGGCTGCATTCTGCTCCCTGTAGACAGAACATTAGGTGCAGTGGCCAAACCTTTACTATTCTTCAATACAGAAGATCATAGCTTTAAATATATATATATATATATATATATATATATATATATATATATATATATATATATATATATATATATATATTACATACATTACAATCACCTTCAACCTACCAATATGAATTTCTTTAACAATGAGTGCTTACCTCCTAAAAGATGGTGACATCAATCATTCCCCAGTTTAATAAGTATTCTCAATATTTTATTGGTTGGGTCAAAAGTATATAATGTATGATTTTGACTAGCACATTTTGACATTGCCTTGCAAGGATTTTTTTTTTTTTACCAACTGTGGTTTACTACCTCTTTAAACTAATACTAAACATAACCCTTACATAGTATTTACTTTTACACTTAACCTGAACCCTAAAACTTGGAGTTGGACTTAGGGCATATCAGGGCATAGAGTTCACCCTATGAGTCTACCCTCTCTAGTTTAGTTGAAAAAATAAATCCTGAACTAAATGAGAAAATACACTCCTAAATTTGTGATCATTTGATGTATTGGATATTTTTCGCCCCTGATTTTGCAGAGAAGGGTCCGTTCTTTGGGAAGTGGTGACATGGACATTTGCTATTGGTGGTCGAACATCTGGGTCCTCTTAGATTATAGTTGACTGCAGGGGATGATGACAACTTGAAGAGGCCACCAGTTGACACCCACGCAAGTGATGCTAGTTTGGGACAGGGCAGAGTTGGGTGGGTAGAAAATGGATTTACAAGATATTTATGCTGAATCGGTGAAAGGGGGGTGAGGGGGGGAGCTTTGGCTGGAGATAGAATACCTAAAATAGAGATTCTTCCGAAATCAACCCAACCTCATAATGCTTGACCCCAACACCAACCCAAGTGTAGCACCTCTAGTACCTCTGTAACCTCTGCTAGAATGTAGATGAGTTTTTGTTAGTGTAGGTAAAAATTAGTTTTAGCTCAGGGCTAAAGCTGAGCTATGAATTTGGGTCAGGGTTTAGTGACTCAGGGACTGGGTAACTCATCTGGCAGCTCTCTCTGACACTTCCTCCTGGTTTGGAAGTTGGCAGAAACCTCCAGGGCTGGAGGGTGGGAGTAAGGAGGGGCTGCCATTCATATTTATGACGCCTCAGGCAATCCCCAGCATTGGGCCGGCAGAGAGCAGAGCTTACCTTATAAATAGACATGGGTAATGCCAGCAGTAGTCAGGTGGAAGATGGAAATGGAGTGCTGAGAAAGCTGTCAGTAGCCCTTGAGGGTGCCCCTTAATCTGGCGGGTGACCTCAGGCCTGGGGCTCGGGTCCTGAAAGATTCCTACTAAAACACACAGAGGAAGTCCTTCCTGGATGCACGGGAGCAAGGAGAGAGGACAGCAGGAGCTGGTTAGCAGATCTCCTGAGAGTCAGTCGGGTGAGCTGGTGAGCGTCAGTCTGGAGGACTGTGAGGAGAGGTTAGCCTGAAGGGCTAGTGAAAGGGGCAGCTGCAGCCAGGTGGGTTGGAAGTGCCTGAAAAGGTGGTGCTGTGATCAGTAGCCACAGAGTGATGTAAACTGGAACATGTAAACACTGAAATTCTGCTACACACCTAAGGGGCCTCGAGTTCCTGCTTGTAGTGGGCTTCTGCTTTACCTGACTGAGTGACTGTCAGGCATTTGTAGTGTTACAGTTAGGTTCTGCAAGCAAGTGTATGCTAGAGTGAAATAGAGGAGCTGTATATAGAGACTGTATACAGGAAGATGTGTCCCTGAAAATATTATTGAAGTCAAATGGGCATCCCATAACCTCCTAACCCTCCATAAAACATGGACTGTTGTCTAGAGTACCTGTGAAAATTCGGTGGGCCTGGCTGTGCAGGGTGGGGGATCTCAGTATATTTGCAGCTTCTTAGGGGGTGTGCTACACAAGCATAAACCCTAACCTAATGCTTAACATTAGACAAGTAATTTTACTTTGTAACCATAAGTGTTATTTTTAACAACTTGCCAACCAGCTCACGCACATTTACATAGGAAAGTTGGCTCGTTCCCACGAATCGACGTATGGGTATGTTGACTCCTTTGAGAGCCATAGTAGGCGCGCGCGCCGGCTGAACGACGGGGTGACCGGCAGCCACAATGTTCACCCGGCCACCCGCGAATGTGGGCACGAGAGCCAGAACGGGGATCTGTAAACACACAAATCCCCGTTCTGACAGGGGAGGAGAGACAGTTCTGCTGTTCCTAGTAATTAGGAACAGAGATATGTCTCCTCCTCCAGTCAGTCCCATCCCCCCACAGTTAGAAACACTCATGAGGGAACACATTTAACCCCTTGATCGCCCCCTAGTGTTAACCTCTTCCCTGCCAGTGACATTTATACAGTAATCAGTGGCTATTTTTAGCTCTGATCGCTGTATAAATGTCAATGGTCAATCTGTCTGCCACAATGTCATACTACCACTAAAAATCGCTGCTCGCTGCCATTACTAGTAAAAAAATGTAAATAGTAAAAATGCCATAAATCTATCCCCTACCTGTATTTTGTACACACTATGGGGCAGATCCACAAAGATCTGCCCCGGCGCACCGTATCTGAGATACACTACGCCGCCGTACCTTACTGCAGTTTGGTTTGAATCCTTAAAGATTTTGCGCCGTAAGTAGTCTATCTCTCGCGGCGTAAGGGTGCGGAATTCAAACTGGGCGGGGGCGTGTTTCATTTAAATGAAGCGCGTCCCCGCGCCGAACGAACTGCGCATGCGCCGTCCCTAAATTTCCCGCCGTGCATTGCACGAAATGACGTCGCAAGGACGTCATTGTTTTGACTTGGACGTAAATTACGTCCATCCCGCGATTGACGGACGACTTATGCAAACAAATATTTATTTTTTCAAATTAAACGCGGGAACGACGGCCATACTTAACATAGCAGGTTTAACTATACGCCACGAAACAGCAGCTTTAACTATACGCCGGAAAAAGCCGACTAGAGACGACGTAAAAGAATGCGACGGCCGCTCGTACGTTTGTGGATCGTCGGAAATAGCTAATTTGCATACTCGACGCAGATTACAACGGGAACGCCACCCAGCGGACGCCGAAGAATTGCATCTTAGATCCGAAGGCGTACGAAGCCGTACGCCTGTCGGATCTAACCCAGATGCCGTCGTATCTTGTTTTGAGGATTCAAAACAAAGATACGACGCGGGAAATTTGAAAGTACGCCAGCGTATCAGTAGATACGCCGGCGTATTCGCTTTGTGGATCTGCCCCTATAACTTTTACGCAAACCAATCAATATACTCTTATTGTGATTTTTTTTTGCTAAAAATATGTAGAAGAATATACAGTATATCGGCCTAAACTGATGAAGAAATTTGTTTTTTAAAATAATTTTTGGGGATATTTTTTATAGCAAAAAGTTTAAAATATATTTTTTATTTATAGTGCAAAAAATAATAACCGCAGAGGTGATTAAATACCACCAAGAGAAAGCTTTTGCTGCTTTTGTGAGAAATAAAGGACATCAACTTTATTTGGGTACAACATCGTACAACCGCGCAATTGTCAGTTAAAGCGATGCAATGCCGTATTACAAAAAAGGGCCTGGCCATTAAGGGGCAAAATCTTGGTTTAAAAATTGGTGGTTTAAAAGCCAAAGTACTTTTTTTTTATGTATCTTTACTAAAGAGAGAACAGGGTCCCTTGTCACCTTGGGTCACAATAACACATTTTACTTAACAGTGCATTGGGTCTATATTCTTCAGGCGACCTTCTCACCGCCACGACACTCCATTTATTTTGAAACAGTTGCTGTATTTTGAGAGGAAGTGACCTTTCCAATGCACTGCCATCATCTATTTGTAAGCATTTGCAGCCTGACTCGGTGCAGCAGGGACTGATTTTAACTATACTGAACATTTCCATCAGACTGTGAACAGGCCTATATGAGTAATCTAACCGTGGATACAGTAATTACAGTTTCAATGCTTGTATTCTTTTTGTGTATTTCTATTTGTAATTTACTACAGTGTATCATGACTATTATACTGTATGTATGTAAACTAAGACAGACACTTATTTTCTTTTATATTTTATATGATATTAATCACACCTAGTTTTCCTTTAATATGGATATTTAAAGGAGTTGTACAGGAAATTTTTTTTTTTGCTGAAATGACTGTTTACAGGGTATAGAGACATAATAGTTAACTGATTCCTTTTAAAAATGATTAAAAATAGATAAAAATCAATCATATAATGTACCTGCAGTTTCTAGTTTCGTTTTTGCATGTTGTTTCCTGCTTCTGTGATGTACAGAGTCAGAGAGCCAATACAGGGCAGTGATGGTTTGGAAAACGAAACTGATTGGCTCTGACGGGTTTTAGACACACAGTAATCACACCTCGTTGATTAGTCACCACAGAGAGAAAGCTCCCAGTACCGTGGTTATCAGGAAACAGACAACCAGGAAGTGTGGAGATCAGAGAAGAATTACAGCAACTTGAGAGCAAAAACGAACAATGAAGACATGAAAACAGCACTGCATTAAGGTAAAGGAAGCTATTAAGATAAAAAAAAATTCCTTTACAAACCCTTTAATGAGGTTCATTTTGATAGCAGCGCAGCCATTGGCTCCCGCTGCTGTTAATCAAATCCAATGAGGCGGGTGTCGGGGGCAGGGGCGAGTCCTGCTGTCTGTCAATAGACGCAGCAGCAGAAGACGGGAGCGCGCCCACATGGATGTCCCGAAAGGGTATGGCTTCTCCAACGGGGCACTTAAAAAGTGGAGGAGCCACGAGCGCCTCTGAGGGACCCCAGAAAAGGAGGATCGGGGCCACTCTGTGCAAAACTAACTGCACAGGGGAGGTAAGTGTGATATGTCTGTTATTTAAAACTCAAACCAAAAAAATGAGGGTTTAGTAACCCTTTAAGCACATGTTGTGGTGTTTTATATAACATTTTAATTTTTATAGAGAGGAGAATCACAATATTAGAAGATTGCATCAAATCTTGAACTCCCAAAAAATGACATAAATACAGCATTGTGTATGAGCTTGTTCATAAATATAGTGTGGAATATTAGCTTGTCTCTAAATAAGGCTTTTTATATGATCATAAATTCCAGGTAGAAAGTAATGAAATTCTGGCAAGGCACCTGAGGTCATTCATGATGGATTAAAAGGGAACATTTTGGCTATTTAGGGTTCTGTGCATTCAAACGTTAAAACTCAGAATTGTTTTATTATTGCTTTTTAAGCTTTATACAGAGCCACGGTACACAGTGCCTAAACTGACAGCTAAGATCTCAACGAATGTTATGGCGTGTGGCCTATCTGCAATATAATATAGCGTGCTTGTGTTAAATTGGTAGCACAGAGCTAATTATAGTAAATGTCCTGATTAACAATACTGTGACTGTGGGTGGGTGGGTAAACCCATTACATGATCAGTTAAACCGCTGACAAGAATCTGATCATTAGGCATGGTTTTTATTTTAATCTTTTCCAGTGGGTGAGGTGAGAGATATGTGTCAAGGCTTCTTATATACAATATGGTTTGAGATAATGTTGCAGAATTTCGATATGATTGCCACATTTTTACTATAGTAGAATGCTATGCAGTTTGGTAGCTGTGTAGTTGGATGCTATAAGATGTAAAGGGAATATGTGTACAGCTTTTGACAGGAGCTGTCAATCTTCAAACCCACAACAATTCAATACTGGGGTAGTAAAGCCCCTGTTTAGCTTCACAGCAATGTATAATGTAACAGCTTTGTCTGAAATGTATGTAAGCCAACATTTTCTGGATAGATAAGGAAAGTGTTGGAACCCCTTCCTCGTTTTTAGTGCAGTCTCTCGGGAGATTCACCATCACTACTGCTCCTGGTGACCCTTATCGCTGGTACAGAAAATGATGGGAAATCTAACTGTTTGAGCTCATGAACAGAAGATGGGGGGATCTCATTGAAGAGATTTCATCTTACTTTCCAACAGGACATGTACAGAAAAAAATTGTGTCTTAATCATTCCCTACTCATTCCAAAATAAAAAAGTTTGGCCTTTACTTACACCTTAAGGCTCCATGTACACGGGACGTTTTTACAACTGCTCCTAAATGATTAAACTTGACACATATTAACTCACGTTTAAAACATCGGTTTTGCCGCATTTACATGCCGCGTTTAGCAGCGTTTTGCAGTGTTTGGCGTCTGAAACGAGGAAATCTGCGTCTGAACCCATTTTTTTGCTTTTAAAGAAACGCTGTTAAATGCAACTGCCTAAAAACGTCAATAAACGAGACTGTATACATGGTCACATAGGATAACATTGAATGAGTTCAGGATCAGTTGAAAAAAGCGTCCAACTGCCACTGAAAGTACGTTTAGCAGCATCCCGTGTACATGGGGCCTAAGTTTCCTCCCAGAATGCTTATTTCTACATTTTATTTGTTTCCTCAATTCTCAGTTCTAAAAATAGATATTAGAGTGAAGCTATCACTTTGCCAATTTTGAGCAAAGCGTACATGTCTCCTTGTGACGCACGGGTGCACTTTTTGCCCCAATATGGACACATGCCCCAAGCCCACAGTTGATGAGAAGGAAAAAAGCGTGTCTTGGAAGTTCAGATGAAGCTCAGTTTGCAGGATGCTGGAGCTCATCACTAGCTATAACCTTGCTCTTCTGTTACCCCATGTAAGCTCCATGTTGATCTGTGTTGGACCTTTTACAGAGTTAATGACACCCCCCCCCCCCAGTAGTCACATGGCAATGCACAGGCCTGGTTAATGGCTGCCCAAGCAATGAGTACTGCATATGGTGACCACATTTCCAAACTACCATTCAGGGACACCCTCCCTTCCCAAAAATCAGCTTGTGCTGTAACGAATCACAGCACAGTGATTGGACACAAGAGGCGGGATTTATAATTTCTCCAATCACAAGCAGGGGGCGGGATTGTGCTCCTCCAGGCATTCCCAGCCAGGACAAGTACTGTCAGTGAGTAAAGCGGTGATGTGGCAGCCTTTTTTGGGGGCATCAGATTGGCCTGGTGAGGGGGGGGGTGGCTGTGTCAGTTTCATTCCGGGACATTGTATTGTCCTGGAATGAAGGTGCCCGGGACAGACCTGCAAAATGCGGGACTGTCCCGGGCAATCCGGGACACGTGGTCACCCTAGTACTGCATAGTGGTAGGATGAAGAGAAGGTGACATGGTCACTCCAATATCCAGAATTGCTGGGCATTTTAAAGACACTGGCAGGTGAATAAAGTGAAAGGGCTTGCATATCATTGTAGATCAACAGAATGAAGAAATGTATGTCAAGGGAACCTGTAATTTTGTCTTGAATGGGAAAAGTGGCGGGTGACTTAGAAAAATCGGATGTAAAAAGTTAATCTGTTTTAATGTTCATATCAAATAATCAGAACAATGTGCATTCTTGGGAGAACTTTTTTAAGTTGGCAATCCAGGAATATACAGAGCTGTATTCTTTGACCATTGATGGAATATTTGGTCTTCTACAGTGTTTATGCTTACAAATGATTTAACCTTTACTATAAAAGGACATGTCATCCAACGGAAATGCAAAGGTTATTGAAACTCAGATCAAGATAGAGGCTGAATAACTATTTCATCATTCCTTAGGCTGAAACACAGGCTGATACATTCCAAAGTATTAGGAAACATTCCCTATACTTTAGATGTCATGGAGATGTAAGCTGTAATCTAGCGTTATACATCAAAATAAAGGTGAGCAAAAGGCACACAGAACCCTGATTTTATGTGGAATGTATTTATCTATACTGTAGTCTTTCTCTCTCTCTCTCTGTATATATATATATATAAAAAAAATTCTCACCTGTATTCCGAACTACCCTCTTTGCCAGTTACCTGTGTTAGAACTCTGCCTGGACACTACCTGCCCTAAACACTGCTTGTTTACATTCTTCACCAATGATTTCCAGTTTAGTACTTGCATTTAGTTAAGTTAACTTTTTATAAGTCTGCAGTCATAAATCCTGTGGATTGCAAACTGGGAATATAATTTACTGAAACTCTAGCCTACTTGTTGGTTGGGTACCTCAGTGAAGACTGGATACACCTTAGATTCTTGCCACAGGGGATGTGTCCAAACTACTCTTTGGTGACATAAAGGGCACATGTTGACCATAATAATAAATCTTTATCATGCCTGGAGAAATATTATTGTATAGCCCTACTTTTATACTCACAAGTCAATAACATTATAATTTAAAGTGCAACTACTTTTAGCTGTTCACTTTTCTAGTTCTCAAAATAAAGCAGTCTCATAAATAATGGTTTGTGGACAGCAAAAAAAATGCTGCCAACTTCAAACAATAAAGGACAAGTAAAATAAATAAAATAAAGCTTGTTTCCTGAAAAGAATGAGAAAACCTGGAGAAAAAGCAGCGCATCTGAATTTTTCATACATTTTCTGAGTCAATAGAACAATATTCCATTAATGGCCTGTCCTTTTGATGGATGTTGATGAAATCTGTAGCCAGCTAAAGGCAAATCAACTGATACAGTACAGTAAGTTATCACTGGCCAGTCAGATTGCTGACTGATGTTCCTAGGTGATCCGGATGACTTAGCCTCTTACTCTTCCTGATAGGAAAAGATGGATGGCCTTTTTCACTGAAGATTCAAATGCATTTAACTGTTTGTATCTTAGGGGTCTACGTATCCATGGCCTCAACCACGAAGCATACAATTTTCACCAAATATTCACCGATTTTTTTCAACTGGATTTAATTTTGAAAATGTGTGAATGTTGAGTAAAAGTTGTGTCAATCTAGGATAACATTAAAAAATACACCACTAAAAATGTAATTGTGAAAGTGGACCTGTCTCCTTGACTTGAGTCCAGCCTAGAGTACAGTGCAAGTTTCAACCAAAATAAGTTAAAGGACACTAAACTCTGGTTTAAAACAAATATATTCATGAATATATTCTTAGCTTTTTTTTGCTACTGTGATCAAACCTTCTGTTAGAGGGTGGTTATATTCGTACTCCATAGTCCCACTGTGTGTAGGAACATAGCCATTCTCTCTTGCTCACTGCCAAGATGGACTATGGACTTGGGATAAGTAGTGCGCACTGCACTTGACAACTTATGTGCACTGCTCATACAAAACAGAAGTTATTAGTAAAAGTAGAGGTTCAGGAGCATACAGAGGATGTTATAAGACACAGTAAGAAATTATATCATGGAAAATAGATCACAGGACCACTAAGTAGTGGATGTGTATGGAATATTTTTAGAGAATAAAGATGGACAGGTTAACAGAGGATTTAGTCAAAGATAATCAGAAGGAATTAGAGGAAAGGATCTTTGGAGTCAGACGATCCCTCTAGTACAGTATAGACATGTGCATTCGTTTTCGTCCGAATGCATTTTCGTCTGAATTTCAGGTAGTTTCGTTATCGTTTTAATAAACGAAAACGAACGTGCAGAATCCGAAATCTGAAAGATCCGACATAAAAAAATGCTTTATTTTCTTTTTTCGTTGCTACAACAGTTCGATATAGATAGGAGATTCAAAATGACGCTGACAATAGCAATCTGTGTCTATCAAATCTGCGGTTGAATGTGCCTAACGTTAACTCTATTAGTCCAAGATTATTCTACATAGAGAGGAAAGATTCAAAATTACAGAGACAGTGTTGGGGTAGGCCATTCAACATGAACAACGAATACTTGACGAAGCAGCGGAAAACATATACCGTATTTATCGCGGTATAACGCGCTCTGGCGTATACCGCGCACCCCCAAAGTAGCCCCCAATCCTGTGGGAAAAAAAGATTTTTTGTTGTTTTGTACTTACAGTTTTGATGTCTTGCGCGGCGTCCATCTGCGGCCTCGTCGGGTCCGGCGTCCTTCTGTGGCCTCGTCGGGTGTCCTCTTCGGCGGGTCCGGCGTCCGTCTTCGGCGGGTCGGGCGTCCATCTTCGGCGGGTCGGGCGTCCATCTTCGGCGGGTCCGGTGTCCATCTTCGGCGGGTCCGGTGTCCATCTTCGGCGGGTCCGGCGTCCTTCGGCGGCGTCCTCCCGCTCGTTTCCCGCCACGACTTTGAATACTGCGCCCGCATATAGCGAGCGCAGTACACTCGTGAATCTTCGGGCAGGCTCGGGCGCCTCTCGCACTGACGTCCTGTACGCTCAGGACGTCAGGACGTCAGTACGAGAGGCGCCGAGACTGGCCGAAGATTCACGAGTGTACTGCGCTCGCTATATGCGGGCGCAGTATTCAAACTCATGGCGGGAAAGCGGGTATCGGCGTATATCGCGCACCCACGATTTTGCCCTGATTTTCAGGGCAAAATAGTGCGATAAATACGGTAAACGTTGAATTTGTCATTGAAGGCTTATGGTGTCTGTCGAAAGTTCTAAGAAGATTCGACAAGCAGCTAAACTGTACGACGCTGCAATCGTACATTTACGGTCAAATGCTCGGCCCATAGGCTATAGAAGAATGTTGGTTGACTAGTAATAATAGCTTATAAATATAATTATTACTAGTATCGTACAACATTAGAATTCTTCTATAGCTTGTAGGTGGAACATTCTACCGGAAATGTACAATTGCTGCGTTGTACAGGTTAGCGGCTACGTCAAATCTTCTTGGAACATTCGACAGACACCATAAGCCTTCAATGACAGATCCGACCTTAATTAATTCGTATTTTCGAACAAATGCATTTTTTAACAAAACAAAATAAAAACGAATTTTGGGAGTAACTAAATTAATTTATTTTTCGGACGAAAACAAAATTCCGAAATGAAATATTTCAGTGTGCACATGTCTAGTACAGTGTTTCGCAAACTTTTTTCAGTCAATGCACCCTTTAAAATTATGTACAATCTCAAGGCACCCTCCAAATTATGGACAGTTTTGAGGCGCCCCATTCTAAAATGTAATAACTATTCTCATAGTTTTACATAATTCAGCAACATCAATACACGTAGGACACTCAACATTAAAGGTGATTTATTCTTCCAAAGCAACCACACTTTGCAAACTGGTAATGACTAGTATTCCAATGTTTCTCTTCTCCACTTGGCTAATGAGACCCCAAAGCTGATTGAAAGAGGCAGAGAAGGGACAAAAAAGGGTGATATGCAGGCAACTGACTTCCTCCTTATCAACTGATTATGCTATTGGTCGTTAGGAGGTTGGCAGCTAGAAGGTTGTAATGGTGTGCAATAAAAGGCAGGTTCCACCCACTCACTGGCTTGTATACAATTTTGGGTACATTTTTAGGCATTTTGCCAAGACACCCCTGAAGAAACCTCAAGGCACTCCATGGTGCCTCGGTACCCTGGTTGAAAAAGGCTGATCTAATACACACATTTTTAATAAAGGGAGAGTTAAAACCACTCTCAAGTTTTTCATGATGTCTGTTTTCAAATTGGGGAAATTCCTTTCACTTCTTGTCCCAACAGCAGTGGTTACCAGGACAGGAAATGAGAGGGAGTCTTCCTATTAGAGACCCAGACAATAAAATCTGACAGAGATTCTTACCTCCTTCTACACCAGTAAAACCTTGGATTGTGAGCATAATTCGTTCCAGAAACATACTTGTAATCCAAAGTACTTTTATAGCAAAGTGAAGTTGCACCTTCATTAAATGTAACCATATTGCTCTCTTCTTTCTTCTCTTTTATACTTGGTTGTGACATGATGCTACTCTTATATCAAGACATCGCTTCTATATCCAGTCAAAATGTATTAACATTTTTTGCTTGTCTTGCAAAACGCTCTAAAACCAAGTTACTCTCAAACCAAGGTTTTACTGTATTTGAAAAATGCGAATGAAAAAATAAAATATATATATATATATATATATAAATATATATATATATATTGCACATTCAAATTTTAATGGATGAATAGCTTTGCAAATTTTGTGTCCAAATGTCATGTTCTATGTAGGGTTAACCCGCAAATAAATGAGGAGTACATTTACTTTAAACTAATCCCAACTGCACAAGGTCTGTTTGTTTAGCAGAGAATAGTCTGAAGAATAACTTTAGAAAAGGGAACAAAGATGATTGACAGAATCAGTGGAAATGTTCAGTGCGCACTGTAAACACCCTAAAGCCATAAGTGCCCTAAGGTCTGAAGAACTTTCCATCCTTGTCGCTTAGAGATGTTACTTGGACATATCATTTTTCTTTATTCTTACAGCCTTTAATAATTATTGATCTCCTCCATTTGATGGACAAGGCACCTGTCTAAATGTAGTGGAAGTCATGACACCTTGCGACTGCTGACTAATGGATTTTACAACGGATCACACAGCACTACTAGGAACATTTATTGCCAACTACAGATTGTTTTATTATCCATGGTGGGTCACATTGAGGATGAAAGATGACACTTAGATCTGTCCAATCAGCTCGGAGCTCTAGCTCTGACTCAGTAATGTCAGACTTCTGCAATAAGACCACTGCTTCCACACAGAAAGCAAGGGATATGCTGCCACAGCCTGAGTGAAAAACCTGCCCCCTGCTGCTGAGCAGGTGAAATAGAAAATATGGGCTGTGCATTCTCAACAGAATGGTTCATCTTTTGGAAGTTAATGTCTTTCACATCTCTGTATTTCTCCTGCACATTCAGCTGTTTACTTAGTGTTTCTATTTAAATGTGTATTCTTACTTAAAGGGGTTGTAAATCTACGTGTTTTTTCACCTTAATGCATCCTATGCATCCTATAATCACAGCAGGAACGGTGATTTATATGGAAGCCTCTCAGTGTCAAAGATTAACAACAAATTATAGTACCATCCTAAGCATAAGTTTGAATAGAGATAAAGTTTATTGGGAACCCAGAGGCCCAAAAAAGCCAAAAAGGGTAGGTAGGGGCAAGGGGACTATAGCGGTACTAGGTAATAAAGTTTGAAAGAGAAATGTAGTAGAAATAAAAATGGATCAATTTATTGAAAATAACATAAAAAAAATAAGAAATACACAATTTATAAAAAATACATTAACAGCAAATATAAAATAGACGTATTATACGACCAGCCAACTCATCACCGAGGTGGTCAGGGACCCTGATCAGAGGGTAGCGGTGGAGCGAAGGGGGTCATATAAGTCAGGTTCTCATCTCTACTAGTTTTGCTACTGTAGTAGCTTCGTCAGGAGATTTTATTCTGTGCACAAGGTGTCCACTCATTAGGGGAGCATGGGTCCAACGTGGAGAAGAATTCTTGCATGGAGCCCAAGTTGGAAAAAGTTGCCCCAGTGCAGTGGGAACCTGTATTGGCTGTACAAGGTATTAGAAGTAAGGGGCCCTGGGGCCTATCTGGTGATTTTCGGCAGTGACTATGAAAGCCGCATATGGAGCTGGAGGTGACCGATTAGGGTTTGTCAACAGCAAAGGGGTAACATGGACAAAGAGCCGCTTGTTGTTGGGTAGAACCTCAAGCGTGGTCCCAGGGCCATGTGTGTATCACTGACCAGGGTCCCTGACCACCTCGGTGATGAGTTGGCTGGTCGTAAAATACGTCTATTTTATATTTGCTGTTGATGTATTTTTTATAAATTGTGTATTTCCTATTTTTTTATGTTATTTTCAATAAATTGATCCATTTTTATCTCTACTACATTTCTCTTTCAAACTGTATTACCTAGTACCGCTATAGTCCCCTTGCCCCTACCTACCCTTTTTGTCTTTTTTTGGGCCTCTGGGGTCCCAATAAACCTATCTCTATTCAAACACAGCAGGAGCGGGTCCCCAGCGGCGTATCTGCGTCCCAGACACAGAAGGTACATGATCTGGCACAGACGGACCGCCCTGCTACAGTAAATGTATGTGGTTGCTAAGTGGTTAAACATGTATATGCAAACTGGTAATGAAAACTGTGTGACATTCAGGCTATGAGGGACGACAGTCCTGTGTCCACCTCTGTGAGTGCAGGTCAGGGAGGGGAAGCTTGGCTTGGCTCCAAGCAACTTTTAAGCAAAGGATAGATACCATGAAACCGCACATCAATGCACTCCCGCTGGCTATAAGAATGAATGGCAGTCTCAGTTTGAGCTCCCACCAGGCCATGCCCCCAACGTGTTTCGCTCCCCCCTCGTAGCTTAATCATGGGGACCCTCATACCATATTCCTATATCAGTGGGTCTGCATCGATGTGCTGCTTCATGGGAACTATCCTTTGCTTAACATGTATAGGCAAAACTATATAATAAATAGTTGAAAAACTGCTAAATACGAAAACTGACCCCAAACTGTTATGAATGAATGAATGAATGAATGAATGAAAAACTTATAAAGCGCGGCGCATGCGAACTGAATCGCTTCTGGGCGCTAGTTGTTCGTGTCTCAGGACATCAAAAGAGCAGAGTTTTGATCCGTCTTCTGAAAGTCAGGTGGTTTTCCTCCAACCGAATGCTGGTTGGTAAAGCGTTCCATAGTCATAGTTTTCTTTTTACCTCCAGCTGTCCGATTCTGCTCCGTTTACTTTGAATACACTGAAAACAATAAACTGGCTTCTAGGTCTGGCAGATAAATAAAATAACTTGGAGACTCTGACAGTTTAAAGTTATTACATTTTGCCACAATCATTTTTTTCTATGCAGCGCCAGCAATGTACGCCTCATTCCACGTAATTTTAACGCAATTTTAACTCCCAGGCCTGAGCTCTCAAAGTTTATTGATGAGTTACAGATACATTTCAGGCACTGAAGAAAGATGTTAACAATATGGATGAAACAGAGAGAAAAAAAATCTATTTTCTTTTATTTATATCGGCACAACAACGGGTTCATGCAAAATTATTATTATTATTATTCTATAGGAATTATACAGTATAATGCCAACAATTTGTGCAGCCTTTTATAAAATTCGTGGAGAAAGTAGAGTTACAATATAGTTCAAGACAAGAGTGTTAGAAAGGCTGCTCACATGAGCTATCTAACATTAGTATTTCTAGTATAGAGGAGAATTGTTGAGCTAGTGTACCATTCAGTGTACCAAAAATCCACAATCTACATAACTGCAGGCACCAGGACCAGCACAACGTTTTAAAGTGAATCTGAACTTTCTTAATAGCAAAACAACAAGTTCACTTCCCTGCAATCCTCCCCAACTGATTTTGGCCACATTCACCTCTTTATGCACATGTGCAACACTCACCCAATTCATTCCCATGGCTGGTTTGTACCTATGGCAGTCTCCAGCCAACAAGGGTAGTAAGGCCCCAGTCTTTGGATTGAATGGACTGAGCAGTGCACATATGTATTGGAGGACGTTATTTTACATTGTATTGTAATGCCGCATACACACGATCGGTTTGTCTGATGAAAACGATCCGATGGACCGTTTTCATCGGACAAACTGATCGTGTGTGGGCCCCATCGTTTTTTTTCCCATCGGTGAAAAAACGTAGAACCTGTTTAAAAATGATCTGATGGTTAAAAAAACGATAGAAAAAAACGATCGTCTGTGGGCAAGTCCATCGGTTAAAAATCCACGCATGCTCAGAATCAAGTCGACACATGCTCGGAAGCATTGAACTTAATTTTTCTCAGCACGTCGTAGTGTTTTACGTCACCGCGTTCTGACACGATCGGATTTTTAACTGATGGTGTGTAGGCAAGACTGATGAAAGTCAGCTTCATCGGATATCTGATGAAAAAATCCATCGGTCTGTTTTCATCGAATGAACCGATCATGTGTACGTGGCATTACATTTGGGTACTATAAGTAATGATAAAGTTATTGCAGCATCAGTGAGTCCAGAGGTAAAATGTAAAAGAGTTTTCTATCCATTTGGGTATACAGGTGCTGGGGCTCAAGTGGGTGAATAAGTCACAAGTCCCCGAATACGGGACCAATTTAAGCACATCGTTCTCTTCCTCAGTATACAATGTTTAATTCATGGATTACACTTTTTTTTAAGTTGGCTTCTGCTATCGGCTAAGCTTTCTCAAAGTGCGATCACAAAACAAAAATCCAATAAATAGAATAATATTTCAGCTCCCACTTCTGCACAACAGAACATATACTGCGACACATTCATCAAAGTAATGTTTTCTATGTTATTATTAGTACAGCAACGGCCCCATATTCACTTTCATATTGGCTGTTTCAAAAACACAGCAATAAAAGTAAGTGGAATATTTATCACCACAATAAATTGCTCCATATACACTGGTATTTAATGCACAGATGTACGTATTGTGGGAATAAAGCTTTGAGTAATCACTCCACTGGCGGAGCTGGAACACTTGTATATGGGAGCATAAATCAAATTACATCTTGAAATGCATATACAATTTTCCAGCAAATGGGCCTTGATATTTTATAAACTGTTCTGCTTTGTGTTCCTCTCCGCTCATTTATCCTGGTTGCACAGTGGATTTGGTTTCTGAAAATTGCATTTAATCTGTACAGATACACAGGCTCATATAAAACGCTCCATGTTTTACAATACTACATGTATCAGTAAAAGTGTGTTTATTATTAAATGAGAAATGCATTATCTTCAACACCAAGTATATACAATATATTGTCTGCAAGACCAAAATGTATTGTGGTTGCTGTGTAATCCTGCATAAAAGCAGAGGATTGAAGGTTTGGGTCAATCCAGGCGGAATCCCAGAGCCCCATGCCACAACATGCTCCACTAATTATCCTGAAGGGGCGAAATGGTGCTCTGTTCCCCATCTCTGTGTCTCCCCTGCAGCTGCACTTTTCAGAGGCAGCTACAAAAGAAACATTGTTTACTCTGGGGGGGGGGGCAGGTACTAAAGGCCAACACAGAGCGTAATTAGGCAGGCAAATGAGTGAGTAGGTAGGCAGGGCTATGATTAACTGCGATTGGCTTTTTACCGGTGAGGAAACGGATGCTAAAGGGCGACATGGCAGTGGGGAAGAGACTATAAGCCAATCACAGTCAACTATAGCTCCACCTCCTACTCCCAATGCGGTCCTTTAGAACCCGCTTGTAATCCAAAGCACTTGTATATCAAAGCAAATTTCCCCATAAGAAATAATGGAAACTCAAATGATTCGTTCCACAACCATTTCTTCATAGGTCCTTCAGTTTATAGTCCATATAAAAAGATTATAGCAATGTGATATGTTGTGTAACCATAAAATGTCCATCCACAAATGGAAGCCTCCACAAGGGGATTAGAAGCAAAATCCAGCAGGAGCTCCAGAGTATAAAAGAGAAGAGAGGCACCTCTAAGTGTAGCAATGCGTTGCTAAATGTTGTAACTTCATTAAATGTAACCATATTGCTTCACTTAGAGGTCGACCTCTCTTCCCTTTTTATACTCATGTATGTGACATGACACTACTTGTTTATCAAGACATCGTTTGTATATCAAGTCAAAATTTATGAAAAAATGTTGCTTGTCTTGCAAAACGCTCTTAAAACCAAGTTACTCTCAAACCAAGGTTTTACTGTACTTTTGTTCTTCTCTCACAGTACTCAGGGGTACTGCAGTTCTGGCTCTTCTCAGCCTTCTCCTATTTCCTGGTTCAGTAGGAGGGGCTATGAGTAGTTGCAATTTAGCTCTGCCAAATGCACAAGGAAATAGGAGTAGGGGGAGAAGAGCCAGAACTGCAGTAACCCCCGAGTACTGTGAAGAGTCCACGGAGATGGAATATACAGGTCAGCAGTGCAGAGGTGAGACAGACGGTCACTTATTACTGCACTCTGTGTCACTACTGATCCCTGAACTCGGTAGTAGTGATGTAGTGCTCAGAAGTGACTCAGAGGTCAGTTGTCATTGAGGCAAAGTTCTAAGGTTAGTAGCAAGTAAATTGATAGTTCCACAATAAGTAGTAATTAACGGAGAGTTCAGAGTAACGTAGTAATAAATAGTCAGCTTAGTTTAGAGGTGTAACTATAACCTTCAGGGTCCCAGTTCAAGAAACTATGAAGGGCCCCTGACCCGTAGTATGATGGGGGGTATTGTAAAAGGATGGGGGGGCAGTGTGACAGGGCAGTATGACGGGGTATTTTGACAGGAGGGAGGCAGTGTGACCAAAGAAGGGTATCTGAAAAGAGTGACCAGAGAGGGGAGTGTGATGAGAGGGGGTAGTGTGACAAGAAAGGGCAGTACAATGGGGGCAGTGTGACAGGAGGGGGCAGTATGAGGGGGGGCAGGATGAATGGGGGATGTGTGACAGGAAAAGGATACCTGGGAAGTATGACAGGAGGGGGGCAGTGTAATGAGGGAGCACTGTGAAAGGAGGAGGGCTGTGTAACAAGAGGGGGGAAGTAGGACGGAGGTAGTGTGACAGGAGGGGGTAAATATGACAGAAGGGGGCAGTGTGATGAGGGGGTAGAATGGTGGTGGAGGGGCAGTGTTACAGGAGGGGGGCAGTATGGCAGGAGAGTATTGTGCCAAGGGGGCAGTGTTACAGGGGACAGTGTGATGGGTGGGTGGCCAGTTGGAGCCGCTGTACTGACAAACCAATGTTAGTACAACGATTTACCATCACTGAGCTATTATGTTCTGCCCGGGGGGACGCCCCCCACCAGAACACTCCAGTTATTAGCTGAGGGCGCTGCTTTGTTGGTTGATGGTTTTCCAGCACGCACGTCCAGCCAGCCATTGGATCGGCTGCCATACACATGGGCTGAATGTCTGCCGGTTTTTTGGAACCCGCTGATGTAGCCCGACATTCAGTGCTTGTGTACTAGGCTTAAAGTGGTTGTACACCTTGTACAACCACTTTCACCTACAGGTAAGCCTAGATTAAGGCTTACCTGTAGGTGCTGGAAACATCTCCTAAATCTCCACGGTTTAGGAGATATTTACAATAGAGCCATGTTCTGATGTCTATGTCGCACTTTAGAAACGGCAGTCGTGACAATTCTAAAGGGGTCATGCCGTGACTGGCGGCTTCAGCATGCATGCACAGGAGTGACGCCATGCGACTCCAGCCAGTCACAGAGCCAGAGTTCGTGGACCCAGAAGGAAGAGGGGTGAAGATGGACGCTCACTGCTAGTGGGAACAGCGCTGACGTTGCAGGCTTCAGTTTTAGGTAGGTGACACATAATGGGCTACTATGCGATGCATAGTAGCCCATTATGCTTTACCTTTGCAGGGAAATAAAGAACAAGTAAAACCCATCAGGGTTTACTTCCTCTTTAAAGCGGAGGTCTGCCATTTTTTTTTTTTAAGTCTGTAGCTACAAATACTGCAGCTGTTGACTTTTAAAATATAGATACTTACCTGTCCAGGGTGCCCACAATGTCAACCCCCGAAGCCGATCTCTCCCTCGGCTCTCAGGTGCTGCTGCCGCCATCTTCGGTAAGGGAATCAGGAAGTTCCTGATTCCCTACTGCGCATGCGTGAGTCACGCTGTGCGATCCGAATGGTCACTGCTGTCTTCTGGGACCTGTGTATGTTTCTCAGAAGATAGCAGGGGATGGAGGAGGCGCCGGATGTAGCATAGATAGCCGCAGCTAATGCGGCTATCTCTGCCAGGAAGTGGGTGCAAATACCTGTATTAGACAGACAGGTATCTGCTCCCCCCTGAAAGGTGTCAAATGTGACACCGGAGGGGGGGAGGAATCCGGACAGCGGAAGTTCCATTTTTCTACAAGTACAGAAAAATACCTGATGATCTAGATCAGGGGTGTCAAACTGAATTTCATTGTGGGCCGCATCAGCATTATTATTGCCCTCAAAAGGACCGGTTGTATCTGTAAGATTAGATGTCCAGCACATCCCCTCCCCATATATAAGATGTCAAGATCCACCCCACCATCAGAAGTGGAGTCCCCCACTCTCCCTTACATCACAATGCACCCCCCTTTCCTTATGCTGCTGCCGTAGGGAAGAAGCTAGATGCATTGCTCGAAAGCAGAAAGTTATGCCACGTACACACGATAATTTTTCGGCATGAAAAAAACTTTGTTTTAAAAAATGTCATTTAAAATGATCGTGTGTGGTCTTCACATCATTTTCCGGCTTCTGAAAGACGCCAAAAAAACGTTTTATAAATTATGTTGTTTTTCGGGTTGTAAAAAATTATCGTGTGTGGGCTAAAACGATGTTAAAAACCTGCGCATGCTCAGAAGCAAGTTATGAGACAGGAGCGCTCGTTCTGGTAAAACTACCATTCGTAATGGAGTAAGCACATTCATCACGCTGTAACAGACAGAAAAGTGCGAATCGTCTTTTACTAACACGGAATCAGCTAAAGCAGCCCCAAGGGTGGCGTCATCCGCATGGAACTTCCCCTTTAGAGTGCCGTCGTACGTGTTGTACATCACCGCGCTTTGGTAGAGCATTTTTTTAAAACGATGGTGTGTTGGCCACGTCGTTTTAATGATGAAGTTGGAAAAACGTTTTTTTTTCTACATGCCGAAAAACATCGTTTTTTTTTTTTAATGCCGAAAAATGATCGTGTGTACGTGGCATAAGGGTCTGGAGGAGTACCAGAGGAGGGCTGGAGCTCTCCTGCAGCTGCAGGAGAGGTGCAAGGACCTAATGAAATGGCCTGGAGGGCCGGATTCGGCCCGCAGGCCTTGTGTTTGACACTTGTGATCTAGATAGAAATACTATATTCTTGTAACTTTCATGTCTACTGAACTGAAAATATTTCAAACGTCACCACTGTATACAGGCTTGGACTTGGGAACTTTTGGGAAACTAAGTACATCAGGCTACCAAGGGAGAGTCTAGGCTGCCTACACTGAACATAAATCTATAATCTATACATATACAGTATATAAAGCACAGGCAGAAAGATACACATTGATTGCATTAATAATAAAATAGCGGATCTTGTCTGATAAATAGAGCCCTGTGTCTTGGGATGTAAATGTTTGCTTTTACGGCAGCAAAGTGTCCAATATACTTTTGGCTGTTTCTAATAGTTCTAGATTGATTACAGCTTCCTGGACCCGTGACACTAATCTCTGTGTATTATAAATGTTTTGTTATGCATCCTACTCAATGTTCAGCTCCAGCCTCCAGCAATTTCCAGTAAAGCACAGTTTTTTCCTTTAATGTTTAGAGTTCTAGTTCTAAATGCAACATGGTTAGATATTGCTGTACAACATCTGTTCGGTGAGCATGGATTACATGAAGCAGAAAATGTCTTTTTGGGTGGAGTTCAACAATGAACTAGAATAAATAAATAAATAAAATAACAGAGGCAAAACAATAATACCGCTGCTGGGCGAAACCCAAGTTACAAGCCGTAATAATACCAATTTATAGTTTTGGATTCACAACCTGTATTGGTAGATCATACGCCTTCCCCTTTCCTCTGCACCTTAGCAAAAGACAACTGGGCAAGACTGGCACCACTACCTGGGATTTCAGCCCAGGAAAGTACTGTGCTGACAATATATATATATATATATATATATATATATATATATATATATATATATATATATATATATGTATTTGTGTGTGGTTCTGCTCTTCCACCTGCAGGGGGCGCACAAGTGATGCTGGTGGGCCGCTTCTGCTGGATTTATTTACAGCAGAAGAGGATCTGCATGTGCTGGGCACTTGATAACCCCGGCGCCCACCAATCATCGGTAAAATACGCAGAAGGGAAATCTGCCTATGTAAACATGATAGGTCTCTGTTCTGACGGGAGAAAGGGATGGATTTTGTGTTCCAGGGAATACAATCCATCTCTTCCCCTAGTAAAAGCAGCACACATAGTACACAAAAACACTGGCTAGGCACACAGTTAACCCTTTGATCGCTCCTGATGTTTAACCTTATCTCAGCCAGTGTCATTAGTACAGTGATAGTGTATGGGCTAGATTCATATAGCCCCAGCCGTAAGTTTGTGCAGGCGTAGCGTATCTCAGAAAAACAAAAAGTGCTCTGTTAAAGTTGCAGAATATATACTGTACTTCTTTGCCCATAGTTCCACTTTAAAAAACATATAAACATATCTTATGTTTGAGGTTATGTTGAGGTGCCTATCTATATGGGAGGTTTTGCTATGAATGGTGTCAGAAAGCAACCTTCTTCCAGTGGTGCCCCAAGGCCAGATTTTAAAACAAACTGCTGAGTTTATTTTACGTTTTTGAAATCTTCTTATGCATTTCACTTCCCCTTGAGCTTATAGAATGCCAGATCAAAGAGGAAAATGAAAGATTATGATAGGAAGTGTAAAAGTTTATTATATGCAGTACAGGCAGGATTTTTACCCTATGGGGTAGAGTTTATCCCTCAAGGGAAGTGAACAATTGTATTCAACCAACTGGGACAGGTTACTGTTACTTACAGGGCCATCAATTTTAATGGACTTAAATGTCATTTTCACCATTTACTGTATTACAATAATAAGGCTCTACTGTCATAAAATGCTTTCCTTTGAAATGTTTTGTTTGAAATATTCCATGGCCTTAATGGAAACTGCGAGAGTTGAAGTACAGGACAGATTTGACAGCTAAATCATAGTACTTTTATTTCACTTCAAGAAAATGAGAATTAACATTGAAACCAAAGCCTAAATAAATGGAAACCTTAAAGTGATATTAAATATTTTGTTTTGCTAAAATAAAAAAGGCTATACTTATCTACTTCCCTTACCTAATTCCCATCTGCAGTGCTTTACCTTATGTTTGGGGGTACCTCACTGGCCTCTATCCACTCCTTCTTCCTCCAGATGCCCCCTTAGCAAGCTTTGTGCTATGGGGTACCCTTGCTTTTGCACTCCCAAGCCAGACTGTGTGCATCCATAGACACATACAGCACCGGTAAGCCACGTCCCTGCTCCCTCGGCACAGGAGTTTGACTGACATCAGTAGGAGCCTACTCTATGGATACCGCTGCTCTCAGTGTCTCCTGCGAGACCAGGAATTTAGAGGAGCTGGGACAGCGCTGGATCGGTGACAGGACTCAGGTGAGTGTTTAGGGAAGGGGTTGGGGGGGGTGGCTAGAACAAATAGAGGGGTGTTTTTTTTTTTTTATCTTAATACAATGAAGAGTATAGTGATAAAGCTGGCTGGAGTGGAAATACAGTCATTTCCAGTGCCACCAGAAATATCAAGCTTTTAACCCTTGCAGCTCTAGGGCACCCCACTGAAAGGGTATTTTCTTTACAATCTAGGATTTCGGCTTTACACTTCAGTTATTAGGAATAATTTACTCCTTTCTATAAAGATATAAGGGCATTAAAGGATTGTCATGACCTGGCTGGGTGTTTCTATATTGTCATTATCCTTTTTTCTACTTATACTTTTCAGTACTTTGAGAAACAATGTTTTATGTTTAATTTCAACATAATTTTATTTTATTTTTTTGGACTGGAATGGATGCTAAGCAACACAGAGGAAAATCAAATGCGCAAATTCTGGACCTATAGCTGTACAATTAGGTGAGTATGGCTGTAATGTGGATTCATCACATACAGCAGGTCTTCATTAATCAATGTCCTGTGCAATATAATGCTCACCGTCCCGTGACAGCAGGCTGTTTATTGCTGGCTTAAACACTAATTAAAGAAATCAAGTTGAGAGACACTTGGAATTTTCTGTTGGTCTGATAGGGCCAGTCTATAGAGACATTGTCAGGGCCTTAATTGCATGTTGGTTGTGTATTACGGATGTCTGAGTTGCTTTTATGCACAATGTGAACAACAAAGAAACTGCTGTGTAGGAGAACCTTGAAAAATTTGATATTTTAAAATGAAAATATAAAAATATCAAGGGGATTGCTTAATCCCTATTAAAAGATTATGAAGTGATGTTTTCAGGTATTTATAAAAAATATCACATATAGAGCAAGGACACAAAGATCTGCAGAGCAAACAAAACAGATGGACTCCTTTATCCATGTTTTTAGAACATTTTTAGATGGGGAATGTCTCTTTACCCTCTGGGTCCAAATTTGTTCTGTCTGCAGTGTCAGTTGTTTTGGCTCTCGCATAAAAACATTGTTTGTGGTTCTACCTGAGCATACAGCACTGTATGTGGCTCGTCCTCTGCATAGAGCATGCAAACCATTTCACCTATGACTTTTGTACTTTGAGTAGTTCCACCCCTGCATAAATTACTCTTAGTAGTTTAACACCCACATAGAACAATGTCAGTAGTTACACCTCTGCATAATGCACCATCAATAGTTCCACCTTGAATAATACACCATCAGTAGTTCCACCCCTGAATAATACACCATCAGTAGTTCCACCCCTGAATAATACACCATCAGTAGTTCCACCCCGGAATAATACACCATAAGTAGTTCCACCCCTGAATAATACACCATCAGTAGTTCTACCCCTACATAACAAACGGTCAGCAGTTCCACTCCTACATAAAGTATTGCCTGTAATTACAAGCTTGTATAGCCTAATGTCAGAAGTTCTACCCCTGCATAATAAACTGTCCATAGTTCCAAACCTGCATAATGCAATGTCAGTAGTTCCAACAATTCATAATACACTATCTATAGTTCTACCACTGCATAATTCAATGTCAGTAGTTCCACCTCTGCAGAAGGCACTTCCCGTGATTGCAAGCCTACATAAGATTCCGTTGGTATTTTCACTCTTGTATAATGAACTACCAGTAGTTACAACCCTGCATAATGAATTAACAGTAGCCTCACCCCTTCAAAAAGTACATTCGGTAGTTCCACCCCTGCACAAACCACTGTTGGTAATTCCATCTCTGCAGAATAAACTGTAGGTAGTTCAACCCCTACATAAAACACAGTTGGTAGTTCCACCCCTACACAATGCACAGTCAGTAGTTCCGTCCCTATATAATGCATTGCCTCTTTATTCCACCCCTGCATAATGCGCTGTCGTTAGGTTCCACCCCTGCATAATGGATTGTCACTAATTCCATCCCTGCATAAAGCACTGTCTATAGTTTTACCCCTTCAAAATGCATTCTCAGTCACGGCATCCCTTGCACCTTTCTCAATTACCTAACTGCCTTATATATATATAATATATATATAATGGTACTACTCCCTACTCATTGTGTTCAGTGGATTGAACATTTGAAGGTCTTTACTACAATTCCCCAATGCTAATTTATGTAGAAGCCAATTACTTCACAATTTTTTGGGGCTTTGGGATGGAACTTGATTACTAATAGAAAACTCATGCCAACATGGGAGAGCATACGTATTCTGTACAGAGAGTGTTTCTGCTGATAATCATTTTTGGGACTTTGAGTTTATATAGCAGTGTCTCTAAGCAGAACCCCCTGCTGTTTTCTAATCGATTTGTCTTTTTTTTCTGTTTTTATCAATCCCTCTATATATCTTTCTATAAGCTACTCATGATTACTTGAGCCCCACATGTTTTATTCTTTTTATGAGTCCATCACACAAGTTGATTATAGAAAGCCCTAACATCTTACTTTTAAAAGAAACTGTGACCTATTTGGTTAAGGAACACGGACACCTTTGTTCTGCTTGACTTTGATCTGGAGAATTTGGTCTGTGAATGAAAGAAGGCATGAGATCATTTACTCTGATCTGCTACCACACAGAATAAAGTCCAGGAGATCATTAATATTAATGGCTTTCATTCAGTCATTTGCACTTGCAGATGTTGCAGGATAGTTATTAGAGTGAACATTATCTTCTTTATATGAAAAGGAAAAAAATAATATTCCTATTTTCATTTCTGAAATAGAATTCTCAGCTTAAGTTCAGCTGAGCTGAAAAACACATTATATACAGTACACACATTTATGTTTTTAATACGAATCCATGTATTTAAAGGGAAACTATGAGGATTTGGGGTATTTTTTTACATTTATAATTTACCTTTTAATACGTATACTCATATTTTCTTATTTAAATAAAATATTATTAATATTCATTATAAAATTTGAAAACAAATAAAAAAAAAACAAAAAACTTTTTTTTTGTTTTTGCAACTATGATAAATAAGGTAAGAAACCATATTACAAAATAAATAAATACATGGGTTGTAAACTATGCAAAGTTTAAGCAACCCTTTTTTAAGCAACCAAGGCTTAATTACTGAAACAAAACAAAAAAGCTACAAGAGATACTCTACAGTATATGGCCAAACGTGGACAAAACTGTGGATGCCCTCCACCCCAGTTTCCAAGGTTAGTAGTTTCTAGTGATCCAGTGATGGCCAGGGCTCTTTCACAAACAGGCAGTTGAGTGCAGTTTTACCGCCCCTTGACAACCCACCTAAATTCTAGTATTACAGCTGGATGGGGATGTAGCACATATTTACTATTGTAAATAAGGTGAACAAGTAGTACAAGAGTGACCGTTCCAAATCTCTTGAGACTGACCAAGCATGTCTCCAGACCTAAACCCTATTGAGCATCTGTGGGGTATCCTCAAACGGATGGTGGAGGAGCGCATGGTCTCTAACATCCACCAGCTCCATGATGCAGTCATGAAGGAGTGGAAGAGGACTCCAGGGGCAACTTGTGAAGCTCTGGTGATCTCCATGCCCAAGAGGGTTAAGGCAGTGCTGGTAAAAAATGGTGGCCACACAAGATATTGACACTTTGGGCTTAGTTTGGATATTTTCACTTAGGGGTGTACTCACTTTTGTTGCCAGCGGTTTAGACATTAATGACTGTGTGTTGAGTTATTTTGAGGGGACAGCAAATTTACACGGTTATACAAGCTGTACACTCACTACTACTACATTGTAGCAAAGTGTAATTTCTTCAGTGTTGTCACATTAAAAGATATAATAAAATATTCATATTATATAATACAAGAATGTGAAGGGTGTACTCACTTTTGTGAGATACTGTGTGTATGTATATATATATCTATATATATATATATATATATATATATATATATATATTTATTTATTTATTTATCTTAAAAAAATGTTTGCTTGCAAAGCATGCTAAGCTTGCTAATATCATTATCCAGCATAACCTTAACACTTTTTGTGAATCCACTATTTGAAGTGGTTCATTATGCCCAAGGAGTACCCTGAGAAATGTTCCTTCCTAGTTTTTATTTCCTCCTGAAAAAACAGCAGTGCACTTCATGATGTGTGAGGTGCCTAGGCACATCCTTGAGCCTGAAAGCTGTATATTTGCAGTGTGAGATCATCTAGGGCACTGTGCTTCTGACTGCAAGTCTCATGAGATTTGGAACTGCCACCCCTGTACTGCTGGTTCTCCTTGCTGTAGAGAAAGTTGTACCTGAGGACTTGCAGGGTAAATATGTCCCTGCTTTAGCTTCATCTATTCTGTTGAGTACACTTTATGATCTTCTCCTGCTGCTGTTTGACTATTTCTTTTTAAGTTATCAGGGGGGGGGGCACCTCTGACACAAGGAAGCAAAGACCCGTTTCTACCAAGATGGCTGCCCCCACACAAGGACACAGTATGGAACCAGGCATGATAAGTTAGTAATGGGGGAAAGATATGCAGGGACCGCATTAGCAATACTGGTGACTAGTTTTTTTTTTTTCGGGGAATCGTTTCCACAGATCAGAGCCTCGACATTGCTCTCTGTTTACAACAACAACCATTGAGACTTCTGCTGCTGTCTAGACTTGCTTAGGGTTCCACCTTTAGGCTACATGTGGTAAATATGAAACATTTAAGAAAATAGTTTATACCGATTCCAACCAGTTTGAATCTTATTTTATTTTTAACTCTGCACTTTGGAAATGACAGCTGACTGGTTGACTGCAATAGTCAATAAGATGTTTTCTGGTTAGTACTCTTTTTGCACATAAGCTCCTGTCCAGTTAACAAAGAACAGTCAGTTGAATGGGGCTTTCTATATGAATAAGACAGCATTGGGTCTGAGGCCCCGTACACACGACCGAGTTTCTCGGCAGAATTCAGCCAGAAACTCGATCGGAGCCGTTTTCTGCCGAGGAAACCGGTCGTGTGTACACTTTTGGCCGAGGAAACCGACGAGGATCTCGTCGGGCCAAATAGAGAACATGTTCTCTATTTCCTCGTTAGTCAATGAGGAAACTTGGCTCGCCGAGATCCTCGGCGGCTTCACAAGGAAAACGATGTGTTTTGCGCGTCGAGTTTCTCGGACATGTGTACGGGGGCCTTAGAATTCTCTTAGTGCATTATGAGCAAGTTAGCAAAAAAAAAAAAAGGTTCACAGATCACCTGATTACTGACAAAGGGGGTTGAGAAGGAGCTATGTGCTCTAGGATTAGATTACATGCAGCATGTTTATTCTCAGTTTATTTCTCATCCAGTGCACTTTAACACAATCTAGCACATGCCACATAGAATGCTTTAAAAAAACACTTGTCTGTCCCTGACAGGACCATATGTTCTCTATTCACTTTCATCATTACAATGACTTTCAGATGAAATCACAAATTAAAGCTGTATTTTGTATATCACAACCCCATTCAAGACTGAGTTCACATTTAGCTTTTCTGTTGTAAAAAGGTTCACATGTAATTATCACATGTATAATTATAGACCCATAATATATGGTGGGGGAGGGGGGGCAGTTTATTTGTCATGATTTTATGACTTTTCAAGTATGAATTAAGACAACAACACACCAGATAGTCGTAAAACATTTACAACTGGGTAATAAAAACTGCTCAGCAATTACTTAATTCAATGATGCCTGCATTTGCCACTCCATTTCAGCAACAACAGAGGTCCCTGCCATTGCTCCAGACAACCTCACGTTCCTTCTCAGTTATGGAAGCCACCACCCAGTAATTTCACAATAATTTAGACGTTATGCTTTAGAAAACAATTCTAATTAGAGTGTTTTTATTTATCTCGATGGCCTCTGGTTATATTAAACATTCTCGAGCACAGAGGCAACCAACGGTGACAGCACAATCCGAGGAAGAAATCTCCTGCTGGGCTATGCTCTACTTACTTGATGGTTGTCTGAGAAGAATGTAAGCTGCACTACTCTAAAAGGTTTGTCAGTGCTTCTGAATGGTACACGGCTGCAAAGGCTCATAGATCCATTGACAACAGGTTAGTTTACACTGTTTCCTGCGGAATGAAAAAGTTAATCGGCACGCTCTAAATGCAGAACGGCAAATAAACCGTCACTTTTACTGTCATTCCAGTAGATTTCCTTCTTGTTAATATGTGCTGAAAGAATGGGAGCACAGATCCACCCAGGTATACAAGGAAAACAGTCAATGTTATTAGACCAATATTTTTCCCTGCAAACCATCACGATCAGTAGGATTGGTATAGATCCCGTTGACCAGCCTGTTGACCAAGGCCACATGTGGCCTTTAGGTTGACATTGCGCGGATCTCAGGCCCCAGCTGCCAGTAGGCAATGTTTTCACCACCTATGTGCTTACCTAGGGTTAGTAAAGGTAAAATATTGAATAGACTGGTTTCTGTTAGAGGAATGGTTTGGTTTGTCTGACTTTCTTTCTGTGCTGTCGATTACCTATTAATATATATTTAAATCATACTCCATAGGGCACATCCAGGTTCATCTATGCTAATACTAGTGTATGTAAAGATATACAAAGGTCCTAGCATTCCAATGTTGCCTCCCAGGCAGTGGCGGTGCGTCCATAAGGGGCGCACGGGCACCGCCCCCTCTCTCCGCCGCTTCTCTATCACCATAGTGATAGTGATTCATTGCATGAATCTATCTATGATCACCGCTGCCACCCATTATTCAGGTGCCCAGCCCCTTTTCGGGAGCTGGGAGCCTGAATTACAGTGGCAGGGTATTTTTTGGAAGCACCTGATTAGAGCCATAGGTTCTATTAAGCGTCCAAAAAGGTGAAAGGTTGGCGTCATGCTGGGCGCTCGCAGTTCACTCAGTGTTGTGTCAGGAAAGCGAATGAATATTCACTTTACTAACACTGAACCACCTCTCAGCCAATCAGGTGCTCGGGTCTGTTACCTGTCACCTGATTGGCTGAAACAACAGGCGCTGTGATTGGATGCCTATCAGGCGTCTAATCCTAGCAGAGGATGGGAAGAGAGTACGGGAGAAGACATCGAGGAGCGTGAAGGACACCGCCGCCGTGACCTGCTGCCTTACCAACACAGGTAAGTGCCGGGCAGGCGGGGAATGCACAGTGTCAGCATTTGATGGGCACAGTAGCGGCAATTGATGGGCACATTGTCAGCAATTGATAGGCAC
This sequence comes from Rana temporaria, assembly GCF_905171775.1. Lineage (NCBI taxonomy): Eukaryota > Metazoa > Chordata > Amphibia > Anura > Ranidae > Rana > Rana temporaria. The sequence continues at coordinate 106,262,364 of NC_053498.1, read as the reverse complement.
ATTAGCGGCAATTGATGGGCACACTGGCAGCAATTGATGGGCACACTGGCGGCAATTGATGGGCACAGTGGCTGTGTTTGATGGGCACAGTGGCTGCGTTTGATGGCACAGTGGCTGCATTTGATGGGCACAGTTGCTGCGTTTGATGGGCACAGTGGCTGTATTTGATGGGCACAGTGTCTGTGTTTGATGGGCACAGTGGCTGCATTTGATGGGCACAGTGGCTGCAATTGATGTGTTTTTTTTTTCAGTTTGTTTGCCCCCCCCCCCCACAAAAATTTAGAGCACCAGCCGCCACTGCTCCCAGGATTCCTCTGATTTTTTTATGGATCTTGCCGAAAAGAATATATAGAGTGGCATTATCATTTTTTAAGGTGGCTATTAATGTGGTAGAATTGGTTTGTTAAGGCACCAGTGTTATCTCCAGAAGTCTCATGTAACATCTCTCCAGTCTCTGATCATCTCCTGTAGCATGTCTCTAGTCTCTGACAACCTACTGTAGTATGTCCAAGGTCCCTGGCAGTTCTTTATAGCATTACATACTCTGAATATAATGAGTGGCACTATGGTAAATTGGTGGGCTACAGTCCAGACCCCCTATACTGAGTAGGCTGACCTCCAGTGCTATCGACCCATAGGGTTTGTGAAAAAGCTGTACAGACCCATAAGGCAATTTAACCCTCTCCCTAGCTTTACCAAAATTAAAATGAATCTGTGCTGGGTGAGATTTATCTTAAAATAACAAGATTGTTGCAAAAGCATTTCATTGTAAGTACTTTGCATGTTGCTATTTGCTAAAAGATTCATTTTTGTAAAATAACAGATGCAAACTAGCAATTGTTTTAGAAATTGGTCTACTGCTATAGACAGAGAGCAGACATTGCAATTCATGGTTGGTCATAATGAGTTATATTTTACATTTATTACTGTTCTGTCATACTAATGCAGACTGCAGCCAGGAAATACTGGATGCACATAACTAATGAAGGGCTACATTCAACTAGAGGCTGAGCAGACATTGCAAGAATGATCCTAATTAGGACTTTTTAACAATAGAATTAAAAGATCAAGCCAGGTGTTATTTGCCTCTAATAACCACGTTGAGTGCAGAGTGCTATTAAAACCTGCTATCCTACCTACACTTTTATTGAAATGATATTTTTGCAGGTAGCTTATTAGTCCTTCATTGAATGTGTTCTCAATTATCGAACTTGCAGGTAAGCTCATTTACCAAACAATTGTAACAATAAAGCTTTAAAAAAGATACTTAAATGCAGGGGAGCAATTTAACCTAATTTCCTAACTAATGAGATAAGTGCTGAAGAAAGAAACATATCCACTTTCCTAATGGAAAAGGGGCTGCATTGATTCTGATCAGTGTTTTAGGTACGCTCACAAAGGGTCAGCTACTCAGGGTCACACTACAGTGCTCAATCTACAAGTAGTATTTTTGATATATTATTTTTTTTCTTATATTTTCTATAATGCTCCCTTTGATAATTTGTGGTTCATCATGTCGTGTTATTAAACCACTTGCTGAGCACAGCACGCCTATTTTTGACAAAATGTCATGGGCAGGCAGATTGCAGGTACGTCCATTTGAATCTGCGCGCCGCGAGTGTGGCCGCAGGTCCCGGGGACTCAATGTTGTGTCACTGGTAACCCAGCCCCCACACAGTAAAGCCTCAGGCCTCGTACACACGACCGAGTTTCTTGGCAAAAAACAGCAAGAAACTTGCTGGGAGATATTTGTTTGCCGAGGAAACCGGTCGTGTGTACATTTTCGTCGAGGAAACTGTCAAGAAACTCAACAAGCCAAAAAGAGAGCATGTTCTCTATTTCCTTGACGGGAATGGAGAAAATTGGCTTGTCGAGTTCCTCGACAGCCTAACAAGAAACTCGACGAGGAAAACGATGTGTTTCACCCGTCGAGTTCCTCGGTCGTGTGTACGAGGCTTCATACACACGATCAGTCCATCTGATGAGAACGGTCTGAAGGACCATTGTCTTCGGTTAACCGATGAAGCTGACTGATGGTCCGTCATGTCTACACACCATAGGTTAAATAACCGATCGTGTCAGAACGCGGTGACGTAAAACACAACGACGTGCTGAAAAAAACGAAGTTCAATGCTTCCAAACATGCGTCGACTTGATTCTGAGCATGCATGGGTTTTTAACTGATGGTTTTGCATACTAACGATCGGTTTTGACCTATCGGTTAGGCGTCCATCGGTTCAATTTTAAAGCAAGTTCCTATTTTTTTAACCAAAGGTTAAATAACCTATGGAGCCCACACACAATCGGTTTTGACCGATGAAAACGGTCCTTCAGACCGTTGTCCTCTGGCTATCCTATCGTGTGTACGAGGCCTTAGAATCACTCCCTAGGACACACTTAACTCCTTCCTCGCCCCCCAGTGCTTAACCCCATCCCTGCCAGTGTAATTTACACAGTAATCAGTGCAATTTTATAACACTGATCGCTGTCTAAATGACAAGGGTCCCAAAATAGCGTCAAAAGTGTCCGATGTGTCCGCTATAATGTCGCAGTCATGATAAAAATCGCTGATCGCTGCAATTACTAATAAAAAAAATTAACAATAAAAATGCCATAAAACTATCCCCTGTTTTGTTGACGTGATAACTTTTGCGCAAACCAATCAATAAACGCCTATTAAATATGTAGAAGAATACATATAAACTAAGGAAAAACATTTTTTATATATATTTTTTGAAGATATTTATTATAGCAAAAAGTAAAAAATATTGATTATTTTTCAAAATTGTCGCTCTTTTTGTTTATAGCGCAAAAAATAAAAACCACAGAGGTGATCAAATACCACCAAAAGAAAGCTCTATTTGTTGGAAAAAAAGGACGTCAATTTTGTTTGGGAGCCACGTCACATGACCGCGCAATTGTCAGTTAAATCGACGCAGTGCCGAATCGCAAAAAGTGGCCCAGCAGCCAAATCCTCCAGGGCTGAAGTGGTTTTTCGACCAGCCATTTGTATCCACAATATATGTTCTCAGGGAAATCTATTTTCTGCCTCCTGTACATGATATGACCTATCCTGCCGAATAATCAGATGCTTCTTTGTTAAATAATTTAGGATCCATTTTTTTTATCACTAGTCCTGTTTAGAAGAGAAAATTTGCCAGCTAGGGGTTCGTATCCCGGTCTCGGCTACATGTGAATTGAGTTTGGTGGTCTCAGCCCGGCTCCCGGTGGGTGTGCTATGCGAGGTAAGCCTGCGCTTAGTATGCCCACCCCCCTCCCACAAAAACCACCACACGCACTCGAAATTGGGTAATCATGCACGCACTTTGACCACGCGGTCTCTAAAAAGAGAGGCGAAGGACTAACGGGGGTGGTTGAACGGGCTAGATCCTCTCACTCCCTTATAGGGAGTCCTCTGCCCCGTTGGGCTTCAAAGCGGAGCAGGTAGGGCGGGCTGTGTGGGAGGACCCCCTCACACACCCACCATTGCCACCCGGGGCATGGAGAAAGGTGGCAGAATGCCTCTGGGGAAGGCCTGCCTACTCCCAACTCCTGCAGTCCAGCTCCTCTCTCGAGTACACGCACAAAATACACTTAAAAAAAAAAAAAAGAAGAGAAAATTTGCCATGCTAGAATCAGACGTTAATGGTTGCATAAAATTATAACAAATAATAATAATAAATCACATATTTTTATCTGTTAATTTTAATCATCCACAAAAATCATACTCCATAGGGCACATCCAGGTTCATCTATGCTAATACTAGTGTATGTAAAGATATACAAAGGTCCTAGCATTCCTAGTTACAGAGAATAAAATCAGTTAGTAAACAAAGACATTCTAATTAAAATAAGCTCTGATTTTCAGTAAAAAAAAAAGCTCTTGCGAAATAAATTAAAGAGTTGTTTCTTACAGATAAATTAATTGTTACTATTGCCTAATTACTTTGGATCCCCACAGAAATCCCTGGAGGGAAGGGAGAACCAAAAAAAGCCGATTCATGAAGCAGTCAGGGAACTAGAAAGAAATAAAATATTTAACAAACTGAAACAGGATGGTTAGGAAAAGTATCCTCTTGGACAAAAAAAGAAGCATTATATTTTAATGATGTATTTTTTTCTACAGTAGACTAATTACAGAAATCTTAACACTTAAGCCCTTTACACACGCTCGGTTTTCTTGGCGGGAAAACCGAGGGGAAAGCCGAGAACCGGGCAGGAAAATTGCCATGGAGCTTTGGCCGGGAATCCCGGCCGTGTGTATGCTCCATGGGCACTGCCTCGCAGTGTTTCCTATAGAGTTTTAGTAAATCTGACCGCAAAAAAGCAGCCGGGAATCCCGACTGGAAAATAGAGAGCAGGTTTTCTATTTTCCTGTCGGGATTTCTGTCTGTTTTCCTGACGGGAAAACTGCTAGGAAGCATACACACATCCGGTTTTTCTAGCTCGGGGTGCAGTGCTCTGCACCCCAAGCCCACCCTTTAAGCCAATTAGAGCCTCAGGCTCTAATCATGTGCTTTAAAAAAAAAACACATTGAAATCCAGGTGTCCGTTGCCCTACATATAGATTAGGGTCTAGGCCAGTGATGGCGAACCTTGGCACCCCAGATGTTTTGGAACTACATTTCCCATGATGCTCAACAATACTGCCGAGTGCATGGGGCATCATGGGAAATGTAGTTCCAAAACATCTGGGGTGCCAAGGTTCTCCATCACTGGTCTAGGCACTTGGATTAGGGGGGCGGCGCCCCTGCACCCTGCATGAGCGACCACCACTACTTACTAAAACTGGAGAGTGCAAAATCTGGCGCAGCTCTTCATACCAACCAATCAGCTTGTAGGTTTTTTTCCAAAGCTTAAAGGGGTTATAAACCTTCCTGTTTTTTTACCTTAATGCATCCTATGCATTAAGGTGAAAAAACATCCGTTATTTAAAAAAAATTCAAACCTTTACAATCACTTTAATTGGACAAGTTGATGTTGGAAGCTGATTGGCTACCATGCAGAGCTGCATCAGATTTTGCACACTCCGGTTTTACCAAATCAACTCCAAAATGTGTATTATATTTGAATCTTTACAATCTAAGTCAATTCTATGTGCTTATTACAGTGCATAACACGATTCAAATATGCCCAATAATAAATAGTTCAAACTATAATGAAAATCTAGTGCCAGGCAGATGCTGTAATAAAAATAAAAATATAAAGATTACATCACTACAGTTTATCTCATACGTGTGACAAATGTGAGTTTTGTCCTGAATATGACTGTGACATCATATGACATCATTACACATGGCCAGGAATGTATATTAGAGGTGCCTTCATTTGCATCATTGCTGCTGCTGGCTTTCCTATTAGACCATCTCCCTACTGACATTCAGAACTCATTATTTTGATTGAGCAAATGTTTCCTAAATTGAACGCAAACATCGTATGTGCTATAAGCAAACATAATTGATGTTCAAATCTAATTAAGGGACCAGTGTTTTATCATTGAATTCCTTTCTTGTTGTGACGGTTCTTGGCAGCTAAATTATGTTTTCTTCTTAACTCACACACAACACACATACCCATACATCAAAACAACATCAGTATGGAAAATTAGAGGCCAGCTTTACTTGAAGTCATATTAAAGTGTAAAAAAAAAATTGAACGGGCAGGCTCTTTATTGCAGTAGAAAAATGCTATGTCTCTTTTACCATAAAACAATTTTACTTGCTTGTTCACACATCTACAGCTCAGTGTATTCTCAGCATAGTGTTTTGCTGCCAGGATGAATACATTCCTGCACATGCGTGGAAGTTATGTTATCCCACACCGCCATTCCCAGATTTTCTATAATTTAATTTGGCATGTTAGCCAACAGCATTTTCAGAAGATCTCAGGTTTTCTTATTTTAATTTAGTGATTCTTTTTTATATTCCACATCGTGTTTGCTAGTAAATATGCCTTCTTTCTACATGTTATATAAAAATCGCTGCGCTATTCATTAAATAACACAAATGTGACCCAAGCCGATATAGAAAATACACATTGAAAATGTGAATTTTGTACTTCAACCAGTAGTGAAATGATCAAACCATAATAAAATAACAGAATATGTGCCCAAAAAAACACCAAAGAAATCACACGTGAAAAGGGAATAAATGCATAAAACTATGTTAGAATTCAAATGAACAAAAAATCCACATGTGCATCCCACTCCAAATGAAACGCCACCACCGTGCTCCACCCCAGAAGGCTTACCTGAAACATTTGACCCTCTAGTTATGGAGAAGTCATATAGCCTATGGGTTAATCACTGCCCTTCACTGGTTATCAAACAAGTGGCCAAAAGGATGGAAATACTAAGTGCATTGCACCCATGTTAGAAAGAAAGAGCCAAGTGCTCCTCATAGTGTGAAACTCAATTCATACTTTATTTTTAAAAAAGTGCAAAATCACTCACATATATCAAGGAATTACAGTGCTGTACACAAAATTTCCATGCGGAACAACATGGGGACCCTTCAGGGTACGTGGTAACATGAAGACATTCAGCTTCATCCTACACGTTTCGTCAGAGTTTACATCATCAGAGGCTTCTTTCTACATACCTAATGACAGCAAGATCTTGCTGAGACTGTACTAAACTATGTCAGCCAAAACATTTTAACAGAGGACTTGAAATACACTGAGTTTGATTTAATAAACACAAATAGACTATGCACTCTGCAAGTGCAGTTGCACTACTTTTCTCCAGTGATTAGTGAATGTGGTGAAGTTTTACTTTCACATGATTAGAGGATGGAAATCAGCAGATCTTTACCACATTCACTAAGCAATGGAAAAAATGTGTGCAACTGCACTTGCAAAGTGCACAGTCTAATTGTCTTTAGTAAATCAACTCACTGCTGACTAATCAGTAGCTGGCTCCTTGTTTATTAGGAACTAGGAATTCCCAGGAAAATAGTAATTTCACCAGTGTGGGCCTCCAGTACACTATATTGGATACCTGCCTTTACACGCACATAAACTTTAATGGCATCCCAGTCTAAGTCCGTAGAGTTCAATAGTGAGTTGGCCCACCCTTTACAGCTATACCAGCTTCAACTCTTCTGGGAAGGCTGTTCACAAGGTTTAGAAGTGTGTCTATGGGAATATTTGACCATTCTTCCAAAAGCGCATTTTTAAGGTCAGGCATTGATGTAAAACGGGAAGGCCTGGCTTGCAGGTTGTTTTTCAGGGGTTGGGTTGGCCCCTTAGTTCCAGTGAAGGGAACTCTTAAGGCATCAGCATACCAAGAAATTTTCGGCAATTTGATGCTCCCAAATTTGTGGGAACAGTTTGGAGATGGCCTCTTCCTGTTCCAACATGACTGTGCTCCAGGGCACAAAGAAAGACATTGATGAGCGAGTTTGGGGTGGAGGAATTCGACTGGTCAGTACAGAGTCCTGACCTTAAAGGGCTGGTAAAGGTAAAAGAAAATCCAAAATAGCTTCCTTTACCTTAGTGCAGTCCTCTTTGACTTACCTCATCCTTCGATTTTGCACACAGTAATGTGAGGCTTTTTCCCTGGTTTGGAGTGTCTTGCCTTCCCCCTTTCTTGGACAACAGGAGAGTCAAAAAAAAAAAGAAGCAAAATCGAAGAATGAGGTAAGTGAAGGAGGACGGCACTAAGGTAAAGGAAGCTATTTAGGATTTTTTTTTACCTTTGCAACCCCTTTAACCCAATAGCACACCTTTGGGATGAATTATAACGGAGACTGAAAGCCAGGCCTTCTAGGCCAACATCAGTGCCTGACCTCATAAATAAGTTTCTGGAAGAATGGTCAAACATTCCCATAGACAAACTCCTAAACCTTGTGGACGGCCTTCCCAGAAGAGTTGAAGCTGTTATAGCTGCAAAGGGTGGGCACACTCAATATTGAACCCTACGGACTAAGACTGGGATGTCATTAAAGTTTATGTGCATGTAAAGCAGTGGTCTCAAACTGGCAGCCCTCCAGTTGTTGCTAAACTACAAGTCCAATCATGCCTCTGCCTGTGGGCTTGTAACTGCTAGGCCTCGTACACACGACCGAGAAACTCGACGGGCGAAACACATCGTTTTGCTCGTTGAGTTCCTTGTGAAGCCGTCGAGAAACTCGACAAGCCAATTTTCTCCATTCCCGTCAAGGAAATAGAGAACATGCTTTCTTTTTGGCTCGTCGAGTTTCTCGACAGTTTCCTCGACGAAAATGTACACACGACCGGTTTCCTCGGCAAAAAAATATCTCCCACCAAATTTCTTGCTGTTTTTTGCCGAGAAACTCGGTCGTGTGTACGAGGCCTCAGGCTTACAATGCCTCATGGGGCTTGTAGTTTCGCACCTGCTGGAGGGCAACAATTCTATCATGTTCTACTTGGAGCATATGTATAAATGGTTCACGTCAGTTTAGGGATAACATAAATTAAACTTTTTATTTAAAATATAAAATGGCTTTTCTTCACTACCTAGCCTTATGATGATGCACCAGTACAAAATGTGCCAAGGTGTGTGTCTGTGTAACTGTTTTCACTGTGCTTTCATTTAAAATATTATCCTCCAATTATTACATCTGCTGAACCAAGGGTATTGTTTATAATGTGTATTCTATGTGTGCCTTGACAAGGCTGTGGTCACTAGTGAACATTCCATATGGACAGTACCCCGGTCGCTTGTGGTAGCAGTGTCATTTATTTGTATTGCCCAAAATCTGCTAACTTTTTCCTAATGTCAAGGCTCAACACCACCAACTCTAAGCACTGACGTATGCCTCCTGTCCTGCAGAGACACACGAAGGGTAGAAATGCAGGTTGTGATTTGCTAATTGGCTTCTCCTTCTCTACTTTGTTGGAGAGACAACATGGCCACATTCAAATGGATGGGTTCCTGAGGGCAGACTCAAGATGGGTTTCTCTTTACTAATCAAGCCCCCTATGAGTTGTTTACAAGCTAAATATGTATCTTTTGGCAGCAGGTTTTGTACAAATTTGAACAGAAAAGGGTTTCTCTAATGTCAAAAAAATCGGTAAAGAGAATACCGAAAAAGAAAAAATCTTTTTTTCAGGGCACGTATATTGTCAAGTAAAATCTAGAATAATGTTAAACCAGGTAGAAGATCCCTTCACGCACTAAACATACTCAAATAAAACCTGCAGAGAAACAAACATTCCACGGCAGCATACATTTAGGCAACAGTTTCAGAACTGAATACATTTTATTCTGAGTAACCTTAAACATTATAATAACCACAGCAGGGAAGCTAAATTCAATTGTTTTTCAATTTTCTGTCTAATAAAAAGTGATCACATTGAAAACTACTTTTGCAATATTGTTATTCTTTTCGAGACACAAAGGAAACAAAGAAGCTGAATGATCAAAAAAAGATTAGACTTACCCTACTTGTGAGGCAATAACTTAAATATGTTTATTTGTTAGAGATGGAGACAGGAACCTGGCCGCCATCTTCATGTCTCCTATCTAACAAGCTATACAAAGGCTATATATACAGTATATGAGATTGCTACATTTCTATAATGCACCTTCTGTGTGCTTAAAACATTCTACTTTGCCCCTAAATTAACAAGACAAGAATTGAATTAAAATAATTGTTTTATGCAGGGCCAACAATAAAATATTAAATCGTTATTTGTCTTCTCATAACTTTGGAATCGAAAACGATATACAAAGGTTCTTGGCGACAATTGAAAAGGTGGTATTGTGTTTTTGTATAAAATGTAATTTCTTTATTATGGTCAGACGAGCGATTAGGGAAATTGAGAGTTTTGATTTCTCTGAAAGATCAGAAGAAATTAAGAGATTTGGGCAAATAGTCAATGAGGACGGTAAAATTATGGTGGTTGTGTTTTTTAAAAGGAAAAGAGTCTTTGAATGAAGGTTTCAGAAGCTCCTTTCGACTATCCTGGACTTTTCTGGTGCTAAAACAGCCCCTTAATAGTCTCAAAGCTTTGTTTTGTTGGAATTGATAATTTTGCAATGAAATCACTATTCTCACCCCTGGTCAGGGCTAAAAAGGAATATTTCAAAATGTTTTTTTGGTCAGTTAACCACTTCAGCCCTGGACCATTTGTCAGCTTAAAGACCAAAGGTGTTTTTACAATTTGGCACTGCGCTGCTTTAACTGGTAACTGCACAGTCATGCAATGTTGTACCCAATCTAAATGTGCGTCCTTTTTTTCCCCACAAATAAAGCTTTCTTTTGATGCTATTTTAATTGCCTCTGCGATTTTTATTTTTTGCGGTGTGAACAGAAAAAGACCGAAAATGTATAACTTTTTGTTATAAGAGAAATCTAATGAATTCAATTTCAGTCATACATTTAGGCCAAAATGTTTTCAGCCACATGTCTTTGGTAAAAAAAAAAAAAAAAGGCCAATAAGCGTATATTTATTGGTTTGCACAAAAGTTATAGCTATGTTATGACCCCATTTTGGAAAGTAGAAATTGCTGAGAGGCATGTTGAGCCCATTGAATATTACATTTTTTTTCTCAAGTGATTGAATAATGACAAAAAAAAAATGTTTACAAAAAGTTGTCACTATATGATATATTGCTCACACATGCCATGGTAATATGTGAAATTGCACCCCAAAATACATTCTGCTGCTTCTCCTGAGTACGGGGATACCACATGTTTGGGACTTTTTGGGAGCCTAGCCGCGTACAGGGCCCCAAAAACCAATCGCCGCCTTTAGGATTTCTAAGGGCGCAAATTTTTGATTTCACTCCTCACTACCTATCACAGTTTCGAAGGCCATAAAATGCTAAAATAGCACAACTCCCCCCCCCCCCCCAATGACCCCATAACTTCACTTTCGTGGGGAAAAAATAGCAAATAAAGAAAAAATAATACAGCGTATACAATTGTGACACAAGTCATATTGTAATTGGATGTTATTAAAAAATTACCTTTCCTTTTTAATCTGCAGCTCTGTAATTTTCCAAAAATGTAATGCAATATGGCTACCTGGAGATGTTCTGTATACAGAATGTGTACAGACCGCCCCCCAGAAACATAATTTCCTGTTTGTGTGATTGGCTCACAGATTTACCCAGATTTTCCCAGAAGTCTGCCCTAAGATACAAGTCAGAACTTAGGCATCCCCTGGAACAAAATTGACATTTTTGGTGAGATACTTCCAATAGGAAATCACAGCTAAAGGGATGCAGGTTCAGCAGCTTTCCTCATTAGAGCCCTGCAGGTGTGCAGCTGTTTGATAATTATAAAACCACTCCCATTTGACTCACTTTCTCACAAGGATACAGACAAGCACATAGGGATTTCTTCAAAATAATAAAAGACAGGAATCTGCATCAAAGTTTGTTAAAAATCCTTGTAATGTACATAGATCGACCAGAGGGGAATGTTTTTTCTCCACAAAAGTGGAGTTGCGCTTTAAATATACAAACCAATATTAGTATTAAATTGTACTTTCATTTTCAGCCAGCAGGTGGTACCCTGAGCTCTTTTGTACAGTACATGTTTTCCAGTCATGTTTTGCTTAAATAAAACCCTATTGTTTACAGAGCTCAAAAACTCAAACTGAAATTTAGCGACAAAACATCTCCATTATGTTGTGTACAGATAAATCTGGGGTTGATTTACTAAAACTGGAGAGTACAAAATATGCTGCAGCTGTGCATGGTAGCCAATCAGCTTCTAACTTCAGCTTCTTGAATTAAACTTTGACAAACAACCTGGAAGCTGATTGGTTTCTATGCAGAGCTGCACCAGATTTTGCACTCTCCAGTTTTAGTAAATCAGCCCCTTTGTCCCTAGTTTTTATTAATGAGAGTGAATCTGCAGGCAAACAACAACTGCTGTGCTTGTGCTTTACATTTCCAGTTGTATTGTATGTATTGTGATATTAATATAAATGATTCCTATATTGAAGAGGTTTTGTTTAATAGATGAATGTAAATGGCAAGGACTAATATGCACTGACACACCACATTTAATCATAGATCGGTGGGTCATAGCATTTACTCACAGATCAACTTTTATGTAACCTCCAGAGAGCTCATTTCTGAAGTTGCCCTGAGTTAGTGCCCTCTTCATATTGCCTTATTACACTTAATCCTGTACAATATTAGACCACTCCATAGTACAATAAGACATATTTTTGTTTAGCTTATGTGTTAGGTAAGAAGAAGTGAACACCTCTTCTAATGTAGTCAATGCAAACACCTCTTTTCACTTGTATCTGTATTGCAAGGCCATTGATTTCCTTGGGTAACATCAACATAGTACAGCCCCCTTCTATAATGTAAGTACGTGTTAAAAATGACAACCAAAGCAAACATTAAACCCAAATGGATTGAAGTCAATGTTAATATATGCCATCAATTAGGAAGAAAGGAGTTAAGCCTCGCACACACGACCAAGGAACTCGTCGGAAAAGACACATCGTTTTTCTCGACAAGTTCCTTGTTAGGCTTGTCGAGGAACTCGACAAGCTTGCTTTGCGTACACACGGTCAAGACAAAAGGCTTATCAGAATCTGGAAGACCCCTTTAACAAAGGGGACCCCCAGAACCTGACCCCCCCTGTGTGAAATGGTAATGGGGTACACTGTACCCCTACCATTTCACAAAGGAAGTGAAAATAGTAGTTGTCTAAAAAAAAAACACACACACCGTTGAACAAAATACTTTATTAATTAGACCAAATAAAAATCCAGCGGTGAAAATAGATGATCCATGCTGCTCCCTGATCCATCGTTGTCTTGTATCCAGCGGCGGGTTAGTTCTCCATCGACGGGTGTACGGGTGTTCTCGCCCACGATTGGTCCAGCGATGAGAAGATCCGTCCATTCAGAGCACAGCTCCGCGAATGGCGCGCCGGAGCTTGACGTTTCTTTTATAGGGGAGGCGGGCCACGCGTCATGTGACCCCGCCCCCCTCTGACGCACACTGTGCTACGTCACTGGGAAAGCCCTATTCCTTACTAAGGACCTGTCATCCGCCTGCTTACCAAGGATCAGCAGAGGTCCTGCTGAGTGGGCAGATCCACTGGGGGACTAACTATGCTGTAATAGATCTGCTTCTTTGCCTAGTGTGGTCAGTTTGAAATAGGAAATCAGGGAGAATAGTAGGATCTCCAGGTACAAAGAACAAGATACATTGGTACATGGTACAGCAGACACATATTAGGAATATAAAATGTTGTGGTAACATATTCTTGAGATTTGGACACATTATAATGTTTAGCGACTTACATTTTTGTATTTATTGTAAGAAATCTCTTCTTGAGTGTTGAGTGTACACCAAAGTGATTTAATGATGACATTTTTATATTCTCCTTGAAAAGATGGTAAAGTAAGACTATCCTCCCTGTCCCTTATTATAGCAATATTCAAATCCCGTGAATGTCTCTGTACACGCTCATGAGCTTTTCTTCCATACATACAGGGAAACAATCTATTTGACAGCTTTTTACAAAAGTTTTAAAGAAAAAAGACCATAACACTCAATAATCGTTTTTTTTTTTTAATCCCACAGAAACACATATTTTGTTTTCTTCAAATGGATATGGTGCCCTGGGGTTCTGTTTGTTTACCACCATTGGAAATCATAATAATACATCTTCCTAAAATATTAAAGGTCACAAGAACAATAACTACCATAACAGCATGCTGTACAGCTACAAACAAAAATGGCCGCTATACATCTTGCAAAGTTCAAATAGATAAAAAAAACAAAAGAGAAAATATATTATGTTGTTTCCAAAGAATACAAAAGAGACAACATTACCACTTTGTAATTTATTTGTTGCTATAGGGCAGGGGTAGGCAACCCTCGGCACTGGTGCCGCAAGCGGAACACAAAGCCTTTTTTTCCGTCACTCAATTTCCTCCCCATCAACAGAGCAGCGCAGGGCAGGGTCAGTGAGAGACTTATGCATTCCAATCCCAGAATTCCCCACACCGCACCTGCACTGAGGGGGGGGGAGTCACTGTGCCCCCACACATTGTAAAAGATTGGAAACATTGTTTGTTTCTATAACTTTATTGTACCTGCGATCATCAGCTTTTGTGAAGGGGAAGAGATTGGGTGCAGTTCTGCTGGGGGGGGGGGTACTGTTTTCAGGAGGACTGTCTGTTATTGGCCACTGCTAAAGCCAATCACAGTCCTGCTAGCCTCGTTCACCATCTGGTGGCCACTACCAATCTCAGAAAGAAGGGAATTCACAATCAGGTGACAGTTTGTGGAATTACTGTTGAGCTTCTGGGAACTTTGTTAAAATTATTCCTGAACTTTTGCATCACTTACTACTGACCCTTGCACCCTGTGTCACTTACTACCTACCCCTGCACTCTGTGTCACTTACTACTGACCCATGCACTCTGTGTCACTTACTACTGACCCATGCACTCTGTGACACTTACTACTGACCCTTGCACTCTGTGTCACTTACTACTGACCCTTTCCCTCTGTGTCACTTACTACCTATCCCTGCACTCTGTGTCACTTACTACTGACCCTTGCACTCTGTGACACTTACTACTGACCCTTGCACTCCGTGTCACTTACTACCTACCCTTGCACTCTGTGTCACTTACTACTGACTCTTGCACTCTGTGTCACTTACTACTGACCCCTGCACTCTGAGTCACCTACTTCTGACCCTTGCACTCTGTGTCACTTACTACTGACCCTTGCACTCTGTGACACTTACTACTGACCCCTGCACTCTGTGTCACTTACTACTGACCCTTGCACTCTGTGTCACTTACTACTGACCCTTGCACTCTGTGACACTTAGTACTGACCCTTGCACTCTGTGTCACTTACTACCTACCCCTGCACTCTGTGTCACTTTTCAGGCGCAGCCCATTCATTGCAATAGGCAGGGGCATTTTGGGAGCGCTGTATACACCGCTCCCAAACCACCCCAAAGATGCTCCTTGCAGGATTTCTTCTAACATCCCGCAAGCGCACCGCCCGGGTGTGAAAGCACCCATTGCAGAGAATGGGAGGCGGTTTTCAGGCGCTTTACAGGCGCTATTTGTAGCCCTAAAAAACTGCCTCTGTGTGGGTCTAAGAGACAATACTTCTTCTTCTTCTTCTTCTTCTTCTTCATGACAAGGTATTTTACTTACAACTAGAATATTATTTAGTAGTTCTGACAAGTGGGCTATTAATTCATGTGAAGTGTGACATTTAATGACAGGTCCACTTCAAGCAAATGAAACTGAGGTGGCGTAAGATTAATTCTACACCAGGCGATGCAATTGTTATTATCTGCAATCTGCAATTATCCTGAATTCACCTACTTAGCATCCTGAGAGTTCTAAAAAGTGTTCTGAGCATCACTGATTACATGCTGGTGTGTGAGAGACAACATAATCAGGAATGTATTTCTGCAGCTAAATTGTACAGGATAATTGTATAGGATAACAAGAACTTCATACCTCCCCTATGGAGCTGCCCTCCCAACAACATGCAGGGTAAATATTGTTGGGAACATTATGCTTCCTCTCCTGTTACAGAGATAGGTGCCACTGGGGTAGGAAGCAGTGGCGTAGCGTGGGTTGTCAGCGCCTGGGGCGAGACAAGTCATTTGCGCCCGGTCAAATGATCCACCATGTTAGACAGCAGTGGCTGTAGGGAAGAGGAGAGCATGCTTGATAATGACTGGTAAAGCCTGAAGTGGTGACATCATGCATATGTTCCTATGCCCCACCTGTTGTTGACGCTCCCTCCTCTTCACACTCGTGACAGCGCCCCTCTAAATTTTGCGCCCAGGGCGGTGGCCCCCCTCGCACCCCCCATGCTACGCCACTGGTAGGAAGTGAGAAGAAATTTACCAATGGAAATATAAGCAGTGATAAAAACCCAACAGGGGCTGCAATCCTTTCCTATTCTATAGAAAAAATAGCTGGAGAAGAGTAATTCTCCAATCTTTAAAACAAATAAATGTAATGGCCAATTCTCGTGTACAGAGCTACATGGATTTGCGTCTTTTATATCTGCTTGAAGTTCAGCTTTTATTCTCACTTATTTTATAAGACACATTTTTTCTTTTTTTTTTCGGGTGGCCTCAGAAATATGTTCGCTTTTTAGTATGATCTGCAGACAGAACCAACACCTCAGGAAATATTAAAGATATGAATCAGCAGTTCAAACATAACATTTTCCTTTGGCTACAATTCAAGAGGGTTTTTTTTTTTTTTTTTTTTAATAATTGCTTGACATAAACACTGTCATTTTACACCATCTGTCTTTGCTGTTCAAAACTGAACAAAAAAAGTGCTTTGGGACTGAGAAAATCACTTTAACAAGACAAGAACTAAATGATCCACTTCAGGACAAAACCTTTTCTTTTATACATACAGTATCTCACAAAAGTGAGTACACCCCTCACATTTTTGGAAATATTTTATTATATCTTTTCATGTAACAACACTGAAGAAATGACACTTTTCTACAATATAAAGTAGTGCGTGTACAGCTTGTATAACAGTGTACATTTGCTGCCCCTTCAAAATAACTCAACACAGCCATTAATGTCTAAACCGCTGGCAACAAAAGTGAGTACACCCCTAAGTGAAAATGTCCAAATCGGACCCAATAAGCCATTTTCTCTCCTCTGTGTCATGTGACTCGTTAGGCCTTGTACACACAACCCAACATGTCCGCTGACATGTCCGACCATGTGTAGGGCCGACCGGACAGTTTTCCGGCCTAGCGGACAGGTTTCCAGCGGACAAATGTTTCTTAGCATGCTAAGAAACATATCCGCTGGAAGCCTGTCCGTCGGACATGTCCGATGGTCAGTACGACTCATTGGACATGTCCGCTGGCCCGAGAAACCGCGCATGGCGTCGAAGTGATTCGACGCATGCGTGGAAGCATTGAACTTCCGGGTTTGCGCACGTCGCTGCGTCATTGTCGTCACCGCGTCGTCACCGCGTCGTCTGTTCGCGGGGAATTTGGTCTGATGGTGTGTACAGCCATCAGACCAAATGATCCCAGCGGACATGTCCGATGAAAACGGTCCGCGGACCGTTTTCATCGGACATGTCCGCTCGTCTGTACGAGGCCTCAGTGTTACAAGGTCTTGGGTGTGAATGGGGAGCAGGTGTGTTAAATAAACATAAGCAATGCTCACCATAACACAAAATGAGCAGAAGTTGCCCAAAGGGTGGTGCTAAAGAGCTAAAAAAACATGTAGTTCGTGTTTGTTGAACAATTCTTTGCCGTTTGTATGCAATACAAGTTCACGGTCAATGCCCTTCGGACAAAAGTCCTACGCTTTGTCTGCAGAAAATATGATTGTTTGTACGAGGCTTTGTTCAAATTTTTGCACAAATGTTCATTCGAAGGTACTTATGAAAATCTAAATGTAATGTAATAGAATCCGCGCTACGATTTGGGTATATGGGCTGCTGCCCCCCTAATAAACCCCCCTAAGGAGGAGTGTGTAGAAGAATGGAAATTATATGGTGTAGGGGTGGTGGCGCAGCCTAATGCCGCGTACACACCATCGTTTTCTGCGATGGAAAAAAACGTCATTTTCAAAAACGTCAATTTAATTGACCGTGTGTGGGCAAAAACGTTGTTTTATGTCTTCTAAAAAACGACAGAAAAAAATTGAAGCATGCTTCAATTTTATGTGTCGTTTTTGGCCGACGTCGTTTTCTGTGTTCTAAACATTGACCGTGTGTACGTAAAAACGTCGATTTAAGCCCGCGCATGCTCAGAAGCAAGTTAGGAGACGGCAGCGCTCATTCATGTAAAACGACTGTTCAGAATGGAATCAGCACATTCGTTAAGGTGTTTTTCAGCTTATAGACAAGAAAACGAAATTTAAAGCACAGTCACTGAAAATCACGAATCGTATCTCACCAAACTTTTACTAACACGCAGCAACACGATATCAGCAAAAGAGGCCGTCTTCCGCATGGAAACGACCCTTTATAGTGACGTCGTGCGTGATTGACGGAACTGCGCTGTGCTAGAGCGTTGTGAAAAAGCGATGGTGTGTATGCTACGTCGTTGTTCAAATTGAAGTTTGAAAAATGACGTTTTTTTAAAGCACATAAAGCGTCGCATTTTTCCATCGCAGAAAACGATGGTGTGTACGCGGCATAAGGCCTCGTACACACGACCGAGTTTCTCGGCAAAAACCAGCAAGAAACTTGCGGGTAGATATTTTTTTGCCGAGGAAACCTGTCGTGTGTACATTTTCGTGGAGGAAACTGTCGAGAAACTCGACGAGCCAAAAAGAGAGCATGTTCTCTATTTCCTCGACTGGAATGGAGAAACTTGCTTTGTCGAGTTCCTCGACAGCCTAACAAGGAACTCGATGAGGAAAACGATGTGTTTCGCCCCTCGAGTTCCTCGGTCGTGTGTACTAGGCTTCAGAATTAGGCTGCGCCACCACCCCTACACCATATAATTTCCATACTTAAGAAAATATGCTAGTATATGGCCGCCTAAGTGGCCAGGAAGAAATGGGTTACTTTTCACCGCAGAGACACAATCCTTGTTATAGGCATGTATTCTGGTACTTTTATCAGGTTTATTATTATTAGCAGCAAGTAGGAAGGAGGGAGCACTCATGTAAATTAGGCTTTAGGTCAGCTTTAGGAATAACTGAGATCTTTGTAAATTCTGTTATATCAGATTTGGGAATTTTCATCTAAAGTTTTGTAGAATAATCCAATTAGTCTGATTTCATTGCAATGGGAAGGCAATGAGGGAGACAATATTGCAGCAAATAAGAGAAAATGAGACATCATTTTTATGAAGCGATTGTTCCTGCTCGTTATAGCTGCACCTGCTAAAGGCACTGGAAACCTCGGCAAATCCTTTACAAGTCATCGTTTCCGATGAAGAAAGCCCAAAACGGTGCCTTTTATGAACAGATGAGCTCTGTCCATTAGCTAAGAAGCCACAGAGGACCACTTGTGTCTATCGGATTTGCCCCGGCATTTTAATCATCCCGGTTTGCTGGGAACATAAATAATAATAGAATTTCAAGGTAACCCTGAGGCAACCTTGATCACCCTTCCAGAGGCATTTAAATCTAACTGGCTGTCTAGGATGCCTTCAATTGGAAAACATTCACATTTTACTGTGATGACCTTCTTAGGAGCAAGCTTTGTGCCTGGAATTATAAAAACATGTTCACTTTGAATTAATAATCAAGTACAGTTTTATGCCGTAACCCAATTGCTTCCCTATTATGCCAGAAGGAGTTCGACCTCATTCACTTGTCCAGTATTTAAATATTTAGAGGACATTGAGTGGTTTTCTATATGTACTGGTCAGGTTTTTTTGCTATTGATATGCAGAATATAGACTGTGGAAGTAGAATCTGGTTTTAGGATCTCAGGGAGTAAAGCGGGTCATTGGGCAAACTGCTAATTAAACATATGAAATACATATAAAGGCCCCTTTCAAATGGGACGGACTCTGTAATACGCATTTGCTGAGCAGATCCTCTTGGCTAATCCCTGCTGAGCAGGCATATGAAAGGTCCGTGTCTGCCCAGCTGATGCAGAGCGGACACGGACACTGCCCCGCTGTTCTCTATTGGGCTGTTGGATGGAAACAAGCCACTTGTCCATTTCCATCTGACTGCCATCTGATCTGATCCACCGGATGGATGGGGAACCAATCCTCCATCCGTCTGTTTTGGGCAGACAGGATCAGATTGGATGCCGGCGGTTGTCAGAGGACGCATGTTCGCCAGTGTTGCCAACCACCCGTATTTTTATGGGCAGCCCGTAAAAACTGGCACTTTTTTTCTGCCCGTAGTAGTGGGAATATGACAGTAAAAATAGCCATGACCGGGTCCGGCTTGGAACTGCGCACGTGCCCCCAATTTCAGCCAGATTGTGCCCCCAATTGCCGCCAGATTGTGCCTCCAATTGCCGCCAGATTGTGCCCCCAATTGCCGCCAGATTGTGCCCCCAATTGCCGCCAGATTGTGCCCCCAATTGCCGCCAGATTGTGCCCCCAATTGCCGCCAGATTGTGCCCCCAATTGCCACCAGATTGTGCCCCCAATTGCCGCCAGATTGTGCCCCCAATTGCCGCCAGATTGTGCCCTCAATTACTGCCAGATTGTGCCACCAATTGCCGCCAGATTGTGCCCCCAATTTCCGCCAGTTTGTGCCCCCAATTTTCACAGCCAGTTTCCCACCAGCCTAGCACTTACCTTCCTTGGGTCAGCGCCATACTCTCCACGCTCCCTCGATGTCTTCTCCGCCCTCAATGTCACTTCAGCCAATCAGGTGACCGGTAACCAGAACCGGTGCACCTGATTGGCTGAGTGGTGGGGCAGTGTTAGGGAAGCGATTCCCTAACAAAGCACTATTTAACCAGGGAACGCACATCCTGTGCACCCTCTGGTTAACCATTTGGAAGCCGATTAAAGCCTGCATGCTCTAATCAGGAAGCCTATTAGAGCATCTCACTCTAATCATGAACTTCCAAAACACACCCACCACTGTTGTTCAGATGTCCGGCGCTCAACAGGGGGCTGGACACTTGAATAGTGGGCGGTAGCGGCAACAATACATAGCTTCATGCAATGAATGAATCTATGTATTGTTGATTATTGGGTGCAGAGGAGAAAGGGGGCGGCGCTCCTGTGCCCACTATGGACGCACCGCCACTGGGTCCTGGTGCCCTTTGCAAAGACACTGTCACTTTGCCCTGCAGAGATAAGGTGGCAATGGGGGAGATGTACTAAAACTGAAGTATGCAAAATCCAGTACAGCTGTGCATGGTAGCAAATCAGCTTCTAACTTTAGCTCATTCAATTAAGCTTGAACAATAAAACCTGGAGGCCAAATGGTTTCTATGCAGAGATGCACCAGATTTAGCATTCTCCAGTTAAATCCTCCCAGTGTGTGTTTAAGTGTCATACCTACTGTGACATCTTCTTGGTTGACGTGCTATGCTACACATCACGATAAGTGCACCTGTTATAAGGCTGTAGAGTTATTCCTTCTTGTGGACTGAAGCATATTTCATTTACAGAGGGTCAGGCTTAATGTAGTGTTTTGTATGCATCATTAGCGTCTAGAGAACTAGAAGTCAATATGATTGACAAGTACACTTTAGATAAAACCTTGTGAACCTTGCTTAATAAAGCAATGTCAATATATTATACAGTATACATGATTAAAGGTTATAATAATAACTCTGGCAGTTTACCTTTTTCCACATATATTCATCTAGAACACTTAAAGGGGTTGTAAAGGTTTTTTTTTTTTTTTTTCTAAATAGGTTCCTTTAAGATAGTGCATTGTTGGTTCACTTACCTTTTCCTTCGAGTTCCCTTCTAAATTTTTTCTTTGACTGAATTTCTCACTTCCTGTTCCTCCTCAGTAAGCTTTCCACCATCATCCGAGCCGTTCTGGCCGGGGGTTAGTCAGCGTGCTTGCCCCCTCCCTTGGGACTACATCTCTGCAGGGATGTAGTCCCAAGGGAGGGGCGAGCACGCTGACTAACCCCCAGCCAGACTGACTCGGATGATGGGGGCAAGCTTACTGAGGAGGAACAGGAAGTGAGAAATCCAGGCAAGTAAAAATAAAACATTTAGAAGGGAAATAGAAGGAAAAGGTAAGTGAACCAACAATGCACTAGCTTAACCACTTCCAGACCGCCGCATGTACATATACGTCGGCAGAATGGCACGTACAGGCACATTGGCGTACCTGTACGTCCCTGCCTAGACGTGGGTCGGGGGTTCGATCGGGACCCCCCCCCCCCGCTACATGCGGCGGTCGGATTCCTGCGGGGAGCGATCCGGGACGAGGGCGCGGCTATTCGTTTCTAGCCGCCCCGTCGCGATCGCTCCCCGGAGCTGAAGAACGGGGAGAGCCGTATGTAAACACGGCTTCCCCGTGCTTCACTGTGGCGCTGCATCGATCGAGTGATCCCTTTTAGGGAGACTCGATCGATGACGTCAGACCTACAGCCACACCCCCCTACAGTTGTAAACACACACTAGGTGAACCCTAACTCCTACAGCGCCCCCTGTGGTTAACTCCCAAACTGCAACTGTCATTTTCACAATAAACAATGCAATTTAAATGCATTTTTTGCTGTGAAAATGACAATGGTCCCAAAAATGTGTCAAAATTGTCCGAAGTGTCCGCCATAATGTCGCAGTCATGAAAAAAATCGCTGATCGCCGCCATTAGTAGTAAAAAAAATAAATAGTAAAACTATCCCCTATTTTGTAAACGCTATAAATTTTGCGCAAACCAATCGATAAATGCTTATTGCGATTTTTTTCACCAAAAATAGGTAGAAGAATACGTATCGGCCTAAACTGAGGAAAAAAAATGTTTATATATGTTTTTGGGGGATATTTATTGTAGCAAAAAGTAAAAAATATTGCATTTTTTTCAAAATTGTCGCTCTATTTTTGTTTATAGCGCAAAAAATAAAAACCGCAAAGAAAGCTCTATTTGTGGGGAAAAAAGGACGCCAATTTTGTTTGGAAACCACGTCGCACGACCGCGCAATTGTCTGTTAAAGCGACGCAGTGCCGAATTGTAAAAACCCCTTGGGTCGTTTAGCAGCATATTGGTCCGGTCCTTAAGTGGTTAAAGGAACCTATTTAGAAAATAAAAAACAAACCTTTACAACCCCTTTAAGAAACAACCGCATAACATAACAGTTCCATATATTTAAGTATTTGTATGACTCTTGCCCTCTTACTATTGTCCTCTCCCTCCTCTCTCTCTCCGGTCTGGGCTTTTATGAAATGTGCTCCTGGCAGGCCGGATGAGGGTTGTATTCTTTGCAGTGACTTCTTTTCTGATGTGATGTTAACGGGTGCTGTCCAGCAAGCAACCAGCTGAAACGGCTATGTTCTGCTTTTTGCATTCTCTGTATAATACCGAGCCAGAAGAGACTTGATGACCTTATTTTATTATTGCATTCTTTTTTTTTTTCTTTTTTTTTTATAGTGAAAAAGCATCTTTAAAAAAGCCTTCAAATTTAAAGATTCACAAAGACGTTTTAGTATGCTTGGCACAGAAACACAGCATTAGAGACCATGTTTCACAACATGAGACAGAAACGGCTGTTTTGTAACAGGTGTATTGAATTGTTACTTGCACAATGCCAACCATAAAAAGTATTTCCTAGCAAAATTGATATTACCATTAACCACTTAAGCCCCCGGACCATTTGGCTGGCCAAAGACCAGAACACTTTTTGCGATTCGGCACTTCGTCGCTTTCACTGACTCCCAAACAAAATTTACGTCTTTTTTTTCCCACAAATAGAGCTTCCTTTTGGTGGTATTTTATCACCTCTGCAGGTTTTTTTTTTTTGCGCTATAAACGCTATAAACAAAAATAGAGCGACAGTTTTGAAAAAAAAAGCAATATTTTTTATTTTTTATATAATAAATATCTCCCAAAAATAGTTTAGGCCGATACATATTCTTCTACATATTTTTGGTAAAAAAATCGCAATAAGCGTTTATTGACTGGTTTGCGCAAAAGTTATAGGGCCAAATCCACAAAAGAGATACGCAGGCGGAACTGCTGTTCCGCCTGCGTATCTCTGTGCCTAACTTTGGGAGCGATCCTCAAAAGGATTTTTCCCAAGTTAGGCAGAAGATCCGACATCCGTAATTTAGTTACGCTGTTGAATCTTCGGATGCAGTACCGCATCCGCCGCTGGGGGCATTTCGAGTCGAAATCCCTCCTTGCGTATGCAAATTAGTACTTACGGAGATCCACAAAGCTTTAGGCATTGTGTGATTTGCGTAAGTTACGAATTTGCTTGCGCAAAACTAAGGTTGGTTTTATATGGACTAACTTTGGTAGACCATGCAAAACCATACCTTTTTTTCGATCGCCGCGTTTTTTTTTTCCCGTCGCAGCTTTACGAACCCGTCGCTATCCACAAAGCCCGACGTAAACTACGTATGCGCGATGCACGTCGGGAAAAATGACGTCACACGCATGCGCAGTCCGTCCGGCGCGGGAGCGCGCCCTAATTTAATTAGGGATCGCTTAAGATGCAAGGAGATCAGCTACACTGGCGCAATTTTAGAGGTAAGTGCTCTGTGGATCGCTACCTAAAATACTAAAATTGCGCCAGTGTAACTTTTCTGCCTAAAACTAAGATCCGCAATTTCTTTGTGGATTTGGCCCATAGTGTTTACAAAATAGGGGATAGTTTTATGGCATTTTTATTAATATTTTTTTTTTTTACTAGTAATGGCGTCGAACGTGATTTTTATCGTGACTGCGATATTATGGCGGACACATCGGACACTTTTGACACCATTTTGGGGTCATTGATACAGTAATCAGTGCTCTAAAAATGCACTGATTACTGTAAAACTATCACTGGCAGTGAAGGGGTTAACCAGTCCTAGGTATGTGTTCTAACTGTAGGGGGGATGGGCTATGTGTGACACGACACTGATCACCGCTGCAGATTACAGGGAGCGGTGATCAGTGTCCTGTCACTAGGAAGAATGGTGAAATGCTTGTTTACATCAGCATTTCCCCGTTCTTCCTCTCCGTGAGATGAGGGATCCACAGTCGGACTCACAGAGCCTGTGGAGGGGGAGGGGCGCGTGTGCCCACAATACCGCATCTTAAATGGGACGTACAGGTATGTCCATCTGCCCAGCCGTGCCATTGTGCTGATGTATATAGTCATGCGCTGGTCCCTAAGTTGTTAAAGGTTGACAGTGACATGTTGAAATATAGACTAGCTGCTGTTATGTCTGTGGGGCTCCAGCAGCTTGATTGTTCATATTTCTGCAGTTGTCATCCCACCTTGGTCATGTCTATATTGTTTAGATTTGTGTAAAAATCTGTAGCCGAGGGTCACCCAGAAGGTATTTCAGGTGGTGGCTGCAGAGGGGATAGTTTACTAGTTCTGTCCACCCAATGGTTGTCACTGTTGAAGCCCTAGAGTGTTGTATTGTTTGACATGCAAGTTCTCACCAGACACTCAATTATTTTTTGGTGAACTTATCTTCTAAGTACAGATATGAACCTATTAAAAATGTAATAAATAAAACATTGCAGACCCAGAATGATAAGAGGGCAGTCAGAAGTGCAGTGTTCCAGTCTGAACTCTCTTGAGACTGCTCCATAAATACATATGATGGAGATATACTTGTATCTATGGAGGCAGAAAAGAGGAAGGTGCTGGCAATCAGGTCCAGGGTCATCTTATCTGCAGAGAACAGCAGGGATCAGATCCGTTTTTCAAACCTGTTGAGTTTATCATAATTCCCACAGAACACTGGAGCAGCACTACTGTCTCCAGATGGAAACACAAGATGGTTGCCATATCTTACAGATAGCTGAACCAGGAGATGCCTGTCTCTTGTCCATGTCAAGCATAAAGCCTCGTACACACGACCGAGTTTCTCGGCAAAAACCAGCAAGAAACTTGCTGGGATTTTTTTTTTTTGCCAAGGAAACCGGTCGTGTGTACATTTTTCGACGAGGAAACTGTCGAGGATCCCGTCGAGCCAAAAAGAGAGCAAGTCTTCTTTTTCCTCGACGGGAATGGAGAAACTTGCCTTGTCGAGTTCCTCGACAGCCTAACAAGGAACTCGACGAGGAAAACGATGTGTTTCGCCCGTCGAGTTCCTCGGTCGTGTGTACAAGGCTTTTATGCTGGCCATATGCACTTTAAGTGCTCCTAGCAAAGCAGTACATTTTAGCTCCCTAGAATGTAAATGGGTCAGTCAGCTCAAAAGGGACGTTTAAGTTACCGTATTTATCGGCGTATACCGCACACTTTTTTGCCCTGAAAATCAGGGCAAAATCGTGGGTGCGCGGTATACACCGATACCCGCTTTCCCGCGCCGAGTTTTGAATACTGCGCCAACATATACCGAGCGCAGTACACTCGGGTATAGTCGGGCAGTCTCGGCTCCTTCCGCGGTCACGTCATGGACGTCAGCGCGGGTAGCCGAGCATTGCCGACAATACACGAGTGTACTGCGCTCTGTATATGTCGGCGCAGTATTCAAACTCGGCGCGGGAAACGGGCGGGGAGGACGCGAGGACACCGCAGAAGGACACCGGACCCGCCGAAGAGGACAACGGACCTGCCGAAGAGGACACCGGACCCGCCGAAGAGGACACCGGACCCGCCGAAGAGGACACCCGACCCGCCGAAGAGGACACGACCCGACGAGGCCGCCGATGGACGCCGCGCAAGACACCAAAACTGTAAGTACAAAAAAAAACAAAAAACTTTTTTTCCACAGGATTGGGGGCCACTTTAGGGGTGCGCGGTATACGCGGGAGCGCGTTATACCGTGATAAATACGGTATATGTTGTCCTGAGTAAGTCCCTGTCTTATTAGAAACTCTAAAAGTGAGATCTCCTTGCCATAATTCCTGACTTTGTTTCTGTCTACCTGAGAGTTTTAGGTGTATGTTTGTTTGTTCCAGCCTGTCCTGTCACCTTATGTGCAAATATACATAAAAGGAAAACACCCTTCTCACTGGACTTTATCCACCTACCAATCTCTGGAGATCCTGTTTTCCTTTTATGTATATTTGCACATAAGAATGATTAATCATATTAAGGACTGCAATGATTTTTAGCGCCGCTGTATGGTTTGAAGAAATTACTAGTTGATTTTTTCAATTATACTATTGTTACATTGGTTCTAATTTTTTAAGTGGCTGCTTTGGCAATATTTATTTATTTATTTATATATATATATTGACCTTTACTGCATATATTGCGAACACCTTGAGCCCCATAGCGCCGAGATAGTGGAATTGGGCCAATATTTTTCACTGTTTGTTTTATATGTCCTGTCACCTTAGCTATCAGAAATAAAAAAAAACTCTCACAGAAGCACTGCTAGGGCATTGAGTATTGAAGTATGGAAATCACAGCATGTGCCACATGTTCCTCCATACATAAAAGTAGCACTTTGAAAAGCTCTAGTTGCAGGTTGAGTGGCGAGAGATTATCGTTAAATCAAGTATTGAAGTGGAACTGACCTTTTGCTAGGGAACATTTAGCAATGTTAATTGTCACTAAAGAGTAGTCAGGAAAGTGTACCTTTTGTCTGGAATTCTTCCTGAAAACTAGCAGTGCACTTCTTGGTATGTGAGGATGCCCAGGCATTCCTATGTCTGCAGTCTTATATCCATAGGTGTGTGCACAGGGTGTGCCAGGTGTGTCCGTGCACACCCTAATCACCCTGTGCAGGATAGATTCCCCCTACTGTCCTAGCTGCACCGCTGCTGGCATCCCTCCTCTCCTCTCCCAGAGGTTTATGCTGCGGGATGTTTTAGGATGAATGGGGGAAGGGGCCGGTAAATAAGTAATTTACTGACCCCTTCCATTTCTGAATAAACATATTGAGCGAACGGTAGTGTGTGTTTGAGCTTTGGGTGCACACCCTAATGCAATAAGCTGCGCACACCTATGCTTGGGGGCTAAGAATATGCATGCATTATACATAATAGGGGGAGTACAACTGGGGGGATCTGTAGTGGAGAAGGATCTGGGGGTTTTGGTAGATCATAAGCTCAATAATAACATGCAATGCCAAGCTGCGGTTTCTTTCTTGTATTAAGAGAGGTATGGACTCCAGAGAGAGAGATATAATTTTGCCCCTGCTCAAATCATTAGTAAGACCTCATCTAGATAATGCAGTTCAGTTTTGGGCACCAGTTCTCAAAAAGGATATCAGGGAACTGGAGAAAGTGCAGAGAAGGGCAACCAAACTGATAAGAGGCATGGAGGAGCTCAGCTATGAGGAAAGATTAGAGGAACTGAATGTATTCCCTCTTGAGAAGAGGAGAATAAGGGGTGATATGATCAACAAACATATATATATATATATATATATATATATATATATATATATATATATATATATATAAATATATATATATATATATTTATATAAGGGGTCCATATAGTGAACTTGGTGTTGAGTTATTCACTTTACGGTCAACACAAAAGACAAGGGGGCACTCTTTACGTCTAGAGGAAAAAAGATTTCATCTCCAAATACGGAAAGGTTTCCTCACAGTAAGAGCTGTGAAAATGTGGAACAGACTCCCTCCAGAGGTGGTTCTGGCCAGCTCAGTAGATCGCTTTAAGAAAGGCCTGGATACTTTCCTAAATGTACAGAATATAACTGAGTACTAACATTTATAGGTAAAGTTGATCCAGGGTAAATCTGATTGCCTTTCGGGGGATCAGGAAGGAATTTTTCCCCTGCTGTAGCAAATTGGATTGTGCTCTTCTGGGGTTTTTCGCCTTCCTCTGGATCAACTGTGGGTATAGAATTGGGTATATTGGATTGTACGATATTATAATATTTTTTATGGTTGAACTGGATGGACTTGTGCCTTTTTTTCAACCTGTAACTATGTAACTATATCTGCAGAGTGAGATCTAAGGCACTGCTGCCTCTGACTTAGGCCTCGTACACACGACCGAGGAACTCGTCGGAAAAGACACATCGTTTTCCTTGTTGGGCTTGTCGAGAAACTTGACAAGCTTTCTTTGCGTACACACGGTCAAGACCAAATCTCCTCGTTCTCAAATGCGGTGACGTACAACACATACAATGGCAGGGGAAGTTTGATTCCACTGGCACAGCCCTTGGGCCTGCTTTTGCTAATCTCATGTTACTGCATGTTAAGTAAAAGTTTGGTGAGAGACGATTTGCACTTTTCAGTCTGTTACAGCGTGACAAATGTGCTATTTCCATTACAAACGCTACTTTTACCGAAGGTGCGCTCCCGTCTCATACTTTATTCTGAGCATGCTCGGGTTTCTAAGCATACACATGATCGTGTTTCTCGTCGAAAACCAGCCCGACGAGGAACACGACGAGGAAATTGAGACTCCTGTCGAGGAAAAAGAGAACTTTTTCCTCATTGAGTTCCTCGATAGTTTCTCGATGACAAGCACACACACGACCGTTTTCCTCGGCAAAAAAGTCTGCCACCAAGTTTCTTGATGGATTCTGGCGAGGAAAACGGTTGTGTGTATGAGGCCTCATAGTTTCAGGAGATTTGAATGGAGATTCAGTGCATCTTGCAGTCCTCCTTGCTTGGAGGATGTGACACAAAGAAGCAAACCCCTGCCTCTATCACGTTAGGGATGAGCCCATTGGTCCTGGATTTGGTTGAGTGGGCTTTCCCCAACATCAACGAAGTTTGAATGCTTGCTGAACCCAAACCCCAGTACAATCAATAAAAACTGAATCTGTCAAATAAAAAGTGCCCATTGGCTCATCCCTAATGTCCAACTTCACACAGAGACACAGGGGTTAATTTACCAAAAGAGTTCAAAGTCTGGTTCAGCTGTGCATGGTAGCCAATCAGCTCCCAACTTTAGCTGGTTCGATTAAGCTTTGCCAGAAAAACCTGGAAGCGGATTAGTTTCTATGCACAGCTGCACCATATTTCGCACTCTCCAGTTTTAGTAAATAAACCCCAGTGTAGAACAAGGCATAATAAATAGGGGAAAATCCGTTGCAGAGAGACCACTGGCATTACTGATGTCTAGTTCTTTGCCCTCTGGCTGCCTTTTCTGGGCATGGCTTCTGGAGTTGTTCATGTTTCCAGTTTATGCAGAGTACAGAGTTGCTTTAAAAGCCTTTTGGATGTTTCATCGGCATATAATGAACAGTTATTTTTTCCCATGTAAGGGCAACTTTGACCTTCTGCACAGATAAAACTCTTTCTATAACCTGACATTAAAAAGCAGAACTTTTTTTTTCTCTGTTTGCTTCTCCTCGTTCAAAGGAAAATTGCAAATTTGTCTGGGTTAGTGTTTCTTAGCCCAAGGAAATCTGGCTGTTTACTCTGCTCCAGTAACCACAATTCTACTGTGAATGATTTATATTGCATTGCTCTGCCTGACAAGTATAACAAACTGGATAAAAGTGTGATAGAAAGGGCAATTCAGTCAAAAGTGTCTTCTTTTTTGTTTACAAAAGCTTTATTTGGAAGATAATGACAAGACAGAGTAACTTTGCTTACAATATATAAGTGATAAAAGTGAAAAGTGTATTGCAAGAGTTATATAATTATAAAAGAGAAGTCCAGAGACAAACAGCATATTTCAGAATGTGGGGGGAGACCAGATATTCCTTAGTATTAGATAAAATATGTTGTTGAAATATGGGTAATCAGCATCATAAGCTGGTATATAACATCTTAGGGCAACAACCAATATTTCCATTTATCGTTATATATTTGCATACTGTCCGATAGAGTATGAAGGATACGTTCAGACAGACTGAGTGCGTCCATTCTGGACATGACCTGGGGCCATGGTAGGTTATTTGATTTCCAATTGCAAGCAATCATCCATTGGATTGATCCAATTAGAGAGTGGAGCAATCTATTGCAAGGTTGGGGGACATTGGGGGAGTCAGCGAACAGTAAGCAGGTCAAGGGTGAAAGAGTGATATTACAGCCTGAAGAGGATTCTAGCCTGTCAACAGCTGCCTGCCATATGGGCTTTAGAAGGTCACAGCTCCAAAATATATGAATGTAAGAGCCCTCCTCAGGACAACCTCTGAAGCACATTGGTGAAGACGAGGGATAAAAATTGTGAAGTTTTGTAGGTGTTAAATACCATCTGGTAAAGAGCTTTAGTGGAGACTCTCTGAAGTTAGTGGCCATATTGCTTTTACGAAGGTTGTCAATCATTTTATGCCATGTTTCAATAGGTAGAGTACATACCAAATCTCTTTCCCAGCTGAGCATGGGGGCGGTTTTATCAGGTTGATGCATGTCGTTTAAGAATTTATATATACGGGAGATCAGTCCCCGATCTCTGGATGAATTGAGGCAAATGTCCTCAAAGATGGTGCGGGGAGATGTAATGGAGAGGGAATAGTGTTCCGCATAGAAATTTCTAATTAGATTATAGCGGGGAGTCTCAGAGCTGGGGAGGTTAAATCTCGATTGTAGTGAGGGAAAAGAAGAGAATTTCTTATCTAAGAGCATGGAATTAAGATCTGTCAAATTTCTATGTATCCATTCATGGAACCCTGAGCTGTCCAGATGCGCAGGGGGGAATCTATAGTCCCCTATATATGAAGACAGAGGGGGGATCGACGAAGAGAGGTTGAGGGGTTCTCTAATTCTTTTCCATAGTTGCAAAGAGTGGGCAACAATTAAAATTTTTTTTGAGACATTAAAATATTTATTGGAATTGGACCATAACAGATTCCTTAAAGAATATGGGGAGAGGGCTGAAGATTCAAACCTCAGCCATGGGATGGATCTATCCGAGGAGTGCCATTGAGCAATATGTGTGAGTCTAGCTGACACAAAATAATACCAGAGGTGTGGGAGACCCAAGCCACCATTGATTTGAGCTTCATGCATAAGAGTGTAACTACACCTTGGCTTTTTATTCATCCAGATAAATTTATTCAGTTCTCTCTGTAGTGTATCTATACGGGTTTTTGGTACGTTAATGGGGAGAGCTCTGAAGTAGAAGAGTAGTTTGGGCAGGATTGTCATCTTGACAGCACAAATCCTCCCCAGGAAGGAGATATGGTAGGAGGACCAGTTTTTAAGCAGTGTTTTTATATGAGAGAAGAGGGGGAGGTAATTTGCGTTATATAACAATTTATGGGAGGGGGTGATATCAACCCCCAAATATTTAAGTGTGGTGGTAGACCATGTAAAGTTAAAACTCCTCTGCATGAGGGAGAGGAGGTCTGGGGGGTGGTTAATTGGTAAGGCTGAGCATTTTTTAATGTTGATAGATAAACCTGAGAGTTTGTGAAAGTAGTCTAATTCCGATAGAAGATTGGGTATTGATACTAAGGGATCCGTTATGAAGAGTAGGGCGTCGTCAGCATATAAATTTATTTTAAATTGGTCTGTGCCTTTTCGATATCCTTTTATTAAATCGTTTTGTCTGATTGCTTGGGCAAGGGGTTCGATTGCTAGAGCGAATAAAAGGGGGGAAAGGGGACACCCCTGTCTAGTGCCCCTGCTGAGGGGAAAAAAGTCAGAATTATGTCCTGGAATTTTTATCCTGGTCTGAGGGGCATGATATAAGGCGTTAAATCCATGAATAAATTTTTCAGAAATCCCAAACTTGGGAAGGAGGTGATTTAAATATGACCAGTTTACGCAATCGAAGGCCTTATGTATATCTAGGCTTAATAGACAGACCGGGAGGGAGAAGAGGTTTGCATCCTGTATTATGTTAGCTGCGAGCCTAATATTGTCCGTTAATTGTCTGCTCGGGATAAAGCCAGATTGATCCGCCCCAATAAGGGAGGTAATGACCGAGGCTAATCTATTGGCTAGAAGTTTCCCAAATAGTTTAAGGTCATTGTTCAGAACGGATATAGGGCGAAAATTTTGAGGTAAGGAATGATCTTTTTGGGGCTTGGGAATCAAAGACAAATTGGCTAATAGCATGTCATCTGGAAATTGTCCTCCCGTCAAAACATGATTAAATAATCTGGTAAGGTTGGGGACAAGGAGGGTAGCAAATTTTTTATAGTAAGTGGTTGAGAAACCATCTGGGCCTGGGGCAGTTGACGTTTTTAGGGATTTTATGATATCTACTATTTCTAAGTCCGAGCATGGTTCATTCAAAACAGCTATTTGTTCATCTGTAAGGGTGGGGAGGCGGATTTTTTCTAGCCATTTTAGTGAATCAGGGGAGGGATGTGATTGGGGGCTCGATAAGAGGTCTTTGTAGAAGGAAGTGAAGATTTTCATAACTTCCTGGGGATGGGAGACTAGATTGCCATTTGCGTTTCTCAACTTATAAAGATGTGGGGGATTAGAGTCAGAATTTAGTTTCCTGGCGAACATCGATGAGGCTGAGTTTCCATGTAGTAAAAATTTGGATTTTGAAAATCTCATTGATTTTTCAGTATCCTCAGACAGTAATGTGTCCAGGGCTAGACGTTTTGTCTGAATTTGGTTAGTTAGTTCCGGGGTAGAGGATTGGCTGAGTTTGTTGTAGAGGTCATGGAGTTCTCTAGTGAGACATTTAATATCAGCCAATTTGGCCTTTTTTTTAGCTGCTGCGATGCTAATTAGGTGACCTCTTAAAACAGCTTTATGTGCGGCCCAAATAGCTGTTGGGGGTGAGTCTTCTGGCTTATTGTCTTTAAAGTATTCTTCTATATGTGTGTAGAGTGTTTGCAATGTGGGTGGGTCAGACAACAGTGAATCATTTATTCTCCAGTTGAATGTGGTAGGGGGTAAGCCTATATGTGTTGTCTCGAAAACCACCATGTTGTGGTCTGACCACGGGCATGGGTGGATTGTGGATGAAGGGGAATTAGCCAGCAAGACGGGAGTACAGAATACGTAGTCCAGTCTTGCGTAACAGTCATGTGGATGGGAATAGTGTGTGTATTCCTTTATGCCGGTGTTGTGAGCTCTCCATGTGTCGATTAACTGAAGTTTGCTAAGTAAGCGATTGATGGATTTGGTAAAGGCTTTGGAGGAGGGGACCACTCTACTTCTATCTAGTGCCGGGTGGGCAGCCAGATTAAAATCTCCACCGATAATCATGTGTGGGGAGATGTATTGGTCAAGGACGTCAAAAAATTTGTTAAAGAATGATGTTTGTGAGTCATTGGGGGCATATACTGAGGCTATGGTAAGGGAGCGTCTATTCATGTTGCCCTTCAGAATGATAAAGCGGCTGTCCGCATCTTTGTAGATATTAGATATTTCAAATACAATTGTGTTACGAACCATGATGGCTACCCCTCTGGATTTATTGGCAAAAGTGGTATAGTGAACCTGGTTAAAAGATTTGTCAAAGTATTTGGGATGGTTTGTGGAAGAGAAGTGCGTCTCCTGTAATAAGATAATATCCGCGCCCAATCTTTTATAATGTTTGAAGGCTTTTTTGCGTTTATTTGGGGAGTTGAATCCCTGCACATTGTGCGAAAATATTTTAAGGCCCATTATGAAGTGTAGGAAAGTAGTTGTGAGAGGTGGGTGAGATAAGAGGTGGAATATCTGGTGATATTATGGAGTAATTAAATTTTGTTATTATGTTGTGTGGACTGCAAGCTTCGTCTGCGGTGTAGAGAAGGGAATGCATATTCAATAATCTATAGTGTGGAAAAAGAGATTTCACTTTGCAAGCGTGTAAACATATCATATCTGTCATCAACATATAAAACATATTCAGTACAGTGTGTCTTCCATTTTGAATATCAAAAATATTAACAAAAACAATAATGAAAAAAAAAAGGGGGCTGTGGGAAAAAAGGCCCAACAGCCATAGATATTGAACCAAAGGACAGTACTGTCCTGAGTCTACCAGAGGAGATCTCCGCTGCATCTGAAAATTCAGGATGAGCAGGAGCACTCAAGGGTAGAAGGGGGGCAAACCAGCGCCAGCACGTGCACTAGGCTTTGTAACAAATTAAACTATAACATTATACTGTGCATGGTGATGTAATTATGTCCTATAAACTTGAATATTTGGGAGATCTGATATCATTGCATGGAACTACAGCAGGAAGTTCCCACCCAGAGAATTGGGGGTAGAGTTACCATTGGGGGAGGGGGGGGGGGGAGAGGTTATATTTCGATGACCTGATAAATAATAAACTCTACGGTATAATAAGGATTGAATTGACCTTATAAGTGTTGAATGTCAGAAAGTTCATGTTGCGGGCCCGAAGGCGATCACCTTAGGGTTGGGTTCTCAAGCGGATTTGGAAATATCTAAAAGAGAAATTAGGGAAGGGGAGGGATGATAAAAAAAAAAAAAAAAGAGTCCTAGTCTCCGAATAGGAGGGTAAAAAAAAAAAAAAAAAAAAAAAAAAACCCAAGGAATAAAAATAAAAAAATTAAAGGTAACTCCATAGTGCAGTTCTGCATTTAGGTTTCTCACTTGATCACGTAAGCATTACTGATTCTTCCCAGAGGGTGGGATCCAGTTGCAGGATGTATTGAGGGTTGTTACTTGATCACGTAGAGGTCTCTAAGCATTGATGTTTCTTCCCAGAGGGGGGATTCCAGCCGCAGGATGCATTGGGTCGAAGAGACGATTCCATCCATCCTGGTTTCGTTGGGATCGCCTAGAAGAGGGGGTGGACCATCCTGAGGATGATCTAGGTGTGGAAGGGAAGCGTCTGGGTGGCGAATGTTCCAGAAGGCCTAGTTTAGCAAGAAGCTCTTTGCCTTCAATGATGTTGTAAACTACATGCGTGTTACCATTGTGTATAATGGAGAGCTTAAATGGAAAACCCCAGCGGTATTTTATTCTCGCAGCCTGGAGAACGCTAGTGACCTCCTTCATTCTGCGTCTTCTGTCAAGTGTTGCAGGGGATATATCAGGGAATATTTGTAGTCTGATTCCATCAAGTTCGATGTTATGTGCGTTTCTGGAGGCTCTCATTATATCTTCTTTGACCATAAAGTCTCTCATGCACATGATAACATCGCGCGGGGGTTTGTCTGGGGCAGGTTTAGGCCTCAGAGCTCTGTGTAGTCTGTCGCATGCAAAGGCAGACAGAGGTTTGTCAGGAACAAGGTTGTGAAATAATGTAGTGATGGCCTGCTTAAGATCTGTGATGGATTCTGGAATTCCACGCACTCTTACGTTATTTCTCCTGTTTCTGTTGTCTAAATCTTCAATGTGGGCTTGCATGAAAGAGAAATTGTCAGCTAGATTCTCATAATCTTTTCTGAGATCATTATGAGCGAGGGTTAACTCTTCATGTTTAGTTTCTAGCACATCTGTGCGGCCCCCTATGTTAGCAATTTCTTGTGAGAGTACATTGGTGGATTTGTGAAGCTCCGATTCCAGCTTGCCCACCAACTTTTCATAGATGGCAGTCAAGCTAGCATCTAAGTCTGATTTTGTGAGATGATGGAAGTACTCACTGTTGCCTGGAGGCAGACCTGCAGTCTGCTTGGAGCTGCTGGAGGCCGCGTGTGCGTTGGCGCCATCTTGGGACATGTTCTTGGGGCTTATGGAGCGCTCCAGGCCCAGAAGGTAGTTTGTGAGCGAGTGGTTGGAGCGGCCGTTTCGCCCTTTTTTTTTTGCTGGCATGCACCGGGGAGTTCCGCGGGGGTGCTGGAGCTATTTTGGGTGCTAGATGCAGTCGGATGGCCCCGGGATCTAGCCTAGGAGAGCCGGTCTGACGGAGCTCAGCTCAGAAGCGTCCTGTCCTCATCGCGCCGCGCATGCGCCCCCCCAAAAGTGTCTTCTTAATGTGGGTTCCTGCAGCCAGTTCAACATAGGCAGAGACAGATACGTAAGATGTTCTTTACCTTTTGGGGCACGATGTCTTATTTTTTAAATGGGGCTCTGCACACCAGCAAGAATTATATCTGAAAGTAGAGGGGAGCCCTTCTATTTCTTTGTATTTTAATAGGGTTGTCCCGATACCGATACTAGTATCGGTATTTGGACAGATACGGAGCATTTGCGCAAGTACTTGTACTCACACAAATGCTCCCGTTGCCTGACCCGATACCTGGTCGGCGGGCGGAGTTTGCTAGCAGAGAGGGCGGGCAGAGTTTGCGAGCGGCGACGGCGGGCAGAGCTTGTGAGCAGATAGGGCGGGCAGAGTTTGCGAGTGGAGAGGGCGGATGGAGTCTGTGAGCGGAGAGGGTGGGCAGAGTGGGCGGGACACATCCATAGGCGGAGTCAGTGGGGCAGAGAGCGAGTCCTCAGCTAGGTAAGCTGTAAGTGTGCAGGGCGCAGCCGCATCACGATTGGTGATTGTCAGCTTGGACATCCCGACGCCCATCTTGGTACACCCTGCACTTGGCCACAGTAAGCCAACAGCGGACATCTTGTTACACCCAGTCCATATAGTTCGGGCTGGGTGTAGCAAGATGTCTGCTGATACTTACTGATGCCGTGTGCAGGGTGTACCAAAATGGGCGTCGCAGCATAGCATTTCAAAATCCTTTCCTCGTGTCATTTATTGCGGCATTTCAGTGCCTGCCCATAAGTGCCAGCCATCAGTGCCAGCCACATGTCAATGCCATCAGTGCCCATAAGTGCTGACTATCAGTGCCATCCATCAGTGCCGCCTATCAATGCCCATAAGTGCCATCAGTCAGTGCCGCCCACCATCAGTGCCAGCCCCATGTCAGTGCCAGCCAACCGTCAGTGCCATCAGTGCTAATAAGTGCTGCCTATCAGTGCCAGCCACATGTCAGTGCCATCTAACAGTGCCAGCCATCAGTGCCAGCCTCCTGTCAGTGCCATCAGTGTCCATAAGTGCCAACTATCATTGCCACCTATTAGTGCCCATAAGTGCCATCAGTGCCACCTGTCAGTGCCGCCCATCAGTGCCAGCCACCTGCCAGTGCCACCAATCAGTGCCCATCAGTCAGTGCCATCTTTCAGTGCCCATCAGTCAAACTGTCACATGACATTAAAAAAGTATCGGTAATCGGTATCGGCTAGTACATGAAAAAAGTATCGGTACTTGTACTCAGTCTTAAAAAAAGTGGTATCGGGACAACCCTACTTTTCAATATTTGGATTGGCAATGTTAAATCTGTTCTAGGTCTTCTGAGCAAGCTCCTTCAGATTCATTACACCCAGGCTCCCAAATCTGACCCCTGGACCTCCTACTACTGCCCCCACACCTTCTTATTGGCCACTGAAAGCAATTATCATATGTGTTGGCCAACATGAATGAGGGGGCCAAGGGGAGAGCATGGTCAAAAATGGCATAACAGTGATGTTGACCAGGAAGTGAGCAGGTGCCTGAAGCTGCCTGTCCTATGGACCTGAGTTCACTGCAGAGGGTCTATAGGTTTACTTTGAATCACTATATACAAATAGACTTTTGGCCTACTTTTTTTATAATGGGAAAACAGTTAATATGTGGTCTTGCTCTTATCGTCTGTCTATGTCTTACCCATCCAATATAATATGCTGAGAGACAGCAAATCTTACAAAGAGCTGAATAAAGAAACCCCTACTGGATTAAAGCAATTACATTCACACAGCAGGTAGTCCCTTGAGTTATTTTAAATGAAATATTGTTTATGTTTGACTGTAATGTAATCTTAATATGCATACCAGTTATAATTTTACATGCCCCATGATCACTGTTTTCTAATTATGCATGCATTGATCATTCAGGGAAAAAACTAAAACTCATCCCCCACTGGAGTGACTAGCAATGGGGTGCAGTCCCATCTGGAAGAACATTTAAAGACCTGCTTACTCTACACTCATGCAGAAGATTAATAGAAAAACTTTGCAAAGTTAACTGAATGGATTTTCTGGCTTTATCACAGTGGTAATATCTCCTGAACAGTTTTGGAAGACCACTGAATTATTTTACTGGTTAGATGTTCATAGTTCTGATCCTGTAATATGCCAGAAAATTCTGAGTTCTAACTGCAGTTGCAGTGGTATCAGTATAATGTTTCTGGCCATACAGACCATCATTATGTTCTACATATGTTGTACTGACATAGAATGTGGAGTTCATGAGCACTTAAAGAGAGAGAAAACCCTCTGAAACGGAAAAAAAAAAAATACACTGCAAGACAAAGACATAATGAGCTAGTATGGTCCATTTTCATGCGAGTTAATGTCCATAGACCTCAATATTAAACCCTAAAGTAGCATGCAAATCGTACCTGAATAATATAGACACGATTTCAGTACGATTTCAGTACGACTTTGTAAGCACAAGCTGTAAGCACAAGCAGCTTTTTGTCCCACTCAATCCTTTCAACGTAGTAGCCCCTCCCAAGCTAATTTTTCGAGCACACATTCACTTCCTGGTTTATCCCTCAGAAACAATGTGCTCCAAACAGCTGCAGCAGCAATGACAACTGCTGTGGCAATATATTGAGTAGGTAACAAACATTTTATGTCACAACACACCACAACAACCAGGAAGCAAACAGGAACTGGAAACAACTATGACAGGAAAAGCAATTACCTCACACCATGTATGTTTTCATTGGTTAATGCCAAAGTTGTGGCAAAGTAGTACTGATCCAAAATCGCGGTAAAAAATTGCGGGGAAAGTCGCACGACTTTTAGGTCGTTAAGTGTGAAAGGGGTCTAAGTAAGATACATCAGAAAAAGAAAATAAAGGTCTGGTGTGACCCCGCTTACACCTCCATCCCTATTAGTACACAAAAAGACAAAAGGGGGCAGCCCTGAGACTTTGAATGAGGTGAGAGGTTTAGCACACCCGTGTTACTTTTTTGCCAATGTTCACACATCACTCACTACACTGCCCATTCGAAAGAACGATTCCAGAACACAAAATTACGAACAGACAAAGAAACAAATTTACGAACATACGAATGAAAATACGAACATACTAAATTACAAACAGACAAAGGATTGAAAATACGGAATGCACATCATTCGTTATAGATCTTATTTTCGTTCTTTTAGGCCTCGTACACACGACCGAGGAACCCGTCTGGAAAAGACACATCGTTTTCCTCGACGAGTTCCTTGTTAGGCTTGTCGAGAAACTCGACAAGCTTGCTTTGCGTACACACGGTCAAGACCAAATCTTCTCGTTCTCAAACGCGGTGACGTACAACACATACAACGGCAGGGGAAGTTCGATTCCACTGGCACAACCCTTGGGGCTGCTTTTGCTAATCTCATGTTACTGCGTGTTAAGTAAAAGTTTGGTAAGAGACGATTTGCACTTTTCAGTCTGTTACAGCGTGAAAAATGTGCTATCTCCATTACAAACGCTACTTTTACCGAAGGTGCGCTCCCGTCTCATACTTTATTCTGAGCATGCGCGGGTTTCTTAGCATACACACGAACGTGTTTCTCGTCGAAAACCAGCCCGGCGAGGAAATTGAGACTCCCATCGAGGAAAAAGAGAACTTGTTCTCTTTTTTCCTCGTTGAGTTCCTCACCAGTTTTCTCGATGAAAAGCATACACACGACCGTTTTCCTTGGCAAAAAAGCTCTGCCACCAAGTTTCTTGATGGATTCTGTCGAGGAAAACAGTCGTGTGTACGAGGCCTTAGGCCCCGTACACACGAGGAGACATGTCCGATGAAAACGGTCTGCGGACCGTTTTCATCGGACATGTCTCCTGGGAGCTTTTGGTCTGATGTGTGTACACACCATCAGACCAAAATCCCCGCGGACAGAGAACGCGGTGACGTGGAAGACACCAACGTTCTTAAACACGGAAGTGCAATGCTTCCACACTTACATGCTTACACGTCATAACCAGCGGACATGTCCGATTAGGTGTACTAACCATCGGACATGTCCGACGGACATGTTTCCAGCAGACAAGTTTCTTAGCTTGGTAAGAAACTTTTGTCCGCTGGAAACCTGTCCGCTAGGCCGTACACACGGTCGGACATTTCCGCGGAAACTGTTTCAGCGGACATGTTCGACCGTGTGTACGCGGCCTTACTGTTTCGGTGTTTCGTATTTTTGGAAGTTTGTCCATTCGTAAGTTCGTATTTTCTCCTGTTTGTTATCTTGCTAATTCGCAATTTCGTAATTTTCGTATTTTGGTTCTTTCAGCTATTCGGATGTTCGAATTGATCTGAATGTACGCATACTAACAAATTCATACGAAAATCCATTCGTTACGAACCGAATCGCACATGTCTATTCTCCATATGTAATGAAGAAATATGGCTGCTCCCATGTAAATAAATAATTGCAAAGAACCATTTAGAGAAACACAGTTCTTAAAACATTAACATTCTGATAACATATTTTACACCCAGCTGATCTCATTCAAATACATAACTTGAAAAAAAAAAAAAAGAAATAATAAAGTCATACATTCCCTTTAAAGCTTAACTAAAGTTCTCAAGACAAGAAGAATGGTGTGATGTGACCCAGAGCAAGTATCAGGCTACCACCTTTCATTATCTGGAAACACTAGACCGCTAAAAATTGGAACTTGATTGGTTACTACATGGCCTGCAGCCATGATTGCTCTTTGACTCGTGTTATAGAGCAAGTGCCAATAGTTTGATGGTCATTTTGGCATAAGGCCTCGTACACACGGCCGAGGAACTCGACGTGCCAAACACGTCGAGTTCCTCGGCCAGTTCAGCCCTGAAGCCGCCGAGGACCTCGGCGGGAGGAGAGCTCCCATAGAACAACGAGGAAATAGAGAACATGTTCTCTATTTCCTCGCCGAGGTCCTCGTCGGCTTCCTCGGCCGAAAGTGTACACACGGCCAGTTTCCTCGGCAGAATTCAGCCAGAAACTCGGTCGGAAGCTGAATTCTGCCGAGGAAACTGGTCGTGTGTACGGGGCCTCAGAGTTAAGAATCAAATACAAATTAAGAGTCACAGAGTTGCTATTGATTTACAGTCCCTGCAACACTAGAGTAACTCGAACAAAAATATTGATTACTTTTCTTCATAACATAGATGAAAAACCTCTCTCTGAAAATCGGCACTTAAAGCAGGAGACTTTTCTTTGAATCATCAGAAATATATTACTGCCTGTACTATAAAAAGCAGACATGCACCTGATAGACATGTAAAAAGCTGGAGATTTCAGTTCCAAATTGATTTTCTCAGGGGCTCCAACCTTAGGATGTATAAAATCAAGTTCAGTATGCTAAAGAATTTTCTATATTACAACCCCTGCTGTCTGCATACTGAAAGAATTGTTCCAGACGTGACATTACGGTGCAGACGAGCCTATTGTAGATCACATAATACACATCCCTGTTGCGTCATATCTATTTGCAGCCTACGCTAGAAAGTTCTTCACAGTATGTCAGGGTGACCAGGAGCTTTTCTATAAATCACAGGTGTTTACAGAAATGAGAGCAGTCTGCCAGTTGTCATAGTGAATACTCATGATTTCTGCGAAAGTTAAATCTGAACTCCAGGCAGATATAAAAAAACATAAATTAATTAAGATCTGTATTCACTAACATGACTAGATAAAAGGACTGGATAGACATAACTACATACTTTAGTGAGTAAAACAGTAAGACATACCAACATGTAACATTTGAGGACTCTTGGAAGGAATTTCAGAATGGCTGATGTTGATGTGTAATATCATTTAAAAATAAACCTTCTATAGTGATATTGTGTGGACCCATTGTTTCCTTCTTCTTCACAGGGGGGCTCGGACAGCAGGGGGATAGGTGCATTGGGACAGGAGGATAATTACAGAGCAATGCACTGTGTCTGCGTTTCTCCCTTTAGCAGCTAAAAGCTGGTTCCTCCCCATCTCCGTCCAGCTGGCTTTCACCTGCTGGAGGGAGAGACACAGACACATTGCATTGTTCTGTAATTGTTCTCCTGTCCCATCGCACCGATTCCCCTCCATGTGCTTCCCACATCTGATTCCCCCCTGGGTGCCCAGGCCCCCAGCAGCGCCACCGACTTCCCTATTCCGCCGGTAAATATGTCATTTATAGACCCCTTCATTTTCTGAATTGAACACAGTGAGCGATCAGTACCAAACGTTGCTGTGTCCATTGATAACTGAGCATAGTAAATCGTGTTTACTATGTTTCAGTTTATGAATGAACAGGAGCCTCTGTGTCTTGTTCATTCATCTTCAGTGCAACTGAGGCTACAGAGAATCCGTGTCCTCAATTCCTTTCCCTGTCACAAGAGAATGTCAGCGTCTGTTTAGACCCCTGATGTTATTGTGTGAGGGGTAATGTAAATGTAA
Organism: Rana temporaria; assembly: GCF_905171775.1. Classification (NCBI taxonomy): domain Eukaryota; kingdom Metazoa; phylum Chordata; class Amphibia; order Anura; family Ranidae; genus Rana; species Rana temporaria. Next base: position 106,219,728 of record NC_053498.1, on the reverse strand, counting down.
AGGGGTAATGTAAAGGAGGCCAGTGCTGTGTGTGTGTGGTAGTGGGGGGGGGGTCATGTACAGTAAAGGGGGGGAGGCAGTGCTGTTTGTGTGTGTGGGGGGATCATGTAAAGGGGGACAGTGCTGTGGGGGATCATGTAAAAGGGGGCAGTGCTGTGGGGGGATATGTAAAGGGGGCAGTGCTATGGGCAGGGCCGCCATCAGGGGGGTACAGGCAGTACACCTGTAAGGGGCTCGGAGGTCCCCAGAGGCCCATAGGGCCCCATATGGCAACTCCCCTTTTTTTATTTTATTTTTATTAAAAAATATATATATATATTTTTTAATATATTTTTATTTTATTTTTTATTAAAGGGCCAATTTTTTTTTTAGGGGTACGGGGGGCCCGGAGATCCCCAGGGCCCCATGTGGCAAACCCCCTTTTTTTATTTGTTATAAATGTTTATTTTTTTATTTTTGTTTATATATATTTATTTTTTATGTTTTTATTAAAGGGCCCAGAGGTCCACAGGGCCCTGGATGGCACCCCCCCCTTTTTTTTTATAAATGTTTATTTATTTATTTTTTTAAATATATATATTTATTTATTTTTTATTAAAGGGCCCAGGGCCCCCCCCCCGCTTCTGAATTTCAGGCGGCAGAGCCCCCCCCCCCCGGTTCTCTGCTCCAGGGGGCCCATGCCTGAAGCTGTGTAAGGGGCCCCATAATTCCTGATGGCTGCCCTGGCTATGGGGGTGATATGAAGAGGGGAACAGTGCTGTGGTGGGGAGATATGAAAGGGGACATGCAGCCGCACACAAAATGAGGTGCTGCACAGAAAACTTGCAGGGGTACCATTAACTTTTAAATGCACTGAAATACATGGTGCGGTTTGCCGCACATGGAAATTGCATGGTGCAAACCATGGGTTTCCATGCGGCTGCATTTTTAAAAAGGTGTCAGGACCTTTACCCAGCAGAAATGCTATGCCTGCACACCTGGGCTGTGATGTAAAGAATCTGAGTCTGGACTCTTTGACTGGAACCATCATTTAATACTTCATCAGGACAGAGAAACATGTTCACAATGGTGAATAGAATAACAATGGTCCATTAAGCCATAGCCTAATGGAACCTTGAATTCTGGATCCATGGCAAGTGAAAGTCGTTGTTCATTTTCATACATCGGGATATGCATTTTAACACGTTTTTGGGTTTAGTAAAAGTTTGGCTGGAACTGTGTATAAGCTGGTTGATAGAGAAATGTACTAGGGTAGGTGATAGGACAGGTGGCACTAATCTTAAAGCAATGGATGAATTTTCCATTTTGCCTCTCCGCATTGTCTGGATTAGTCTCAGTTTTTCTGGTGGTAGTTACCTTGCCAAGGCCAGTTTTGTTGATAACGGCATGCTCTTAGTTGGCTTCCTGGGGTGGTCAAATGCCTATCTAGAACTCACAGTGAGGATAGGCATTTAAGCTAGGTTCATGTCTTTGAAATGCTCACAGTTTACTTGTGACTGGCAATGCTGGTTAATAAGGTCACATTCTATAACTATCATAGAGCTGTGGCCTTGCCCTCTACCCAATGAAGCTTTGTTTCTTTATTTTGGAGGGCAAGGTTATCTAACATTACAACGGAGTATTCCTGTACATCTTATTGTAAACATGCTGGATCCAAGCATGTATTCCCACAAATGCAGGTTAATGTTACATCATGCATTTACCAGCTATGCACAAATGCTCACTGGGTATTTATCATCCAGTCTTGAACGAAGACATTATTATGTATTGCCTAATATCTCCAGAGGTCTGCCCTTCTACATTCCCTGTCAGTGGGCAAACAAAATGATGCAGCAAGCTCAAAATCCCAATACGCTGCATAAAAATAGCTGGTGGAAAATAGAAGTTAGTAACACAAACAGAGTAGAAACAAACCTTATGTTCTCACTAACCCAAGGATGCAAAGTTTAATAGGACTAGGCACGGTGGTAATGAATTCATGATCCTTAGAAGTAATAATCAAAATCACATCCCAGCATCATACAACGGAGCTTTGTCAAGGTGTGCAGGCGGACTGAGCTACACAAAAGGCGGTATGATGGGAAGACGCAGCTGAATGCAGGTCACAAATGTAGGTCAAGCTGATCCCGGGAGCATAGAGGAATGGGTTGTTACACCATTTGTTTCTGAGAAAGCAATAATATCAAGGAGAAGTTGACAAATTATAGAACGTGTGTCCAATTACCGTAAAAAATCTCCTATTGTTATATTCTTAAAAGGGCAGTTGGTAGTTTTGACCCAAAGCTATTTTTAGGTATAAACAACAAATCCGGTAGAGAGTAATTCTATCTTCAGCATCAGGGAACAATCCTGATTACATTTTATCCTGATTGCAGCAGATTTTTAAAGGCTCTATACACATTAATTAATGGCAGCAAGATTGTAGTTATTTGAAGACAGTAGGTCCAGTTTATGAAAATCAACCAAGAAATGGCACATTAACCAATCATATATCTGCACTTTACCCAGAGCAATAAAGAAAATGAAAACTTAGCTCATACTTATATGGGTGTTAGTCCTCAGGTATTATACCGTATATACTCGAGTATAGGCCGAGATTTTCAGCCCCTTTTTTTGGGCTGAAAATGCCCCCCACGGCTTATACTCAGTACCTGGAAATATTGAGAGGCTGCGGGCATCCATCGTTTAAAACTTACGGTCTGCTTTTGTCCCTTCCGTGATAGGCGGAACTCTGTCTGCTGAGAAACGCCTATCATGAACATTCTCTGCTGGGAAACTGAGTCTGAGTATGAGAGAACGTCCGTGATAGGCGGAACCGTGTCAGCTGAGAAACGCCTATCATGGAAGGGACCAGGAGGAGACCGCGAGTTTTAAATAATGAATGGACGCCCACAGCCTCTCAATTTCAGGTACAGTGATGACGGGCACAGTGACAATGGACACAGTGATGACGGGCACAGTGAGGATTGGCACAGTGAGGATGGGCACAGTGAGGATGGGCACAGTGAGGATTGGCGCAGTGACAATGGGCACAGTAACAATTGGCACAGTGAGGTTGCAATGGAAACAGTGAGATTGGCACAGTGAGGTTGCAATGGGCACAGTGAGTCGTGCAAATGGGCATTGTTGACCCTCTTTTCCGCTTACAGTAGCTGCTGCATTCTCACCCTCGGCTTATACTCAAGTAGTCAATACGTTTTCCCATTTTTTTTTTGTGGTAAAATTTGGTACCTCGGCTTATACTCGGGACAGCTTATACTCGAGTATATACGGTAAGTAAGGCATTTGTTTAAAGTGATACATTAGCTATCATTCCTGGGATATAGACTAGTTCTTGAAGAATGGTGTCCTTTTCTAAGGCCATCATTACATTACCATTTCTTGTAAAGCCTCGTACACACGGCCGAGGAACTCGACGTGCCAAACACATCGAGTTCCTCGGCCAGTTCAGCACTGAAGCCGCCGAGGAGCTCGGCGGGACGAGAGCTCCCATAGAACAACGAGGAAATAGAGAACATGTTCTCTATTTCCTCGTCGAGCTCCTCGTCGGCTTCCTCGGCTGAAAGTGTACACACGACCAGTTTCCTCGGCAGAATTCAGCCAGAAACTCGGTCGGAAGCTGAATTCTGCCGAGGAAACTGGTCGTGTGTACGGGGCCTGAGACTAACATTAATCTTCCCTGTTAGCCTAAACAAAAATAATCCTCATATTTGCTATCCCTGTATCTCTAAGGCCTCGTACACACGACCGAGGAACTCGACAGAATCCATCAAGAAACTTGGCGGGAGAGCTTCTTTGCCGAGGAAAATGGTCGTGTGTACGTTATTCATCGAGGAAACTTAGAGGAACTCGACGAGGAAAAAAGAGAACGGGAGTCTCAATTGTCTCGTCGTGTTCCTCGTCGTGCTGGTCTTCGACGAGAAACTTGAGCGTGTGTATGCTAAGAAACCCGCGCATGCTCAGAATAAAGTATGAGACGGGAGTAAAAGTAGCATTTGTAATGGAGATAACACATTTTTCACACTGTAACAGACTGAAAAGTGCAAATCGTCTCTTACCAAACTTTTACTTAACACGCAGTAACATGAGATTAGCAAAAGCAGCCCCAAGGGTTGTGCCATTGGAATCAAATTTTCCTGCCATTTATGTGTTGTATGTCACCGCGTTTGAGAACGAGGAGATTTTGTCTTGACTGTGTGTACGCAAAGCAAGCTTGTCGAGTTCCTCGACAAGCCTAACAAGGAACTCGTCGAGGAAAACGATGTGTCTTTTCCATCGAGTTCCTCTGTCGTGTGTACGAGGCTTTACACTAACCAGAACCGGTGAACCTGATTGTATGAGACGCCTGTCAGTCTTATCCAAGGAGCGCACCCACCGTATGTCCCCTGGATAACTATTTGGAAGCCGATTACAGCCGCTGGCTCTGATAGGCACTTCCAAAGCTAACCAGCTGCCGTTATTCAGATGGCCGGCGCTCTCCAGGGGGCCGGCCATCTAAATAGTGGGCGGCAGCGACAATACATAGATTCATGCAATGGATGAATCTATGTATCGTATTCAGTGGTGGTGCGGGAGCGAGAGGGGGCGGCGCTCCTGCGCCCTCTATGGATGCACCGCCACTGTATGTATGTATATGTATGTATATCTATATATCTCTATCTATCTATCTATCTATCTATCTATCTATCTATCTATCTATCTATCTATCTATCTATCTATCCATCTATACAAATATATATATATACACACACACACACATATACATGCATGTTTGTTTGAGCTTTAGGGTGTACATCCTAATGCAATAGACCTATGATTACAGAATTAACCACTTTAAAACACAGTCAGCAAAGTACATGCAATCGTTTTTTTTTGTGTGTGTTTTTGACCCCTGTGCCTACTCTCTTAGGTAATAAATTATTATGCTGTCAGAAAAGTCCAAAATTCATTTTGCCCATTGGCACGGGTCATGAGATAATAATAAAAGGTCAGCTGAGCTTAAGTGTAAGAATTGCTCACCTTAGCACATAGAATAAATAGGCTTGTCATCTGAAACTTGATTTAGAAAATAATAAAAAAACAAATCCTTTGTGTTCGCAGCCCTGTAATGGAATGCATCAACAATTTTATTTTCTCCTGGCTGAAAGTTTTTTTATTTTCAGATATGAACTTGAGAGTTGGCTTGAGTAAATTGAGATTCATACAAGTGTGAAGACTGCAAGATATGTACAGACCTGACAGCAAACATCAGTCGTGTCAATCAATACTACTCTGCGGGCATGGGAAACAGCTGAGTGGTGATAAAGGTGACAGAATACAGTAAAAGATTAACAAAATTGCTGAACTAGAAAAGGGGCAAAACCAGACAAACTTTCATGCCGCGTACACACGATCGGTCAAACCGATGAGAACGGTCTGATGGACCGTTTTTATCAGACCAAACCGATCCTGTGTAGGCCCCATTGGTTATTTATCCATAGGTTAAAAATATTCAATCTTGTTTTAAATTTAACCGATTAAAAATCCATGCATGCTCAGACTAAGTCGACGCATGCTTGGAAGCATTGAACTTCATTTTTTTCAGCACGTTGTTGTGTTTTACGTCACCGCGTTCTGACACCATCGTTTTTTTAACTGATGGTGTGTAGGCACGACTGATCATCAGTCAGCTTCATCGGTTAACCGATGGAAAAATCCATCAGACCGTTTTCATCGGATGGACCGATCGTGTGTACAGGGCATCAGGGCAACCACTGCTGTGTTCTCATTCTGAAAATGATTTTCAATCTTATATTGAAACTGGTAGACAATGGCAGCCAGTTAATGAGTATTTTTAAGAAGGAAGTCAACAACAACAGGCTTTATGTTCTCTCCGTGCATTTTTTCTTTGTAATATATACAACACAAAATAAGAACATAAATAGAAGCACAACAAGATGGACCAGTCAGTTCTCGTCTCTCATCAAATTCTGTATAGGATGTCACACTTGGGGACAAATTTCCCCAACGGATACCTTCTGGTGAAACCATATGCTGGCTGAGACAATACTGTCTGTTTGCAATCTGTGTATGCTTTATTAAAACAGCAACAAAAAGGTGCTAAAATCCAATTCCTATAGTAACAGCATGATTTCAAAACCAAGTTTTGCAAAAAAATTCCCCAAAGAAAAAGGAGTTACTCTAAACAATAAATACTAACTGTTTTATGATACACACATAAGGCAGTAAGAATCAGTTCTCTGTTACAAGACAACTGGGTTTGGCCATGTATGCCGTACCAGATGGATATCAAATTAATGTTTTATACAATACCTTCTATTTTTTTTAGCACTGCTGCTATTAGCATCTAGATGTAAAATCAAAGAGTTCTTCTAGATGCCAATAATATTCTGCAAACACTGCAAGTGTGCTAAAGTCAGAAGATTCACTAGATTTTCCCATATTTAAAGTGTATGTAAAGGCATTTCTTTAGTTTTAGGCCTCGTACACACGACCGAGGAACTCGTCGAAAAAAAAAAACCATAGTTTTCCTGGACGAGTTCCTTGTTAGGCTTGTCGAGAAACTTGACAAGCTTGCTTTGCGTACACACGGTCAAGACAAAATCTCCTCGCTCTCAAACGTGGTGACGTACAATACATACAATGGCAGGGGAAGTTCGATTCCACTGGCACAACCCTTGGGGCTGCTTTTGCTAATCTCGTGTTACTGCGTGTTAAGTAAAGGTTTGGTAAGAGACGATTTGCACTTTTCAGTCTGTTACCGCGTGAAAAATGTGTTCTCCATTACAAACACTACTTTTACCGAAGGTGCGCTCCCGTCTCATACTTTATTCTGAGCATGCGCGGGTTTCTTAGCATACACATGCTTGCGTTTCTCGTCGAAAACCAGCCCGACGAGAACCACGATGAGGAAATTGAGACTCCCGTCGGGGAAAAAGAGAATTTGTTCTCTTTTTTCCTCGTCGAGTTCCTCGACAGTTTCCTCAATGAAAAACATACACACGACCGTTTTCCTGAGAAAAAAAAGCTCTGCCTCCAAGTTTCTTGATGGATTCTATCGAGGAAAATGGTTGTGTGTACGAGGCCTTAGACTTTAGAGTAGGGAAGGTTTAGACCCTTTGTCGGGTGTGTATTGCTGTACGTTTCCTCATTGGAAGACTCATCCGCTAGTTGTCCTGGTGATCATTGTCACCAAGACAGAAAGTGGTGGGTGGGAAATTCAAATATTTTTGTATCCAGAGCAAGAGGCGAGTAAAAATCACGAAAAAACTTTTTCCGATGAAAATCTATGAGATTCCCATCACTTTGGAGAATTTTCCTTTTGTTTTCTGTTATGTCTTCAGGTGGTACAGAAAGTTAGATTGGTAAGAAGACTGGGGGCTGGGGGAAGAGAGGCCTACCTTTTAAGACCAATTGGGCAGAAGTTAACTAGAGCACTGGGCACTTTTTCTATTTGATGTATTTGGTACATGGAAATATTTAGTGGCTTTAACAGGCTTTCTGGGTTTCCCTGTAGGGGAAGAGTAAAGTAGCTTTTGGATAAGCCCGATCTTGGTCTTTTTAAGTCCCACTGTCTGTGCTGTCATAGATTAGAGTAGTATATTACAATACAAAGACACATTGCAGCTTCTATATAGATCTGCATTAAACACTATTTTTAACTAAAAGTGCCTTAGACTGGTTCTCTTTACTAACAGGGCTGAGTGCCAGTGAATTGTGTATTGTATTCTGCTCTTTGAGGCCAATTATTCTCTCAGCTTTTCGTATTATCGGAGGAAACTACTAAGCCACCTTGCTATATCATTAAGCATTCTCTAGGGTAACATTATTATAGAATTCTTAGAAGAGGGCCTTGAGTTTACGTATGATAGCATCTCTTGGGATAGCATTCCAGAAATATCAAAGAACAAGAGTATACGATGGTGGCCTACATCATTGTATTATACATTCCAAACGCAGTGTGCTTCTGCCTTGTAGCTTTTCATCAACACACCTGAATCACTTACATTGTTTATGCATTTGAATACATATAATGGGAAAGTATAAATTAGATTATTAAGTAACATTCCAGTAATCCCCACCTAATGGTGTCTGATCACACATCATTGAAACATATAAGACTGAGACTTATGAGACTTATATAAGTCTAGAAGCTTTAATTTGTCAAATCTAAACTCCAGGCTTACCTTCAGTCTTGCACATCTGTATAGGCTCCTCTCCTATCCAAACATTGTTTGCTCTAAATTAAAGGGGTTGTAAAGGTAAAAAAAAAAATGTCCCTAAATAGCTTCCTTTACCTTAGTGCAGTCCTCCTTCACTTACCTCATCCTTCAATTTTGCTTTAAAATGTCCTTATTTCTTCTGAGAAATGCTCACCTCCTATTCTTCTGTCTGTAACTACACACCGTAATGTGAGGCTTTCTCCCTGGTGTGGAGAAAGCCTCTTGAGGGGGGAGGGGGCGAGCAGGAGGGTCAGGACACTCTCTACTTTGCAAATAGAGAAAGTAGCTGTGTGTTAGTGGGCGTCCTGACACTCCTGCTTGCCCCCTCCCCCCTCAAGAGGCTTTCTCCACACCAGGGAGAAAGCCTTGCATTACTGTGTGTAGTTACAGACAGAAGAACAGGAAGTGAGGATTTCTCAGAATAAATAAGGACATTTAAAAGCAAAATGGAAGGATGAGGTAAGTGAAGGAGTACTGCACTAAGGTAAAGGAAGCTATTTAGGGAATTTTTTTTACCTACAACCCCTTTAACTGCACACTGCGAGCTTCTCACTTGCATTAGAAGCCACAGCAAGTCATAGATAGACTCTGCCTCATTTCCTTGCCACATTGAGCTTTTTTAGCTACCAGTCCTCAAGCTTGGTCAATCAGTACCTTTACTAACCAGACACCAGTGACCCTTGAGAGTCCCAAGCATACGTACAAGGCTGTAGTAAGATCAACAGGTCTCCAATATTGATTGCAGCGGCAGTAAACCGTGGCCTTTCACAAAAACAAAAAAAATCCCCTGCAAGGCAATGGCATAATTATGAAATACTTATTTTAGAACAAAGGCCTCCAGCAGTACGCTGTCATCGCTGACAAGGCTTCCATCTTCCCCTGGTCTTCCTTCCAGGCTGGTTTGGGTCCTGTGAATGGCTGAGCCATGATGACGTAACTCATGGGCATGCACACAGGAGTCACGGTTTACCGCACAGAGCTCTGAAAGGATGCCCTGGTGACGTCAGCGGCTGCATCCAGTGTGAATATCTCCTAAACACTGCAAGCTTAATATATTTACTGTACCAACAGGTAAGCCATATTATAGGCTTACCTGTAGGTACAAGTTTAAAAGCTGAGTTTACTACCGCTTTAAATGTTATTGCTATGCACCATATTTCCTGATATTTATCATGGCATTCGTAGATTATTAGAGCATTTTATGTCAGAGCAATAGAAATAATGATAATTCTAGCACTTCAGAATGTGTTGATTGAGCTGTTCCCCAGAGACAGTAAATTCATTTATAGGGCTTAAGGAAGAAATTATGTTTATCCCTTCCTGGCTCATAGTAAGAAACAGCAGGAAGGGGTATAATGTGCCAAGTGGATTAGTGAAATTGATTTTACGTGTGATCAGTAAGAAGCAGTAGTAAAAAATGGTGTCATGCTGGGAGTAATAAGTGGTTTATGAGAATCCCAGTATGTGATATATCGGAATATTCTATGGTATCTGTGAGCCATGTAAAAGTCTGTCCTTTACCTTTTTCCCTGTCTTCCTTCCTTGTTTCCCTCCCTTCCTTCCATCCTTCCTTCCTTCCATCCATCATTCCTTCCTTCCTTATTTTTCTCCTTCCTTTCTTCGACCTTCATCTTTATCTCTTCTTTCCATGCCATTTTCTTTTTTCCTATCTCCTTTCCTTTCAATCATTCCTCTTTTTTTCTATTTCTCTCCTCTCCTTTCCTTCTCTCCTTTCCTTTCTTTCTCTTTAAACCCTCACTTCCATTCTTCCACTCCCCACCCCATCGTTCTTTCCTTTTCCATTGTTTTCTTCCCTCATTTCTCTTTCTATCCCCTTCCTATTCCATTTTCATTTTTATCTTTATATTATTTTTCATTCCACTTTCCCTCTTCTTACTTTCCTTTCTTCCTTCTTTTTCTCCTTCCTTTCTTTGACCTTCCTCTTTTCTTTCTAGTCCCTTTCATTTTGCTACCTCCTTTCCTTTCAATCATTCTTCTTTTTCCCTTTCCTCTCCTCTCCTGTCCTTTCCTTCTTCCTTTATTTTTATACCCTCCCCTCCATCCTTCCACCCCCCCCCCAATCCCCTTTTCCTTCTATTTTTTTGTTTCCTCATTCCTCTTTTTGTCCTCTTCCTTTTAAATTTTCCTTCCTATCCCCCTATTATTTTTCATTCCACTTTTCTTCTTCTTAGTTTTCTTCCTTCCTTCCTTCCTTCCCACTTCCTTTCCTCTTTCCCTTATTTCCTGTTTTCCCTCCTTCCTTCCCCATCTTTCCATCTTTTTATTGTCCATTTACACTTTCCTTCCTCTCTTCCTTCCATCATTTATTCTTCTTTTCCATTTCCTTGCCCCCTTCTCTCTCTTCTGTCCTTTCTACTTTTCTCTTTCTCCTTCTTTCTTTTTTCCTACCTCCCGCCCATCTTTAATTTCTCTTTCTTTACCTCTCCTCCTTTCATTCTCTCTTCCATTTTTCATGCTGCTTTCTCTCTTTTTTTTGCCCTAATTCCCCTTTTCCTTTTTTCTTTTCCCCTATCCTCCTATCATTCACCCCCCCCCCCCCTCTCCCTGGAAGGCGTGTTTATCTTATTCCATTGAATATCTGAATATAGTTAACAGAAAGGTAATATTTTGTTCTATAACCTTTATAAGGCCTCCACAATGGCTGCCATTGCATTTATTTACAACTGAAGCATTCTACAGAGAATACAGCAGCAATTTACTTTCTTGCACGTCCATTTTATTGGTGTCTGTAGAATGTGTTCTAAGACTCTGGAGCTCACATCAGGTAACAGCAAGGTTTCATTAACTTTGGGTTTTAAAGCAGATGTCGCTTTTATTGTGGTTCAATTTGAATATTCAAACGATACAATAAAAAAATGCGTTACACATACACAAACTGTATTATTTTGAAGAATGTTATTCTAAAAAAAAAAAAATTAAATATGTTATAGAAAGATCTCTGAATATTGCCAACATTTTTTAAGTAATCATAAGAGGGCTCCTGTGATTTTTTTTTTTTTTTAACTAATTGATAATTTATCAAAGCACAGCCCTTATTAATGAGGCTTGTTTATTATGATGCTGAGAAAATACTCACAAGAACCAATCATTATCATTTTTCAGCGGTTGCCATTTAAAACATTAATGTGCATTGCATTAAGGCATCCCACGCATTATATATGGGCTGCCAACCCACCACAACAAATAAAATAACATACATGACCTTTTTAAAAAAAGCCAGAGCATCACAACACACAGTATATTTGTTGTGGTTTGCTGAGGTGTGAATGTGTCGGGGTGCCACTAGCAAAGAATATCACATAATAACACCACACGCAGAGAAGGTGCATTGCATCAATGTGCATTAACACATACGTTGCCACAATACACAATTGTGAACGGGCCCTAAAGGTATTTAATGTGAACCTGTATTTTGCCTATAACAACTTTTTAGGAGGAATATTAGGCACTCACCTTTCTCAGAGACTTATCTTTGAAAGTTAGTGTAGCACCCTCTACCATAGATAGGTATTTGCTAGAGTACAGTAGTGGGTTTGTTTTGTACTGTCAGTGCTGGTAAATTTAGGCAGGCCTATGCTGTGAGCTAGGCCTGTTTGTTTTTGATCTGGGGGAAGGGAGTGGTTTAGTGTAGCAGCAGGTGACTGACATGTGTTTTTTAGCTCTTGTGCACCTCCTCTGGTTTTGTAGAAGGTTCTGGAAAAGAGGCAGGGCAGAGAGCTGGAGTGACATGGGATGCCTCCTATATGTATGAATGGTCAGCCTGCTGTGGGAGGACTTTTCGGGTTGAAGAACTGGATGATGGAGTGTTAGACTGTCGTGGTCTAGAGAAACCCTCTTTCTTGGGGGGGGGGGGGGTGACCTCAGGCCTGGAGCTGGGAGGGAGCCTCTCTCTACAAGGTCATTGAGAGGTGTCCTGGAACAGGAACAGGAAGAGGACAGTTGGGAGCACTGCCAGGAAAGTCATTCAGGAGGGATCCATGCCAGGGTCGGTTAGTAAGAAGCACAGTGTGAAGCTCTAGGAGAGCCAGAAATGTGTGGATGTTAGAACATGTAGTGACCCAACAGGGGCACTGCCACATTAGGATGTGCACAGAGCTATACATGGCAGCATTTGGCAGGCGACATTTTTTTTTGTTCTTTTTTTTTGACTGTATATGCTTAGATTTCTATGGCTGTCTGTGTCCCTGCTGGTGAGCGTACTGTTCTCTTTTAGTCTTGTTTATAATTATTAATAGGAGCTGAAAGTGATGATAAATTAAAATTTTAATTACTAGAACAGAATTGGAGGGGAAATATTTCAAAGAAGAAGCATGTTAAATGGAAAAACAGCCAAGAGGGGATTTATGTGATTTTGTAGAGATATAAAGATCACTTCCTGTTGTGTCTACAGGACAGGAAGTGATGGAGAATCTCTCGACTGGGGAAACAAATGGCAAAATAAAACCTAAAAAGAGTTTCAACTTTTGTCTTTAGATATACAGTTTTCTTTTTTAAAAAACATTCTTAATCCGATAATGGCAAGGATTCAGTGATAACAATGCATCCTTTTTTTTTTTTAAGACATATGTTGGCACATTTTTCTCTGATAGAAACCACGTGGGATTCTATTGCTGCCTGAAATCACTTTGTACATGTCCAGGGCAATTCCAATTAGATTGGTGCAAAGCAATCTTTAATAGAACCTCCAGCCAAAGACGGGAATTGTTGAAATGTCTTTGCTTGAAAAAGGCTTATTACGTGCTGTGAAAAAATGGCAATTTGACACTTTTACACAGTGCAATCTATATTTCTTTAGCACAGTTTTCTATATTAAATATTTCTTTAGAACAGTTTTCTATATTAAATATGATGTGTTTGCTTTACCAATTTTAGTGACAGGTAATTTAGAATCTGTTAATACAGTGCCATTGTGTCAACACTAGTGATATAATAGCGTCCGAGAAGCATTGGTGTAGCTTTAGCTGGGCTAACATGGCCAATTCATCCTGAGCTATGATTGACATTTCTTCATTGAGACCCTTGGGTGGCCTTCATCATTCTTCTGCACTTCTATGGTATAGATACAGGACAATGGACACCGCTACATTCACAGAAAGAGCAATCAAGACTGCAGTCACACTCTTCTTTGAAACCTCAATTACATTCTGTCTTCTAGTGATGTGATTTCCTACCTTGATTGAATCCTTTTAGGACTTCTGAGAGTTTGGTGTCAACTAATTTGACTTTAAAGTAAACCTGTACATTACTCAAGCCAAAGTAACAAATCGACTTCATGTACCACCCCCACCCCTTCCGAAGCTGTAGTAACACCAATGGCTGCATTCCTTACTTCACCAAGAAATAAAATAAAAGACTCTATGATTTGGAGTTAGAACTGACATACTGGTACTACCCTAAGTTGGGAGGGGGGGGCTAAAGGATCACTAACACCAGAAATGTAATACATTGCAGCTTACCAATCCTTAGATAAGGTGGCTGCATTAGTTCTCTTTTTTGTCAGGCCATAGGTGTGCGCAGCCTCTTGCATTAGGGTGTGCACCCCAAAGCTCATAATAGTACAGTGGACATTGTCAGTAGAGCAGTGGATGGTGTCAGTAGAGCAGTGGATGTGTCAGTATCACAGAGGCTGGGGTCAGTAAGACAGTGAGTGGTGTCAGTCAATAGAGCAGTGGTGTCAGTCAATAGAGCAGTGAACAGTGTCAGTAGGGCAGTGGACTTTGTCAGTAGGGCACAGATTGTCCTTTGCCCCGTAGGGTGCTTTGGTGAACTAGCAGAGAAAGGGACTGAGAACAGAGATTCTCCCATTCCTTTTCTCTGTAGCCTCAGCTGCCACGAGGGAGGGGGGTTTCAGCAGAGGGAATCTGCATCACACAGGTTTATTAGGGTTTGCCCAGGCCCACCTGGCACATCCCATGCACACGCCTATGTTCAAGTATGGAAAATAACCGCTAATCTTGTTAGAAATGCAGTGTACTTGTTTCTTTCTTTTGAGATGAACATGACGCAAAACAATGTGATCTTTCTTGTGTAAACTACTAATCCTCCCACCCCGCCCCCAATGTAAGGGAAATGAACAAAGGCAGGCATTTTTGAAGTCCAGACCCTGGGTGACAACCATGGCTTCTTCCATAGATACAGTGGAGCAGTGAATGTAGCCACCCAGGGACGGAAAGTGTGCTATTTGTACTATTACCCTCCTAGGTAGGCGCTAGAAGTGAGTATCATTTTTGGGTCTTTCTGCTTACCAGGAAAGCTACTAGGTAAATGTAGATGCTCTCTGCAGACCAAGGAGCAGGGATCCATTGGTAGGGTCTGCTCATGGTAATGCAGCACTGATGGTTCACTATTTGTCCAAACACAATAACAAGCAGGGCAAGTTGATTTAGTATCTGCTTACCCAATTCCATTAAAGCACAGTCAAAATTCCTAAGCCCTGATGAAGGGGGTGTGTGTTTGGCCCCCAAAATGTATATTTTTTTCTCTGAAGCAGCTCTACATTAAAAAATGTGGGCTCTTGGGTGTTTGTTTGGTGGTTTAGATACGCTTTAAGAGCACCTAGAGCAATTAATGTTGTATTTTGTCCTCTACCTGACTTTTCTCTTGATTTCATAAAAAAATACACTTAGCGCTTATGTACTACGGAAAACATTGTAACACCTTTTTAGGCTTGGTTATGTTCAGCAAGGGAAATAAAGATATGTGCTATTAACTAAATGATTCCTCCGCAGCAAATTTATAGTATAATGAAATAATGATGCTTTTCCGACATCAGGAAAAAAATAATATGATTCCTTGGGCTGATGACTAAACAGTATGTGTTTCTATCTGTCTAGCCAACCTGACCCTGTAGAAAGTTTTAAAGCCCACGTTCAGGCAAAACTTTTTATGTTAATATGAAAAAAAGGAATACAATAAATTAAACTTGGAATAAAAGCTTGTAAAATGGGAAGTGTTTATAACAAATGAAGGCCAAAGCTACAATGATAACAAAAATATGTATTTACTAAAATTCAGTATACTCCCTATTATATACTAACATGAATGCAGCTCTGTATGATATTTCCTGAATTGTATTTGTTTTATATTAAAGCGGGAGTTCACCCGAAAAATAATTTTTAACATTAGATTCATGCTAATTTTGTCAAGGGGAATCGGGTAGTTTTTTTAAAAATGAAGCAGTATTTACCGTTTTAGAGAGCGATCTTCTCCGCCGCTTCCAGGTATGGTCTTCGGGACTGGGCGTTCCTATTTGATTGACAGTCTTCTGACAGGCTTCCGACGGTCGCATACATCGCGTCACGAGTAGCCGAAAGAAGCCGAACGTCGGTGCGGCTCTATACGGCGCCTGCGCACCGACGTTCGGCTACTTTCGGAAACTCGTGACGCGATAGATGCGAGCGTCGGAAGCCTGTCGAAAGACTGTCAATCAAATAGGAATGCCCAGTCCTGCAGCCCATACCTGGAAGCGGCGGAGAAGATCGCTCTCTAAAACGGTAAGTACTGCTTAGATTTAAAAAAAAATACCCGATTCCCCTTGACAAAATGAGCATTAATCTAAGGTTAAAAATTAACATTTCCGGGTGAACCTCCACTTTAAAGCATTTACCTCTCACAGTCCCTGTACAGCAGAGCTCAGCCTGGGAGAACAAGGGACCAATCAGTTGTGCTACAGAGCTGATAGTAGGACAGAGAGGTTAGCTCATCAGTCTGCTGCTTCTCCTTTCACTGTCCAATTACAGGGCAGTGGTGGGGAGGAGATCTGTGTTACTGAACAACAGAAAATAAAAATCATATCCTCTCCCCTGTCATATGCGACTGTACTGTATTGCAGGGCTGTGAAAAATTTCAGGACAGGATGAAAAATACAGATATACCAATTCAATGGCACATAAACACCTCCTTTATATGTATTTATTCTGTGTATTTAGCTGTCTGCCTGTAGTTCAGTTTTAACAATCAGTAATGTTTGACATCTACTAGAATGTAAGGCCCAGATTCACAAAGACTTACGATGGCGTATCTCCAGATATGCCATCGTAAGTCCGAATGAGCGCCGTCGTATGTATGCGCCTGATTCATAGAATCAGTTACGCATACATTCTGCCAAGATACGAGCGGCGTAAGTCTCCTACGCCGTCGTATCTTGGGTGCATATTTACGCTGGCCGCTAGGTGGCGCTTCCGTTGATTTCCGCGTTGAATATCCAAATGAGCTAGATACGCCGATTCACGAACGTACGTGCGCTCGTCGCATTTAGTTAAGCCGTTTACGTAAGACATACGCCGGCGTAAAGATAAAGCAGGTCTCTAGGTGGCGCAGCCCATGCAAAGTATGGACGTCGGAACAAGCGTATCTTTTTACGTCGTTTGCGTAAATCGTACGCGAATAGGGCTGTGCGTAAGTTAAGTTTGCGTCGTAGGCAGTGTTCAACGTATCTTAGGCATTCTATTCTATGCATGCGCACTGGGATACGTCCACGGACGGCGCATGCACCGTTCGTTCAAAACGTCAATCACGTCGGGTCACGATTCATTAGCATAAAACACGCCCACCTCTTCACAATTTGAATTAGGCGCGCTTACGCCGGCACATTTACGCTACGCCGTCGTAACTTAGGACGCAAGTGCTTTGTGAACAGCACTTGCCTCTCTAGGCAAGTTGCGGCGGCGTATCGTAAATACGATACGCTAAGCCCGCCCACACTTACGCCGCCCTACGTGAATCTAGGCCTAAGTGTCTATAAGAACATCCATTGATAGATTCTCAATGGATGTAGGGGAAATCTCGTTCAGTGAAAAGCTATGAATGGAAATGATGGCAGAATTTGTTATTTTTTTGCTGGTAATGCATTCTTCATACATTCTTTATATTTCAACCTTTATAGAATTGTTCACACATGCATTTTTGATGCCCAGTTGTCTTTTTTATCAAAATGGCAAGATCAATCATCAACTTCTCATGCAAATATTAATACTTGTATCTAAATCAGGATTGGGTGATCCCATAAATTCTTTGCTGGGATTTCAAACTCCAGCCTTGTGATGTCAGTTACCATTATTAAGAGTAGATTGAGAACAAATATGGAAAAAATTGACTTTGTAGTCACGTATATAAAATATAACAAACATTGTTAATGTTTCACAATTGTGATATATAAAAATAGACAACTGTATCTAAAAATAGAATACAAAAGGTGGAAAATATACAGTACAATAAACTGGTCACGTGGTTTATCCCAGGGAGACAAATTCAATATTTGTGATCAACTTGCTGCGATGGTGTCTATAAAATAGATGCCTATGCTAAGTAAAAAAATCTCCTTGGTGTACATTCCACGGGATCCACAGAGGGAATAAAATCAAGCTCTACATGTTTCGCGATACGTAGGATCGCTTCCTCAGGAGCTTCTAGATTGTAGAAAATATTTATTTTAATTATATAATCAAATCCAACAGTATATATTTGTTAAAAACATAATCAACAAACATATATGTGTGAAACGCTCACCAAAAAATTTATGCCAATTATAGGTGTTCACAAATACCGTATAGTAAAGACCCCTCACACGGGGGAGTGTCTACTCTGGATAGCCGCTACCACATATTAGTGGTATTTTCTGCATGGGACGCACTGTTCTCTTTGTTCACAAATACCACCTCCCAGCTCTGCAAACAATGGTCTCTCCCGGGGATATACCACGTGACCAGTTTATTGTACTGTATATTTTCCACCTTTTGTATTCTATTTTTAGATACAGTTGTCTATTTTTATATATCACAATTGTGAAACATTAAAATTTTTTGTTATATTTTATATACGTGCCTACAAAGTCGATTTTTTTCCATATTTGTTCTCAATCTACTCATAATTAGGACGTGGCACAGTTGTTATTAATAGTGTTGATTACCACCAAAGGGCAATTGTAATCAAACTATTTCCTAACCATTAGTAAGGGAACTGACATTCCATTCCATCTGCATAGCTGATTTTAGGTACATGCAACCTGTTGAGTATTGTATATGGAGAATTCCAAAAGCTGGAATGACCACACTCTGCAAAGAAGGTGTTACGTGCACCTGATAAGCCCCATAATCGGGGTACCCACACACTGACCTCCAACTTTTTGAGCTTTTTGTAAAAGCCACTCCAACAGCCCATACATTTATTTAGCAGTGGTTACTAGTAGTAGGTTAACAGTCAAAAGTCACTGCTTACTCCCCTGTTTAGAAAAATCAGTGCTCGCAACATGCAATGCTTGCTCAACACTACAAGCTTCTAAACTTCATCCAGAAAATCAAGAACTTCCAACGTGCAGTTACATTTTTCCCAGGTGACAATGCTGGTGCTTGGTAAATGGCTATTCAGGCAAGCAGCATTGCCCCATGGTGGTCAGGAGGTGTTCATCTGCCCAATTTAAGGTCCAAGAAGCAACTTGGTGCTTACACAGGTTTTTCTTATGCTGCGTACACACGATCGGAAATTCCGACAAGAAAAGTCTGATGTGAGCTTTTAGTCGGAAATTCCGACAGTGTGTATGCTCCATCGGACTTTTGCTGGCGGAATTTCTGCTAACAAAAGATTGAGAGCAGGTTCTCTATTTTTCCTACGGAAAAGGTTCCTATCGGAAAATCCGCGCAAAAAAAAAAAAACACATGCTCAGAATCAGGGAGAAGAGCCAAACTTCCTATTGAACTTCATTGATCTCGGCTCATCATACGCGTTGTACATCACTGCGTTCTTGACGCTCTGCTTTTCCGACAAGATTTGTGTGACCGTGTGTATGCAACACAAGTTTGAGCCAACATTCCGTCAGAAAAAAAACACGGTTTTCTTGTCGGAATTTCCGATCGTGTGTACGCAGTATTACTTGGTGGTCAAACAGAGGATTAAGGGAGCGAAAGGGAAATGTAAGCATATTGTAAAGATGGCATTAGAGTGAACCCGTTGCTTTGCCCTTCATGAACAAAACACAAGTTCCCTTTCACAGTCAATCAAAACTGTAAAGTTTTAATAAAATAGGCTTACATTAGACAGGAAGGGTAGGGGTGAAAAAGGTAATAAATGCTAAGCTTTTATCTGTGGACCCACAGCACTCCAATTTGGGTCATGTGGCCTGATGTCAATGTTAACAGCAGAATATCTAGTGACATCAGCAACCACAATGGAGACCTTCCACAAATTCTGTGACCTGTGACCTTACATGTTTGCTAGGACTTGAGCAATTAGGAACCAATTTGGTGCTTTACACCCCTACCCTCAATGCATTATAGCTGCTTAAATCCACAACTTAGATCTAATTTCATTTCTACATAAAGCCAGTTCTGCCTATCAGAATTAATTAAAGAATCTAACAAATCTTTTATCCTTTCTTACCCCTGGTTGAATACCTAGTGATGAGAGGCAGTACAGATATAATTTTCTTGTTATGTACTCATTACTTCTTTGCCATTCCTTGTTAGGAAAAAACATTGGCGTAAAAAAGAAATTATCCAATTTCCATCAAATTTGCAGTACAATAGTACTGAGATTACATGGATTTAAGTTTTCATCAGGGTACTGTGTCTAAATAATACAAGTAGACAGAACTGGCCTTTGATTAAACTGAACTGTACAGCGGTATTCATGCAGACTGTATGTTTTAGAAAATGCCTGTATAACATATTTTCAAACATCTCCACATCAAATCTGTAAGAGGATGCATCATGTCCTTGATTTGTTATATCCATTTTAGATTAAATTGAACTCCTCCCATGTCAGAAGTCCCGCTCTGTTTTTGGTGAAGCCCCATCCATGAGATGCCAAAAGTCAGGAGTGTTGAAAAGTTACTCAGACATTTCCACAGTCAACACACTGTATTTTTAATAACGCTGACCCAAGGGCAGAGCTGTATTTGTTAGGCATGGCAATTCAAAACCAAGAATATATATATATATATATATATATATATATATATATATATATATATATATATATATATATATACAGTATATACTGTATTTATTGGCGTATAACTCTCACTTTTTTACCCTGAAAATAGAAGGTAAACTGTGCCTGCGTGTTATACGCAGGGGGCTGTGTAAAGTTTTTTTCCTGAAACTTCCCTCTTAAAGTTAGGGTGCGTGTTATATGCCGATAAATACGGTATATATATACAATTTTTACTTTAATGATTCACATAAATATCTTGCATTGGCAATAATGTGAGCATATTCTTGTTTTTCAAAAAATTACAATAAAATATGTTCTATTTTAATAATCTTATAGTATTCTTTCTCACATGATAAACGGTTATCAGCATTCCTATTTCCAGTTCCAAATATCAAACCCCACTAATTAAAATCTATTATATCTGCATGTTACAGTTTTATAAAAATGTAATCCCTTAAGGTTAATTTAATGTCACCTTTAAAAGACAACCATACATTAACCTTTGAAAGCCCCTCCTTTTCATCACCCCCTTTAAATGTTAAGGTTACCTATCCATGGATAGTTACTCTGTGTGCCTACTGGAAGCTGCAGAGCCAAAACTTCAAAGATCTCATGATTCGCTCTTCTTCTTCTTCTGTACATGCAGGCTGCAATCTCCCCTTAGTCCTATGGACAGGTGGTCTATGGGTGGGACAACCATGGAGTGTAGAAAGGTAAATGGAACACATAGGGAGGTCTATGGGTGGGGAGGAGTAACCTTTAAAGGACAATGTTACTAAAAAAGTTATCCTTTCAAATAAATCTTTACTGTTCCCATAGTAAACTAGCTAAAATTTTCATTTTGGAGATGTAGCATTCCAAACTTGCCTTCCCTGTGCTGTTTTGAGATTCAACTTGCTGAGAAGGTCAAAACTTTCTTGTTGCTATGTATGTTCTCCCCTGCCCTGACATGACAGTTCTCAAGCTTGGCAACTGTTTTTTCAATCACCAAGTGCTGCATTCCTTAGCTGAAAGCATCAGGTATTTCTCAAGGCTCTGCCGATGGATTAGGAAGGCGGTGAAAGGTAAGTACTGGCCAATTCTAGTCACTCTTTTTAAAGTCTAGCTCTAGCTTTGTTGTACATTAATCTGTCACCTTCTTCTTCCTCTGGCATTGGGCAGGTCATAAATGTTGCAAAGAGCACTACTACGTAAAAAGACATGATGCAACTCTCTGCAGCATTTTTCTATGAATCCTAGGTGGCTTGATGACCCTCCTAAGGTGGTGGGTCTTTAATGCCCTGGGCTCACAAGAAGTAGGCTGAATGAGGATGGCCACCAATCAACCTGGAAGAAAAATGGAACTGGGTGACTGCAGTGGTCATTCTGCAAGGGGCAGCACCAGAGTGAAGGACAGCATTGCTAAAGCTGCATTTTTTTTTATTTAAAGAAGGCCTGGGCTATTTGTTTCTTAAAAACATTGCTTGATTCGGGCTTCAAAGTGAACCCGTTGCTCTGCCTAGTATTGAAAGATTATAGGCTTCTAAAATGTAATAACCTATAATACTGGGGGTATGGGTGGTGAGAGGAAGTTTTGACTCCTTAGATAAAGTTTGTATTTGAATAAAAGAGTGCCTTTGGGCCGCTAGTTTTCTGTACAAGCTAAAATCTAAATGCCATTGGGTACCAAGAAAAACTCCAGATGGTAGGATTTATAGGTGTTCATCCCGGAGTGGACCATTTAATAAACAGTGTCCTTCTTTGCATTTAGACTAACATTCTTCTGTAATTTGGGTAAAAATATGCAGAATACGGATGTTGGTTTTAGCTATTATACAGCTCTGCCCCCTGGAATTCAGGAGCCATCAGTATGTATACAGTATATTTCCATGCTATTTTTTACCAAGATTTCATGCAGTCGAAGTGCATGAAATCAGCATGACAAAATGCAGATATGTGAACAAGACCATGGGTCATTCCTCCTGAATACACATGATTATAATACAAGTCAGCGTACATATAGTCGCAATCATTTTTTTCCGTCTTAAAAGTTAATAAATTGGACATTTACAAATGTGGCTTCTTCTTATTGTGACTAATAATGAAGTTGGTTTCAGGCCGGCTAGCAATTATTAGATATGTCAATGCCTTCTTTTACCTAGCTAAGAATTTAAATCGAGGGAGACAGCCTTTCCACCTCACAGAGAAACTGCTACGACAATGATTTTTATTCACAAGGGAGCTATACTGTGACTGACAACACGAGAGGGAAGAATTCTGCATTTGCCAATTACTGTCTCTTTAGTATTAGAATTTGGTGGCTTCTTAAATTGGCATTTGACCTGTGAATGGATGGGAATAGCTCTGAAATGTCTTAAATGTAATATAGTCTGCCAAGTCTCCTTAAAGGTCATCTTACTGTTACATATAAACAGTTGGAATAGTAAATAGGAATTTCATTGGATAGCAGTTTTTCCTGGCGAAATGGGAATACACTGTGAAGTGTTACAGTAAATATAGTTCAGTGTACATCCATTCCTACACCCTGAATATCTAAGTGGTAAAAAAATGTAACACCGTCCTACAGGGGAGGACTGGAAACCTTTGACCAGAGAGGGAATAAACAACTAATTAGCCCTTGCGGGTTAAAGAAAATATAAAATGCAAAGTATACAGTAATAGTGATAGACCAGAAACAAACAAACACAAGTTCATTAAAAGAAAAAAATATCAATAAAAATATATATTATATGTACATGTGAGTGTGCACATATATGAAAGAGTGTCTCTCAGTGCTCAGTCTATATAAAATGTTAACATCGATTCGATCAAAAGTAACTGTGGTTTCCAATGGAAGCTGGGCAGCATGCGCAGGGGTCTGGGAACCCACACTGAAACAGAAGAAGAAAGGGGGAGAGAGTGATAATGATTGATTTGCTGACTCAATTCTCAGGGCTAACCCCATTTCTGCCATTTGACCCAAATCCTGGGAGCATGCAGAGAGCTGAGAAACACACTGCTGCTACCTTCTGTGTCCAACCTCAAGGGGAAGAGGTGGAGCCTGTACGGCTTCCTTTATTAACAATATGACATCACAAGCATGAGAATTCACATTGGTTAGTTTCATACAATTCTGCCCCTTATTACACGCCCCCCTGTGACGTCTGTACTTGGCATCCTGGCACATGTTTCAAAAGCCTTCAATTAGCACAAATGCCTTGTGTAATACAGGGACCTCAAACCCAAGCTTTCAGGGGCAAAGCCATATTTGGTATAGGGCTCTTCATAGTACAAACAGTCCACGTGTCATTCCGGCATAAGAGTTCTTTGCACAATCGCCATATTTGTTTCCTTCAGTGAAGCGAGGACAAGGAGGGGGAGGGGTGGTTTGGAAGTGACTAACTTGAGGAAGAATGACATTTGCTTTTGATTTCAACAGTCCTTTTGTCCTCCATTTCAAATGCTGAGTTATAACCTTTTTTAAAACATCATAACTGACAAATCTTTTCAAGGAAAATAAACACTATTGTGATATATACTTTTCACACATGTATATATAGATAATGAATATAAAAACAATATAAAAATATAAAAGAATATAAGAAGAGAAAACATTTCAATGGTTCTAATAAAAGGATTAGCTTAACATAAAATAGGAATTTTAGTATCGTCCATCACAAGAGAGGCAACCAGTAGTGTAGCACAGCTTAATAAGTAAAAACATGTAAATCTAGTAACAGGTTCAACTCACAGGATAACAGTGGTGGCAGTTAGTGCCCAAGTGGGCTGGGGTGAGGATCCCGCAAGGGATCAGGGAGTAATCCTTGCCATAGCGGCTGAGGAAGGAGGCGCAACTAGCTTCTGAAATGCGTTTTGATTGGTCGGTTCTTCTTGTGGCTTGACAGGTGCCGTCCGGCCCACGACTGCTCGTGTTCACAGCGTCCTCACTCCTGTTTCACAGAGCCGCCGCTGTGACAAGGATTACTCCACGACGATCCTGTGCGGGATCCTCACCACTGCCCACTTAGGCACTAACTGCCACCACTGTTATCCTGTGAGTGTTACTAGTTTTACATGTTTTTACTTTTTAAGCTGTGCTTCACTACTGGTTGACTGGCACCTCTCTCTGTCCCTCCCTGTTTCTGTTACAGTAATAGTGATGCAACTTTAGTCAGGCCCACCATCCCAGGATATCTTTAAAAGGATTAAAAAGGATTGGGGTCAATCCTCCACTGGTCCCCTAGATCAGTGTTTCTCAACCTTTTTTTCAGTCACGGCACCCTTTAAAATGATGCATATGTCTCCAGGCAACGATTCTAATACTAATACTTTTACATACTGCAGCAACATCCACACACATAGAACACCCAACTTTAGAGGTGATTTTTTTTCCGTCCAAAGCAAATACACCTTTGCAGACTGGTATGGCCTAGTATTCCAATGTTTCTCTTCTCCTTCAGTTTTGCTCTCTCACTCCGCTAACCTGACCCCAGTGCTGACAGAGGGGGCAGGGGAGGGGCAAACAAGGATTCTGTGCACATGCCTAACTTCCTCTTTATCAACCGGCGAGGTCATTGGTTGTTAGGACACCGGCAGCTGGAAGGTTGTAATGGTGCACAATGAAAACCTGTGGTTTTAAGTAACTAAAAGGTAACTAAAAGGCAGGCTTCATCCACCCGCTCCGTTGTATACAATTGTTGGCCCATTTTTAGGTGTTTTGCCAAGGCACCCCTGAAGAGACCTGAAGGCACCCCAGGGTGCCTGGACACCCTTGTTTAAAAACACTGCCCTAGATAAACAGAGTGTAGTGCTTTACAACATGTACTAATATGTTTGTCTCATCGTGGTTTGTTTCTTCTTGCTGTTCTGCCAGTCTCCGATGTCTCCTTCTCTCAATATCCACCAGTTTCGAGTTTACCATTTCCAGCTACATGTTCGGATATTTACCATAAAGCATTAAGCGTGGAAATAGTAATGTGGAAAAACTCTTTGTGTATGTTTAATAAAACATTAAAAATGTTAACAAATCAAATCTCAAATATGACAAAACAATACCACACAATAACACAAAGACTAGAAGAACAGCTAGCTGACACAAAGCACAAGTATATCAATCCAAAAGTGGTCTTACCACTCGTGTAAGTACAGACAATAGTAGGTGTTTAAACGATGGATGTAAATAGAGGACATGGAATACCAGGAAGCTTTATAAATACAACAAAAAGCAAACACTGCGAAGTAAGACCAAGCCAGGAACACTAGGACTGCATTTCTAACTCCAAGGCACCTTTTACTTTACCATTCTCATAGCCTAATATCCTCAAAGCTTTAGTTATTGTAATATAATGTAGAACATATATATCCATTCACATGCAAAGCAAGCTTGTAACCTTTTTGACATTCTCCAATCTCCCTGAATACTTACAGAAGGAAAAAGTGTGGTTAGTGAAGCAAATATAAAACTGCCAGTGTATCCCTCACCTTAAGTGTTGGCATCTTAGACCCAGGTTGATCCAGCCTTTCATTAAATACAGTCTTTGACATGAGAGTTTATTAAATACATTTATTTTTCTGCAGCAGGGTTGTAAAATGAAGCTGACAAGCTCCAAAGTTACATCTTTTTTTATTGCATATGAGTATTTTATAAAAGCATACACAAAACTTGCCTGGCAAGATAGTATAGTGAAAGGTAGAACTTACCACTGATGCTAAAGGAAGGCCATCATTCATGCATAATAATGTTGTTATAATCTCCACCCACACTACAAGTATTAACTGCTCATTTAGGCCTCGGGGGCATCAAGAAGTACATTTACGCACCTGATCTCCTGCTCCTGCAGGCTTCTCAGTGCCGCTATGCTGGTATATGCAGCCTCCTCCCCCATATACACCAGCAGTCTATAGTCTTGGCATCCTCACCTCCATAGCTCTGCAATGGAGGTGAGGATACCAAGGGACAGTCCATTTGCGGAGCAAGGGGAGTCCTGTCTGCTTGGGGAGACGAGGATCAAGTAAGTAAAAATGCTTTTACTGTCCCCCAGACAAAGTAATTCATGCAAATATGCAAATATTGGAATAGCTTGTCCATAGTTCTTCTATATAATCTATTATTATTAAAGTGTTCCTTACCTATAAAAATACATACTCTAAAGGAGAAGACAGTTAAAAAGCTGTCTCTGCTGTCGATTAGTAAGATTGCATTAGTGTACTGTAATGATGTAGAAGATCAGATCACCTCTTAGGAACCATTCATTCTTAAGCCCTGTGCAGACGACCAGGATTCCCGGCGGTATAAAATCCGCCAGGAATCCAGTCGGGAAAACCGTGAACCTACGCGGTAAGTTTCCCCATGTACACACGCCCAGGTTTCCCGTCTGGAAAACTGCCGGGTTTAAAACTGTCGGGAATCCCGCTGGAAAAATAGAGAGCAGGTTCTCTATTTTCCCGCCGGGATTCCCGGCAGTTTTTCTGTCTGAAAAATTACGAGGAAGCATACACACGTTCGGTTTTCCCAGCCAAAGCTCTCCTGGCAGTTTTCCTGGCAGGAAAACCGGTCGTGTGTACAAGGCTTTAAAGTCAACCTTTGTCTTGCCTATGCAGGGCAAAGCAACAGGTTGACTTTAATGTAATATTAAAGCCTTATTTTTTTCAATTCCTAATGTAGAGATGAAGACTTACATGAATTGATGCTTCTTGATATATTACAGGTGATATTGCCACCCCTGCCTGTTGCGCTGGCCACACTTTCCCGTTTCAGGGTAGCTCCCTTCCATCACAGGGTTCTATGAAGCCACCCTTCTGTATGCGCTCCCAGGATCTGACTTGATGATGCTGCCTGCGTCTACATGCACAGGCAGCCCGAGAGAACACACACAGAAGACACGCTTTCTACTCCTCCAGACAAGCTTCTGCCTTGGGAGACACTGTCAATCACTTCCTTAAAGGCGCAAAAGACCTGTCCTGTGTGTGTAGTCCAGGCTGCATGTGCATGCAAGCACAGGCAGAGTCATCATGTCAAGGACATTTTTTGAATGCAAAGGCAAGCATTTTCCAGGTTTCTGTGCACACTCCCCCACTCAGAAATGAATAAGAAGTATTTCTGAGCTGTATGGGAAATAATTGTTTATGGCACTGTGTAAAAATAGTCTCTACAAATCTGCTTCCGTTTTAAAAGTTTAGACATTAGTGTGACTTTAAAGGATATCTTCACCATTGATTGTGGGTATATCTGTCTACTCGTACCTCATACGGGCAGGCAGTTATACTCTGACAGAAAGAGACAATGAACTACCTAGAGTGCTCAAGAGTTCTCTGGTAGTTCATTGAGATAAACATGTCGACAGTTGCAAAGGCTGTCAGTATTTGTAGTTCTTCCTTTCACAGAACTCTGTAAATGAATAATGTGGTCCAATTGATGGAGCCCCACATGGCCACGTTTTGTTAAAAATTGTGATAGCATGTTCGGGAAGAAGATCCCTGGCTCGCTGCCACTAGAGGTGGCGGGTGGGGGAGAGGCTGCAGCAGTGGAAATGTGTTACATGTTCCACCCTAAAAACAGCTGGAGCATGTAACATGTTCCCGAAGGTGAACTTATCCTTTAATGCTGACCCTCCCAGATGCTAACAGCTTCCTTTCACTCTCCATTTGCTACGTTCAGTTGCTGGTAACAAGAATGGGAAGCCCTCTGTACCCAGGGTTATGGACTCCTTAACCTTGTTGACAGTTGTGGGTGCTTGGTTGGCCATTACCCAAGCAATGGTGCTCTTACATGAGAGGAAGTTGGCATACTTGCCTTTACCCATAAATACTGTGCATTTCTCATTGCTTATGGCAGCTGAATGGAGGGTCAGAAGAAAGAAGAAAAACTATGTATATGTTATTGTTGCCGGTAAAGCGAACCCTGTTGCTTTTTCCTGAAATCCAGAAGGTTCATAAACTTTTTCTCACGACTGCACATCCCTTTCCATAACATATTATTGAGGTAAGAAATGTTATTACGGTAAAAATACATTTTAGATACAATTTTTTCTGGTTTCCATATAGCTTGTGTTGCTTTCTCTTTAGGTAGAAAATTGTTACATAAGTCATATCGCACAACATGACAGCACTGTGATGTCTAAAATGGTAAGCCCTGGAACAAAGCTCATACATTTTACTGTCACTTTGGAGGAAAGTAAATGCTTCCAAGATATAGAAGAAATACTTTATTTAAGGAATATATCCTACACAGGCAGCCTATCTGCAGTTTTACTGTTTTTGTGGAATTAGAACCTCAATCTTGCTTATCTAGCTGGTGTCTGGCTGGGAATGCTGGGAGATTTGGTATAGTAACAGTAGGGAAAGATACAGAAGTCTGTAGACGTCACCGTGTTTCCCAAAATGTTATTGTTAAAACGGAACTAGGCTCAATTTTTTTATTTATTTAATAGACCACTAGGAGGTTTATGCCCTAATGCGCTTACTACCACATCATGGCAGACTTATCTGTCAATGAAACCCTCCAGCGCTAAGGTGTTAGCAAACCAGCTGGTCCCGGGTGCTTTCATCTTTGCCTGGTCTTCCTTCTGGGTTTGCTCTGTTTGGCCTCTTGAATGGCCATGCCGCAATGACGTCACTAAAGCGCATGTGCACGGGAGTCACTTTATCGTGGTAAATGTAAATATGCAGCTCAGGGTATATTACTGCTGACAGGCTGACAGGCAGGGCAAAGCATTTATGACATACGAGGGTCACTTCAGTTATAAAAACCCTGCCTGTCAGCACTTTTTCAAAATTTAAATTTAAATTTCACTTTAAGATAGGGATGGATATGTCAGTAGAAAACTATCAAGCTGACACTGAAATGTATATACATATTGTTTAAACCAATAAAAAAATATGATGCACAATGTTTACTCAAAGTACCTGCAAGATGAAGCATGAGAAACGTGTACCATAATATAATGCTTGCTATTAGTGCTTTAAAAAAACACTTAAAGCAGAACTCCAGTCAAAAAAAGAAATAAACACGTAAATAGCAGGGTCTCATTAAAATATTAACTAGAAAAGCAGATTTTTTTAATGATATATATACTGTATATACAGTGCCTTGAAAAAAAATGTATACCCCTTGAAATTTTCCACATTTTGTCATGTTATAACCATAAACTTATATATTTTTGGGGAATTTTATGCAATAGTCCATCACAAAGTGGCACATAATTGTGAAGTAAAAGTAAAATGATAAATGGTTTTCATTTTTTTTTTTACAAATAAATAACTGAAAAGTGTGGTGTGCATTTGTATTCGGCCCCCTTTACTCTGATACTCCTAATTGAAATCTAGTGGAACCAATTGCCTTCAGAAGTCTCCTAATTTATAAATGGAGTCCACCTGTGTGTCATTTAATCTCAGTATAAATACAGCTGTTCTGTGAAGCCCAGTTAGATACACCTCTTCACTAGTCTTCACTTAAGTGTTACACCAGAATACAATCAAATAATATATGCTCCTTATAAAGGCTCCTCCATTCTAATATTGCCACCATATGACAAGAAAGCAAATGGATCACACATAGTGTAAACAAATACTTATCTTTTAACAAATATTGTAAAAACTACACTACATTGTATTAGTGCACATTAGAAATACATAAACCAGCCTGAGTACAGAGGTAATGTCTTTCTTTTTCCCATCAGTACATTACAGTTAACTGTACCTCCGCTTCAATCTCTGTTTCACAATAAGGATCAGCCTGATACTCTGGACTGAGAAGGATATCACCTCCTTTGTGTTACCAAGCTCCCTCTAACGCGTTTAGTCTCTGAAGATTTTGTCCACTATGCTACATATAAAGTGGATCCCATGTTGTCTCTAATTGTGCATTTCGGCATTTGTTTTAACTAACATTAGCACTGCAGAAAGAGCAGTGCTATTATACAAAGGGGTCATCAGTAGGTATGGCTAGGGCAGCATGGTGCCCAAACACTGCCCTGCTAAGTGTGAATAATGTAGCTAGCCAGTGTTAAAATGCCTGAACTACAGTATTCCCTAACACAAAACTGTTCCATTTCTGAACACTCACACTCTATCCTCTGTCTGAGCACTGACATTTAACTACCCCTGCACTGCAAGTGTTAACTGATCATATAGATCTAGGGGGCATGAAAAATTATTTATCCTTTCCCAGTCCTCTGCTCCTCCATACTGCCTTGACTGGTCTCCATAGCCTCTTCTTCCCCACTCCCTAGCGGTCTAAGGTCCTGATGTAATCAAATACCATTAGACATGAGGACACAGAGCGGCATCCCAACACCGGAGCATGGGGGAGTGCAGTCTGCCTGGGACTAAAAGTGCTTTATTCTCCCCTAAACCTAAATGAGCAGTTAAAACTTACAGTGCAAGGGCCGCCTCACTACAAGGGAGAATTTCGAGATTTCTTTGAGTTGGGCTTTAAAGAAATTATTATATAATTATATAATTATTAGTATATAACAGTCACAATAAACAGAATTAGCTAGATTCACGTAGGGTTACGTCGGCGTATCAGTAGATACGCCGACGCCAAATAGCTGGCCTAGTCAATGTTAAGTATGGCCGTTGTTCCCGCGTCAAAATTTGAAAATTTTACGTCGTTTGCGTAAGTCGTCCATGGGGCTGGACGTAATTTACGTTCACGTCGAAACCAATACGTCCTTGCGGCGTACTTTGGAGCAATGCACACTGGGATATGTACACGGACGGCGCATGCGGCGTTCGTAAAAAACGTCAATCACGTCGGGTCACCAATCATTTACATAAAACACGCCCCCTCATCCTCATTTGAATTAGGCGCGCTTACGCCGGCCCCATTTACGCTACGCCGCCGTAACTTAGGAGGCAAGTGCTTTGTGAATACAGCACTTGCCTCTCTGACTTAAGGCGGCGTAGCGTAAATACGCTACGCCGCCTGAAAGATGTGGCAATCTACCTGAATCCAGTTAAATATTCCCATAAAGTGATTAGAAAAATCTGAATGTTAGCTTTTGCTGCTACAAATTGCTTTCCTGCAATGATTTTTTTAGCTAAGCAGAGGTGAATGCAGAGTGATTGTCAGCGGGGAGATTGTCGCCGATATGAAATGCCGCACAAATGATTTTTCTAAGTGGGAAAATGCTTTACAAAAAAAAAAAGAGGATCGCTGAAAACAAATTGCCCATCTGACATGGCCCTTAGGTTGATGGATTTTAGCCGAGTGCTGGTTCACTTTAACTCGGGACACAGTTATTTAACAGCTATAATCTGCTATCTTGTCCTGTTGACAACGGTTGCCTTGCGTTAGGTCAAGCGCAGTCCAGTTATTTTACTGATTAAAATCAATACTACAGTCTTGTCCTGTAATAAAAACTATTATCTCGTATTGAGCCCTACTCAGCCGTATATCTGGAGTCTGATATGTCCATATTATCTTGATATTTTCAATGGCGTCCAAACTCTGTTATCAGCATAAACACATTATAAAAGATCTGGTCACGTAAAGATTGATTTTGCACAGCTCTAAGAAAGTGGTTTGCCTTCTGGCATTTTATTTCTAGGTTTTTATTTGGTAGATAATCACGCTCATTCTGCAAATCTTTTTTAATTATCTATCACTGTCTTACGAGGTGACATTGATGTGACGAGGTGTACTTATGTAGGTCAATCTCCAGTGGCAGACAGATCAATACAGTCTCACTTTTGGAATAAAGCTCTAACACGGTGACAGAAAAGTCTTGATAGGGAAGGCTGCAAGGAGTGGCGATAAAATATTAGGAGAATATTGTAACTTTTCTTACAAATTGCTCATGGTGAGATCAAATGCATTGTTTCCAGCAGAGATGAAAAGGAATATTACAATGGAAAATCATTTACATTTATACTTATTTTTGTTTTGTCCTAGTTGTGCAACCTTACTGCCATTGGCCTTTATTTTCAGAAAGCAAACATAGCGGATCTATAGGAATACTCAAGAGGATGTGTAAACTTGGGTCTGAAGTAAAGTCTACAATGCAGGACAAAGATAATCATGAAATGGTATTTGTTCACAGGAAGAAAAGGTATTAAAAACACAAAGTGGACCTTTACCTAGTAACTCATTTTCTTCTTTCCTGGTACCACAATTGAATGATGCACGCCCCCCCCATTATTTGAAGTGGTTATCACTTTTTTTTAGTGCAGTACCATAGCACCTCCACCTTGCTCACCTCGAAAAGAATGACCCCTCTGCCTCCTAAAACGTAAACTTAAGTAGGCAGTGTTTTTTGGAGGACTGCAAGTGGCACATGTGCCACAGGTCTGTACAAGGTTCAACTTTAGAAGCAAGTGGCATGTGTACACGTGTGTGGAAAACCCACACATTTTTGGTCAAAGCTTTTGTCAAAGCTTAATTAATTGAACAAGCTGAAGTTAGAAATTGATTGGCTGTCATGTACAGCTGCGCCAAATTTTGCTCTCTCCAGTTTTAGTAAATGAACCCCTATGTTCCTTCTAAATAATAAAGAATAACATATGCTACCTACAAGACAGAGAACTGCAACATAGGAGATGGGGACAGAGTTTATTAATACACAAATATTGCCTTTCAACCATTGCGGTGGCTGCAGCACAGGTCAGAACACCAGGCAGGACTAATAAATAGTAAGCTATGTAAGTAATGAAGGGGTTATTCTGTATTTGCATCTCTGATGACAGGTGCACTTGAAGAACTTTACAATATGGCTATGATACCAGGTGTTAAAAGCAAAGGCATTCAGTGTGGCCCCATGTGTTTGTCCCTTTAGCTGTCACACCCTGGACAGGTTCTGAAGCTTCTACTGAGTACTGCATTGTAACATACTTTGGTGACCTCGGGGCTGATGGATGGCTTTGCACAACACGTCTTTCCTTGGGCAGCTCAGAAGTGACATATCTAACCAAAGACTTATTTGTTTTCTTCTCTGCCAGAGAAAAGCTGCCAAAAACTGGGTCTATGATGGACATTAGTTGCAGCAAGCAGTGTCCCTGTTGTTCAAGACACTGGCAGAGGTATCATGGGTCATTTCCACCGCTCACTAAACAAGTTGAAACTTGACAGTCTTCTCTCTGACGGTTTCCTTTCTTGGCAAAATTAAAATAAATCAAGCACGCTTCTGGTGGATTTGTCGGATATTTGCAAAGCCCCTGACATTTCTAAACACTGACAAATGAGATTCCCCTTTCAGCGTTTATTCCCTGGAATAAGCAGATCAGTCTCACTCTGCTCAGGAGGAACTATTCTCTACTTTACAATGTGACAAGTAAAATAAATATATGTGTAGGAATCCTAATAGATACAGTGTTCTGATCATTTCCTCTGTGTAGAATAATGCATGAAAAGTAGCACATTATATTTGTCATTACAGGTTAAGCCGTGTACACACGATCGGTTTGTCCGATGAAAACAGAGCGATGGACTGTTTTCATCGGACAAACCGATCGTGTGTGGGCCCAGTGTTGCCAACGTCTGTATTTTTACAAATTGTCTGTAAAAACTGGCACTTTTCCCCCCCGTTCGTAAATGTCCGAGGTTGCGGGAATGTGCCAGTAAAAATAGCTGAGATCGGTTCGGCTTGGAACTGCGCATGGAAATTGGAGGCAGGGGGTGATTGGAGGCAGAGGGGGATGGAGGCAGGGGGCAATGGAGGCAGGGGGTGATTGGAGGCAGGGAGTGATGGTGGCACCGCAGAGGTTTTGATTTTGATGAGGTCTTGATTTTAACATGAACTGTTGGACAAGGTCAATTTGGTTTGTTTCAGGCTGGCTGGTAAGCGAGCTGGGAGTTTTTGTTTGTTGTTTTTCCCTTTTATAGAAAGAACCTTATTAAAAAAGAGTCAAAGAACTTTGGGGTAAATATCTGGCTTATACTTACTTCAGTGGAACCTCATATGTTGACCAAAACTACCAGCTATGCTCTGATTATGCTAGTCTGGTTCAAATGTTTCTGGCCTCCTTCTGAAAGTACTAGTTAACTGGCACTTTCTAAATGGCAATCTTGAAATAAGGTATAGGGCGACTTGTAACTTTCATGCTGGGAAAAAAATTTGTGTTGGCTGAAGTAAGTATACCATGCAAAGGGTGCTATAATGTTACAGTGATTGGGAGAAGCTGGGTAGTACTAACAGGATATGAAGCATAGTCACACGTCTTCACATCTTCCAGCATCAGCTTTCTTTACAGTTCTTGACATTCGGACACATGACATCTCACACACACTGTGATCACAGGTCTAAATGGGGAATAGAAAGCTTTAAATAGCCTAGCATGTATCACTGACTGCAAGTTACGTTTTGATCAATATCTAAATGGTGAAATATCTCCATTCAGAGCTGCTATCCCAATATATCTTATTAAGATTGACCCCCTTGGCAAATGATCCCTGATCCCCATCCCAGTCCTCCCCTGGAACAAACACACATTGAGTAAAGCAAGATCCCTGTTCTAGATACATATTATCCTGCGTACACACAACTGTTTTTCATGACGAGAAAAAATGCCATTTTTTAAATTGGTCATTAAAAACGATCGTGTGTAGGCTGTATTTTTCTTGACGTGAAAAATGGGCATTAATTTTTTTTTTTTCTCTATGTTTTTCACGTCGTGAAAAATGGTCGTGTGTAGGCTTTGATGATATGGAAAAAAACATGCGTGCTCAGAAGCAAGTTATGAGAAGGGAAATTTTCATAATCAGCCCAAAGGGTGGCGCCATTTGAATCTAACCTCCCCTTTATAGTGCCGTCATACGCGTTGTACGTCACCGCGCTTTGCTCGAGCATTTTTTTTTTCACGATCGTGTGTATGCAAGGCAGGCTTGAGAGAAATCACGTAGAGAAAAACATTGTTTTTTTCCATGACATTGAAAACGGTCATGTGTACGCGGCATTATGGTTTAGAGACTAAGAAAAGATTTAGGCAATAGATCAGCAGGACAGTCAAGAAACCATGCTTGTAGAGGTCCTCATTTAAGTTGTGGTATATCTATCCTGTTCTTGGACAATAACATCTGCCTTTCCATGGTGACTGGTTAAGGTGTCTGCACTACCTGTCTGGATATAAATTCTTGGGTATTTTCCTGACATTCATTAGATCTAAAGAAGTGGCTTGGATGAGTGGCAAAATGACTTAAACATTACAGGCCATGTTCAGTCAAGTCCAGTCAGGCAACAAGCGTTTTCAGGAAAAGTCAGTAATAGAAGTCTCCACATATCGGGGGAATACAAAGGGGTTCCAGGCAAGAGTGTAATTAAGCCATAGCAGACTATTGCTATGGTGCCCACAAATATAGGGAGACCTGCTTTGCTGGACTACACAGTAATTTATGCAGGGTAGGTTAGGATTTGGGATAAAATGAATGAGTAATTACTTTGGAGACCTTTATAGAATTGCACTGAAAGCCATCAATTATCTGTATTTCTGAGAGAAGTAACTTTGAGATGGAGATTAGAGGGGAGCGTTCCCTTAATGATTTGCTATAGGGCCTCATCGTACAAACTTCCAACCCTGCTGCCTTACAATAATGACATTTACTCAGAAGTCCTTTTTCCTTCATTTGCATTTCGTAGGGAGTTTTGCTTAACATCTCTTAACCTGTACTTTGTACTTCATTGAAGTACATTTTAATGGAAATTAAACATTTAAAAAGCAGTGTTAGGTAACACGTAAAGTCAATCAGTGAACATCGAGGTGGAACTGAAGCCACAGGATCCTGGTACAAAATGAAAGCATTAACAAAAATCCCTTTGACTGTCCTGCTCAGCCTTTAAAGTACTGCTGCTTAATGAAACAGGGTCAAATTTCACATTTTCAAAATTTACAAATCTACAAGAAGCACAAAAAAAGGCAGATAAAAAAAGGAAAAAGAGGGGGGGAAATGTAATGACCTAAACAGGGTGAGCACAGTCTTTAAATATAAAGAGAAGCAGCCAGGGGGCATAATAGGGACCAAAAACATGTGCCCCTCTGCACTTTCTCTAATTATGGACTTGGGAAGCCAATTAATTTTCTTAGAGATTTTGAACATAATCAAATAAATTGGTATTGGTATTTATTTTAAGAATACAAATGGAATGTGGGAGGAATGGCAAAGTGCCTAAAAAATAATAGTCTAATGTTTTGTAGTTTAACCACCTCAATACCTGACCCCCTTCCTGCCCAGGCCAAATTTCAGCTTTCAGTGCTGTCGCACTTTTAATGTCATGAAACACTGATATTAAATTTATATCCTTTATTTCACACAAATAGAGCTTTCTTTTGATGGTATTTAATCACCACTGGGCTTTTTTTTTGCTAAATAAACGAAAAAAAGGCCTACAATTTTGAAAAAAATATTGAACATTTTGAAAAGAAAAAGCACAATCTTTTTTGTTTATTTTGCAAATAAATAATCTTTCTTCATAAATTTAGGCCAAAATGTATTCTGCTGCATTGCTTTGGTGAAAATAATACAAATCAGTGTATATTATTTAGTCTGTAGGAAAGTTCACAAACTATCTTGATTGATCAATTCTGATGTCCTGATGGTCTATATAATTTCCTAAGGCTTTAAAATGCCAGGACAGTACTTATTCCTCAAGTTACCCCTTTTTG
The DNA here is from genome assembly GCF_905171775.1 of Rana temporaria. NCBI lineage: Eukaryota > Metazoa > Chordata > Amphibia > Anura > Ranidae > Rana > Rana temporaria. Next base: position 106,182,982 of record NC_053498.1, on the reverse strand, counting down.
AAAAGTATACAGTCCAATGTATTTAGTAAGAGGCATATTTTTTGAAGGTGTAATTTTTGGGCACAATTGTTTGGAAAATTAAGAAATGTAAAACAAATATTTAGCTTTTTTTTTTTACATACTGTGAACCTTAGTACAGTGTCATCATATGACTGTTGTGGCAGTCAGCAGGGACACTGACTTGTGATAGTATGTAAAAATATATATTTTTTTTATTTTCCCTTTATAACATTTTTATCTTACACACTGTGACCAGAGCCATGCCATAGTAACACTGTACTAGTCTGAAGAGGGGATCAGGATTTATATATATATATATATATATATATATATATATATATATATATTGTGACAGGAAATCAGGTAAATCTGTGGGTGTTGTCACAGACGGGAGATACATTTCTGCCTTGTTTGGACAATACACCAATTATTATTAGGTGTCGGCTGCAGAAGTAGCCAGAACGATTTAAGGGCGTTGGAAAACTTCAGCTGTTCAGAATGAGGCAAGTAAGGCCTCTATAAGTAATCCAGAGGATTACTACTGATTGCTGCATCCTGAGGCTTTCTGAGTGAAGGAGAGCAGTGACCAGAAATACTTCTGAAGAGGTGAGGTGCTATTGATTTTTCTGTGTGATAAAAATCAAAAAGACTTTTGTTCTCTGCTGTATTATCAGCAGTGTCTGCTCAGCAGTAGGCTGTGCCAGACTCCATAGATAGGTTCCTGTGTGGTGAAGGTAGACGCCCCAAGTGGCCAGTTTTTTTTTTATGTTTGATTTTGTTTATGCTGTTTGGATGCTTGCACTTGTTTCCAGCAAGATGGAAGAATAAACCAAAATCTTTGTTTTCAACCGTCTTCGACTGCCTTTCTGTCTAGTTCCGTGTGTAGTGAACCCATCCAGAGGGTCACACACCCCTGCTACCGAGCTAACCCCTTACAATATACATACTATGATTGTTTATTGCAGTGAATTTCACTGCTATACGCAAGCATTTTTACTGAATTAAATAGATTTATTCAGTGTGTGTTGTTGTAATTAACTGTGATTGGCGATAGCTAATCACATGGTACATATGGGCTGTGATTGGCCCTGTCTGTACCATGTGATCACTGTGACCAATCACAGCTAGCAACACAATTTTACATTGGCATGAATCAAAGCCATTTGTTGTTTAAAATTGTCATGTGAACTGCTGTGATTGGTCACGGCGATCACATGGTAGCGGCAGTGATCCGGTACACTGATCGGGTCGGAGCAGGCCCACTAGGCCCATGCAAGGTGCATTCTGGGAGGGACATCATTTGATGTTCACCCAGAACAATACGGCTCCCACTCGAGTATCATTTTACAATGGCCCAGGTGGGAAGCAGTTAAAGTGTATAACATTGTTCCTAGTTCTCTCTGCGTAGTAGATAATATGTCCTCCCATATTGTCGAGAAGAAGAAAGAGGGAAGCATTCTATAGTACACATATGGATAGTGACAACACTGCTCCCCTATTCATACAGTGCAGTGAGAAAGTGTTGTCACCCTGAGACAGAAAGTGTAATACTGGCAGAATCACCAGGGGAAAATAAAGGGGGAAAAAAGTATTACAAAAATAATGCAGCCATCATCTGTAATCTGTAATAGGAAGTCCAGTCTCCTGGCATGCCATTGGATGACTGTTCTGTCTATCATAGGAGGCGGGACTTTGTATTAAAGAGGTAACCAAGTAAATAAGAGATTCTCCTGTTTGTAATCTGTCGGCACTCGTCCCCTCAGAGACTGTAGATGGGCATCAATCAGGCTGCATTCATGGCACATGTGAGGCTGCATTCATGGCACATGTGAGGCTGCTTTCATGGCGCATGTGAGGCTGCATTGATTGCAATGGTAAGGCTGTATTGATTTCAATGGTAAGGCTGCATTGATTGCAATGTTAAGGCTGCATTGATTGGAATGGTAAGGCTGCATTGATTGCAATTGTAAGGCTGCATTAATTGCAATGGTAAGGCTGCATTGATTGCAATGGTAAGGCTGCATTCATGGCACATGTGAGGCTGCATTCATGGCACATGTGAAGCTGCATTCATGGCAATGGTAAGGCTGCATTCATGGCATATGTGAGGCTGCATTAATGGCACATGTGAAGCTGCATTCATGGCAATGGTAAGGCTGTGCGTGTTATACGCCGATAAATAAAATATATCCAAATAACACACCCAAGCTCATCCTTAGTCCTGAGCAGTGCTCGGGGATTCGTTGGGGCCACAAAATAGATATTTAGAGTGTATCCAAAAAACACGCCCAAGCTCATCTCTTCACTACACACAGCCACAAAGGCAAGAGAATTCTTGTTGTGCGGTGTATTAGTTTCTCGAACGAACGCACATAGACCGAATTTTAATGGTTCAAAGAATGTCAGGCAAAATGGTCGGCCCTCACGCATGTTTACTTCATCAAATCTGGCCCTCTTTGAAAAAAGTTTGGACACCCCTGATCTAAGGACTGGTGAGCTGCAAGATATAAAAGTGTTGTTTTTGGGTTAGATTAAAGAAATGACTGTTGATTGTTCCAAGTATCCATGTTGTTTCTACACTAACTATGTCAAGCTCATAAATAATTGAAACAATTCTAAGGCCTGATGGCTGGGAAAAAAAACTAAAAATCAAAAAAGACTGAAAAGAAATGCTGTCAATGTGAAGAAAAAAACATGTATTACTCACAGACATGTGTTGAGTGAAATCACTCTGCGGATGAACGAGCCTTGTGCAGGTCTGAATTAGCAGCACCCCGCCAGAAAATCCTCTCACTCAGCACAATGTACTTGGTAGTTGAAGCTTACGGCAGATGTTGCCATGTATGTAATGGTTTGCCTTAGCTCAACACTGTGCGTGTCAATTAGGAATTGATTGGGCTTATGTTAATAAACCTGTCAGCAAAACTTACATTTCAATTAGTTGTTTCCAGTAAAAAGACGGAATGCTGGTCGGATGAAGTCTGATGCTGTACTATATTAAGAATTTCATCAGCGATACTTGAGAATTTGCAGGAAGATTACCGCATTGCAATTAGAGTCTGCGTTAGGGAAAGCTTACAAACACTGATAGGGGAAAAAACTGCTAATGTAATAATAATTCTGCATTCATTGCCTATTTACAGGGTCTTATGAGATGCCAGATAACCCCTAAACCACTGATTCTCTCTAATTCCACAATCAGTCATCGAGAGAAAATTAAAAAGAATCAAAAAAGAAAAAAAAAAACGATATTCTGGCCGATGTAGTCACTGCTGAGCTCAAAATGTTTCCTGTTACTCTACAATCAGACTTTTTTTCTGTCACTGTTTTCTAGCCTTTTAGTTTATTAAACAGACCTAAATTTTAACAGAAACTTCACCTATTTTAAGCCTCGTACACACGATCAGTCCATCCGATGAGAACGGTCTGATGGACCGTTGTCATAGGTTAACCGATGAAGCTGACTGATGGTCCGTCGTGCCTACACACCATCGGTTAAAAAAACGTGTCAGAACACGGTGACGTAAAACACAACGGCGTGCTGAAAAAAACGAAGTTCAATGCTTCCAAGCATGCGTCGACTTGATTCTGAGCATATATGGATTTTTAACCGATAGTTGTGCCTACTAACGATCGTTTTTTTCCCATCGGTTAGGAATCCATAGGTTAAATTTAAAGCAAGTTGGCTTTTTTTTAACCTATGGTTAAATAACCTATCTGGCCCACACACGATCGGTTTGGACCGATGAAAACCGATGAAAACGGTCCATCAGACCGTTGTCCTCTGGTTAACCTATGGTGTGTACGAGGCCTTAGAGTCCCCCTTGTTCTCTTAGCTAGATTAGAGAAAAGTGGTTCAATGCTTCCAAGCATGCGTTGACTTGATTCTAAGCATTCACGGGTCTTGAACCGATGCTTTTGTGTACTAACCATCGGTTTGGACCGATCAGTCAGCGGTCCATCGGTTCGTTTTTAAAGCAAGTTTTAAAATTTTGGTCCGAAGGACAAAAGACCGATGGGCCGTACACACGGTCGGTTTGGACCGATAAAACTGAACTTCGGTCCATTCTCATCGGTTTTGACCGATCGTGTGTATGCGGTCTTAATCTCAAAGGTGTTCAATAGAGTTGAAGTGAGGGCTTTGTGTAGGACACTTGCGTTCCTCCACCCTAAACTCCTTACTCCATATCTTTGGATCTGGCATCGTGCTTTAGGGACATAGCCGTACTGGAAAAGAAAAGGGTTTCTGATAAACTGTTGGTGAACCGTTAGAAATTAACAGTTGCTTAAAACATCTTTGTATTAATAGTACCCTTGCATTGCTATTACCATGTACTCTGGATGGCCATGAAAAGCCCTGACTTGCAGAAGTCTAGAACTTTGGAAAAACTTGCAAATGTTGTAAGACTTTTCAGCTTAGTTTCACCACCTTACACTGGTAATAGGTGTGCCAGCATGTTGATTATTCCACGGGTAAAGAGGACTGAAGCAAGGCTGAATACTATACATCTCTTTTGTGTTATCCATTATAGGCACATTAGATACAACGGAGTTTCCTGGAATGCTGGGTGAAAGGAGTGAATTGAGCAGATACATATTATCAATCAGACATGTTACTTAGACAATCTAAGGAGGCTGACAGAATAATATAGAAAGCAGAAGCATTCATCTCCCATCATAGGTGCACGAGACAATCGTTTGCTCAATTTACACTGCCATAATCCATTCCTCCTCTACTCCTTATGAGTTAAATTGTGTTCATCTGAATGGTAAAAGCCTGTAATGAAGTTTAAAGTGAAACAGAGCAAGACTGCATTATGCAGATAATATTCAATCATAAAGAAATGGTTTTCCATGCCACACAGGAGGCTGTTGACGAAGAAGGTAATGAAAGTAGGCATATGGTGCTCTTCATGTACATTTAGCATGATGTGAACTAGACTTTGATTTAAAAAATTACATCATGAGCAATAAATAGAAATGAGGACAAGATGGAGAAATAGAGCACAGCCAAACTTATCTACTGGATGTTTGATTATTAAAAATGAATTTTGTTGCTTTTCGCATGTTAGGTAAAGCATAGCTGTAAAAATTGCTACCTATCTTCTCCCTGTTCCCACCATCTCAACTGGCAGTGTGGGTCTGGAAGGTGCTCCATTTGTGGATCAGCATTTGTCAGTCATTAACTTTGTAAGTTGTCAGATTTATCTTGTACCAGTTAATGATTTTCTTTCCCCATTTTTGTTCTCAATACTTTATCTGTATCATAAACTAGTTTGTTAAAACTCAGTTTTTTGTAGAATTTACCTTTTTGCAACACCCCCTCAAGAAAACATTAAATATTGAAACACGTAGGGGTGTAATTCCACACGTTTATTGATGTGGTTTTCAGGGGAATATTTATATATGTGACCCATATACACTAGGGACCTTCATGGTTTTACTTTGTGTAATTGTTTTTAAACATGATGTATAATAAACTTTTGCATTTTACTTGTAATATTCTTTTGGCACCGTTAAAATCACACTCATTATTATCTTAATATTTACCAGCCAACATTTTGTGCAGGTGCTGGCTCTCAAGTCCAGCTAACAGCAACAGCTTGGGTCTCTAATAATGATCAGGAACCAATCATAGATCAACCAACCAAAGGTTTCAGATTGTGTGATCGCTATGTCAGCTATGACATAATGATCACACTCACACTGAAGGCTTAAAAGATGGTTTTAGCTTGAGTATTCCCTTTTCTGTGTGCGGAACACACGGCTCATAGTGAGTGTTACCTCCATCCGTATACCCTGCGGGGTTGAGAACATTTCTAAGCAGGACTGCAACCGAGGACCCGGTGAGAGTATACATACCCACCCACTGTTTGTGCTTATGGATGCATACAGTCTGCTCCTCTTGTAATCTCCCCCACATGTGCGTCTTCCATACATAGGTGCCACAATCCAACAAGCTAATACGTGTATAGCCAAACCACATTTAGCCAACTTGTTGATGTACATCACACAGATCTGTTCTAACCATACATGTGACACCTCACGGACCTTTTCCATCTGAAGTGTCCTTGTCACCAGGATTCAGAAGTACCTTTCCTTCTTGATGTTAGGACCATCATAGCCTCACACATTCACCCAGCTAATATCCATGTTCAGAAATATAGTACTCCTTGAATAATAGCACATATAGCCTATTGGAATCCCTGTTAAGAGGACTATACGGATCATTCATTGTGTTCAATTTTTCATCATATTTCCATTTTTTGGCTTCACTGGGCAATTGTTCTACCCTGTGCTTTACTACTACTTGTGTCTGAATATGTTGATTGATTGATTTATTGGGTTATGAATTTGACTTGCGCAGCTGCGAATTCCCTTGTTTTTAATTAATTAGACAACGTTGTCTTCTTTTTTAATTGTGTAACCACATCATCCATCTGCCACTCCCCCTTTTTCAATTATTTCTGTGTGTCTTTTCTACAATTAAAGTTCATTGTACCATCCACAGTGTTCTGTTTTGGTCTTCTTCGAGAGAACTTTATTCTCTCACTTTTTTGTTATAGGCCCTTGGCCATCGGAACTGCATCTTTCATAGTCATATGTGGATGAAGTTTGAATAGGTACTAATTATTTGGAAATGTATTAAAATTTCCTTCATGTAAGGTTGATCCAGGCACAAATCCAAATTTTTTGCTTGAGTCCACTGCAGCCTGCCAATGGCAGTGTGCCTCTGTTTAATATTGTAATTTACTTATACATTTACAATAATAAAAAAATAGTACAGCCATATCTATACTGTATACAGTATACAGCAGTATACATATGTATATACTGTGTATATATATATATATATATATATATATATATATATATATATATAAAACTGTGCTCATCCATAGCTTAAAGTGAGCTAATAAAGTGGTCCTTCACATCCCATGCCAGTTAACTTTCATATGGTGCACAGGATACCTAAATCCTGTCTGATTTATGGTGAACGAGTAAAGTATGCCATTGCATACTATAATGCTGTGACATTATCAGCAAAATGTCATTATCTGGACTTTACTAGTGGTCGGCAGAGGACTCAGAGGACTCAGAGTGTTACAAGGGCACACTGGTAGAGGGACATTGGAGGAAAACACAGTTTATTGAGCATCATAAAATATCAAACTGCTTTGAAATTAGACTGATTTACAGCAAATCCATTCTCTCATCTGTAGCCTGTGCTAATCTCATGCTACACATTTATACACCAGAATAGATAAAATAAGGGTATTACGTAAAATAGTTACTGCTTTCCTTTATCTCATTTCTTTAATGTACACTGGCCCTTTCTTCTTCATGATAAGGCCTCACTTGCACTTTATTCTCCCTGCATTTCCTTTGATCCCTCCTGTGTATTTATGTATTATTCATTATGTAAGATGAGCAGTAGCAGCAGGTGGACAGGGCTGAAGACTGTAATCAATAATGTATCTGCTCATAAACTGTACATACATCCTGATAGCAGACCTGTAAACTGCACACAGACCTTTTTATTTATTTACATGTTGGGCAGAGGTGATGATGTATACGATCAGATACAAATGGATCAAAGTAGTGTATTCACCTTTTGCAAAATCAGATTTAAAGGTACACTCAAAAACTTAAAAGTGTTACTAAACCCAGGGCCCTGCATTCACTATATCTGATTTCCCACAGTACACAGAACATGGAAATGCAATTATTTTAGTAAATATAAACTGCTGAATACCTTTTCTCATCAGCAGTATATAGCAGTCTTGTGATTTTTATGAGTGTCTGGTTAAAGCTTGTAGGAGACATTTTAATTCTACTCTTACTGTCCTATGAGGCTGCATGACACCTGACCCTCTGTCTGGACAGTGCTAATTGGCCCTGTGCCGATCACATGCACCCTTCGAAAAAAAAAATGCCTCATACCCCACTTTTAAGTACACAATGGGGTTTATTTACTAAAGCTGAAAAGCGCAAAAATCAGGCTCACTTCTGCATAGAAACCAATGCGCTTCTATCCCCAGCTTGTTCAATTAAGCTTTGGTAATAAAACCGGGAATCTCATTGGTTTCTATGCAGAAGTGAGCCTGATTTAGCGCTTTCCAGCTTTAGTAAATAAACCCCATTGTGTACTTAAAAGTGGGGTATGACTGTACTGACACCCAAATGTGCCTCTAATTTCTGATTAGGTGACCTGATGCTGAAAGATGAACCAAGCTTCCGTACTTCTAACCCTCAGCCATTCTTTCATCTTGATCAGACGAGAAGCACATTTTAAGTCAGAAAACAGTCTAATTTTTGTGTTTTCCAGCTGGGTTGGCACACAACATGTTCATCAAATATTGGCTTCACCAGCTTTGAGACACACAGAAAACTATCTGTACGTTAATTGGCATGTCAAAACCGAGTGTATTCCTCACAGTGGATTTATTTCCACATTAGGTCTAGACTTATTCCTGTATATCATTTATTTAACTGGTTCCTTGTTAAAACAGCAGGAAGAGGAATTGCATATCACATTGTTTTCAAGACAGACTTTAAATTTAAAGGGAATTAGATATCACAATCCTGGTAAGGCAGATTTCAGATTTCATACTCATTTATACCCGCTGTGTTGGGACTACACTGGATGATCTTGCCCATCGCAGACCCACTGCAAGACAAGGCAAATAGCCCTATGAAGCCTCGTACACACGACCGAGGAACTCGACGGGCGAAACACATCGAGTTCCTCGTCGAGTTCCTTGTTAGGCTTGTCGAGGAACTTGACAAGCTTGCTTTGCGTACACACAGTCAAGCCAAAATCTCCTCGTTCTCAAACGCGGTGCCATACAACACATACAACGGCAGGGGAAGTTCGATTCCACTGGCTAAACTCTTGGGGCTGCTTTTGCTAATTTCATGTGTTTGCGTGTTAAATAAAAGTTTGGTAAAAGACGATTTGCACTTTTCAGTCTGTTACAGCTTTAAAAATGTGTTATCTCCATTACAAATGCTACTTTTACTCCCGTCTCATACTTTAATCTGAGCAAGCGCGGGTTTCTTAGCATACAGACGTCCGAGTTTCTCGTTGAAAACCAGCCTGTCGAGCATCTCGACGAGCCAAATCAGACTCTCGTCGAGGAAATAGAGAACTTGCTCTCTTTTTGGCTCGACGAGGTTCTCGACAGTTTCCTCGAATAAAATGTACACACGACCAGTTTCCTCGGCAAAAAAATATCTCCCAGCAAGTTTCTTGCTGGTTTTTGCCGAGAAACTCGGTCATGTGTACGAGGCCTGAGAGTTGTTCTCACCACCAGTTCACCAGAATTTCACAAGGAATTGTCGACCCAAAGATTATCTGACTGCCTACTGGAAGATGAAGAAGATATTTTTTGCTCCTTTAGATATTGTTTCATAGTTGGTGGGTTGACTAAAGACACTAGTCCATCCAGTCCAACCTGCATTATTGCTTTAATTTTTTTCTCTGGATCACCTGTAGGCATAGGATAGTGGATATGGAGATTTTCTATTTATTTATTTTTTTATCTATTGGTTGAACTGGATGAGCTTGTGTCTTTTTTCAAACTGAACACAGCTGCAGTGGGATGCACTGAAAAAAAAGTACTGCATGCAGTAAATTTTTCAGTGCAGCAGGTTGTGACGAAATGTACCCCATTGCAACGCCACTGTGTAAAAAAAAAAAATAACTGAATGAACTGTCACTTTGTGGTGCCATTCATTTTGAATAAATGTTGGCAGAGCACTGCAACTCACATACTTTATATTGTGCCACAGCACACAGATGTGGACCATATGTGTAGTGTGGTGCACTGCAATGTATATAATGCTGCAGGTGCATTATAAACTGCATTGTTGTGCATAGCTGACATAATTTTAAATTATACATTGCTTTCATGTAACACAGTGATCATCAACCCTGTCCTCAGGGCCCACTAACAGGCCAGGTTTGCAAGATAACTGAAATACATCACAGGTGAGATCATTTGCTGCTCAGTGATTGCAGTATTCTAGTCTGCATCTCCCCAAGGTAATACACAAAATCTGGTCTGTTAGTGGTCTCTGAAGACAGGGTTGACTACTGATGTAACACATGTTTTTACATAAAAGAATGCACCACAAAGCAGCAAAGTAGTGTGATTCTGGCCTTAAAGTGGAACTTCACTCTCCCAATCAACACTGGTTATTTTTAATCCTCATGCTGCTAGCTTTAGTAAATAGATAGGAAAGTATACTTCTGTTATTTGATTCACTGTGTGTGTAGTTAAGGAAGTTGTTAGTAAGCAGGGAATTCTGTGTAGATTCTTCAGGGGAAGTGAAAACAGCCACCATGCTTTGAGAAGACACTACAGGGAGCAGAACATGTCTTGCTCAATCTATCGCCATCATCCCTTAGAGCAGTGGTCATCAACCCTGTCCTGCAGGGCCCACTACGCAAACGACGTAAACAACGGAAAATTTGACGCTGTCCCGACGTCCATACCTAACATTGCGTACACCTCATAGAGGCAGGGGTAACATTACGCCGAAAAAGTATCTTGATTTGTGGATACAAAACAAAGATACGACGGCGCATCATAGAACTTACGCAGCGTATCAATAGATACACCGCCGTAAGTTCTTTGTGGATCTGGCCCTTTATGTATTTATTGTTCATAGAGATGCCTTTTCTTTCAACTATTGAAAAATGTTAGCAACTTCCAGCACTGAGCCTATGTGTGTATTTCTGGAAATAATAAAAAAAAAGGTATAGTCTTATATCTTAGCATTCTCAACACGTTTGTTAATTGAGCTTTATAGAACTTGTTAATAAATCATAATTCACAATATGGGAGGAGGCCCAAAGAAATTGATCTAAAGGTTTAAAAGCGTATTAAGGCGAAAATCCAGACAACGGGTGAGATCAATAGTGGACTCATTATATTATTTAGCAAACATTGCAGCTCTACTTATGTCAGAAAGTTCACAAAATGTACTGTAGTCTGAGTTTATTGAAATCTACAGCACACACGCAGTCCACCTAACAGAGTCTGAAGTGTGGCAGAAAAATTGGATTTTTAAGTCTAGTACACATTCGTTTGTTTTTTCCTTCAACCCAGAAAAGCAGAATGAAAAAAAACTAACAGCTCAGGAGGAGCTGCTGTACTAACTATGTGATGTTAGTACAGTGATCTGCCTTGCTAATCTACTGTGTTCTGACAGAACACTCCGGCCAGCGTTCCTAGCCATTGGGTAAGAGCGCTGATCGGGAGCCAGTCGGTAGACCTTTTGCGGTCATGCCCCTTCCACAGAAGTTGTCCAGAAGGCTGGCTTCTGTCAGACTGACTGCAGTACACATGGTCCGAATGTCTATTGAAACGGCCAATGCCGTTCGATATTCAGCCTGCTTGTACTAGGCTTTAGACAAGCTGTGCTATGTATTATCCTGTCTCTCTACCTATTGCCTCAGCAATCAATTTAAGTCTCTCAAGCCTCGTACACACGACCGAGGAACTCGACAGGCGAAACACATCGTTTTCCTCGTCGAGTTCCTTGTTAGGCTGTCGAGGAACTCGACAAGGCAAGTTTCTCCATTCCCGTCGAGGAAAAAGAAGACATGCTCTCTTTTTGGCTCGACGGGATCCTCGACAGTTTCCTCGTCGAAAAATGTACACACGACCGGTTTCCTCGGCAAAAAAAAAATCCCAGCAAGTTTCTTGCTGGTTTTTGCCGAGAAACTTGGTCGTGTGTACGAGGCCTAAAGCTGACCCCATACTCTACAATCTCGGTTAGATCTACTCTATATTAGGGAAGGAGTACAAGGGCCTACCTGATTGGATACAGCCGGCATCCAGCTGTCAAAATATAGTAGCTGCAGCAAGGGATTCGTCCATTTGTGCTGTATAACATGGATGGAGTGATCTTCAGGCTGATTTTTTTATCAGACTTTCCAAATAAGCAGGTGTTTCAGCAAGAAACTAACATCACTAAATTACCAAAAATGGGGAATTAGTATAGACTGGTACAACGCCTCGATGAAAACTGAAGAACTGAGGAGGTAGCCTGTGCACCCCAAGGTGTCATCTTCTATTTCAGCAGCAGCATAGTCATATCTAAGGTTTATATAAACATCTTCAGACTCTTGTGGGACTGCAGCCTCTTGTCATATGTAGTTGGGCTTTCTTTGTCTGTCTTTTTTTTTCTTTTGGACTGCATGGGGAAGGGTAAAACCATGTGTCAGATTTTATTTATGGTCTGAGTGCCCAGTAAGATTTCCTCTAGCTTCCTAGGACAGGTAATGTGAATTTTTTTCATTGGGAACAAATGTAAAATCTAAGTGGTTGTAAACCTCTGAAATAAAAAAATACAACAAGGTATTTTTTTATTTAGCGTGTATTTGCCTCAATCCAAAGCACCTAGCGTAATGTCTACTTTCTCATTCCTCTGCTATTTCCATTAGTCACTTTTGACAGTCAATGTTGACATCAGACAATCAAAGGAGATGACCCAACCCCCATAGCACACAGCAGGTGTTTGACAGCCTCATCTGCAAATGTTTCCCTATGAGACTGTGTAGAGGGGGGTGTATCCATTTCCCCCACTCAGGTAACAGATTACACTCAGCTCCTTGCGCTATACTGTACAGTGTGTGACATTAGAGCCCCGCTCCCTGCCTTCTGGAGCTGAGAAATGCTGTGCAAATTTAGTACTTTGAATGGCTGTGGAGAAGACAGAGCTGCAGATTATTATTATTATTATTATTATTATACAGGATTTATATAGCGCCAACAGTTTGCGCAGCGCTTTACATCAGGGATAAACAGGTACAACATATGTAGAAGGTTTTGGTTCATTTCTGTTTATCATCTGACGCTAGTTATTTCAGTGGGTATATGCAAAGGTTTACAACCACTTTAAACTTTTGTTTTTTTAAAGTAAAATGTAGAAGAATTCATGGCTTTGTCAGGTTATCATCGTTATATATTCTTTACCACCTCAGTGACCAACGATGCCCTTGTTTCTCATCCTGATTTCACCAAGAAAGAGTTGTCATCTAGCAATACAATCCAGACAATGGTTTAAACACTTTCCCATACTATCTAAAGCAAAAAAAGAAGACGTTTTTGTTTCATTGTGCATATTTCTTTATTTTTGAATGGCGTGTCCCTTTAAAGTGTACCTGTCAAGGTAATCAATCTATGAACTGGTATAAATGCTCAGACATAATAATAAACCTTTTTTCTGCATATCTTATGTTTCTGATGTTTATTACACTTGGGGAAGCATCAGCTAATTTGCTAATGTTCTTCTGTTAAAGGCCTATAATGATGCTTATAGAAAGGTGTAGTTACATCTACATGCAAGCCAGTTAAATGATTTTCATAATATGTTTCAAGTTTGGCAGATGTATTAGAGTGCATAACTCACAGCACTGTCTTGTCTGCCCTGTTTACTGTAGCATGTACTTATAGCATTCATATGGCTCCCCCCATGACCTCTCGGCCACATGAGCTCACTAAAAAGGCTTTCAGCAGTGCCCACAGCTAGAAATGTTTAGACGCATATAGTAAACAAACAGATTTTTAACTAGAGGGCCAATTAATTCACTGACCCAAAAGTAAGTCCATCGCTAGCCGTTGTTGGCAGAGCTTTATAGTCAACAAAGCAAAATTCAACATATTCATGGAGATGGTTAGACTAATGCCACGTACACACGATCCGAAAATCGGACGACAGATCGCAAGTAGAAATGGAATAGGTTGCTAAAGTCACGAAAATATTAGTACGACAGAAAAAAAAATCGGAAGTGATGTCATGTGTTGTAATGTATTTGTGTTGTATTTTCGGACGACAACTGTACTGACCAAATGAAAATCGTACGATCTGGTATCATACGAGGAAAATTTTCGTGCATGTCTGATAAAATAATATCGGATGAACTGTCATGATCGGCTCACAGAAGCCCTGTACCAACGATCCGATTATCGGACGATTCTTCATCGGACGACATTTTTCGTACAATATTTTGATCGTGTGTATGTGGCATAAGGCCTCGTACATACGACCGAGAAACTCGTCGTAAAAGAAACATCGTTTTCCTCGACGAGTTCTTTGTCAGGCTTGTGGAGAATCTTGTCAAGCTTTCTTTGCGTACACACTGTCAAGACAAAATCTCGTCGTTCTCAAACGCGGTGATGTACAACGCGTACGACGGCACTATAAAGGGGAAGTTCTAATCCATTGGCGCCACCCTTGGGGCTGCTTTTGCTAATCTCATGTTACTGCATGTTAAGTAAAAGTTTGGTGAGAGACGATTCGCGCTTTTCAGTCTGTTACAGAGTGACGAATGTGCAATCTCCATTACGAACGCTACTTTTACCGAAGGTGCGCTCCCGTCTCATACTTTATTCTGAACATGCACGGGTTTCTAAGCATACACACGAACGTGTTTCTCGTCGTAAACCACCCCGACGAGAAACACGACGAGGAAATTGAGACTCCTGACGAGGAAAAAGAACTTGTTCTCTTTTTTTCTCGTCGAGATCCACGACAGTTTTTTCGACAAAAAACATACACACAAACGTTTTCCTCTGCAAAAAAGCTCTGCCACCAAGTTTCTTGATGGATTTTGTCGAGGAAAACGGTCGTGTGTACGAGGCCTAAGTCCTAAGCATGGCTATAGCACTGTGAATTGTCTACTCTTTATCTGTCAACAACCAGATTTAAAACTTAAATTTTATCTGCTCATATTTTGCCTACCATGGTTCCCCCTTGCCATATTATCAACAGGCTTATTACATTTTTTATAACAAAACCATTTAATTTCCATTGCATTGCCTATTTTAGACTCATAGATGTCATCACTGGGCTTTGTGCTTCTCTATGCTGTGTAGGAAGATGGTTGATAGGAAGGGACAGCAGAGTGCTGTATATAGCTTCTTAAGACATGCCCTGCCCTAGTTCTCCTCCCAAGAGCCTTAAAGCGGAGGTTCACACAAAAAGTGAGCCTCCGCTTTTTGGATCCCTCCCCCCCCCCTCCGGTGTCACATTTGGCACCTTTCAGGGGGGTGCAGATACCACTTCCAGGTTCTGACTCCCGCGGGGAGTCCAGCCTTGTGACGTCACACCCTCGCTGTCTTCTGGGAAACACTGTTCCCAGGAGAGAGCGGGGACCAGTGATGGTGCGCCGCGATCCTCGCGCATGCGCAGTAGGGAATCGGGCAGTGAAGCCTGATTCCCTCACCGAGGATGGCGGTGGAAGCAGCCGAGGCCCGAGCTATTGCTCAGCCTCGTCTGCTGACATCGCGGGCACGCTGGACAGGTAAGTGTCCATTTTTTAAAAGTCAGCAGCTGCAGTATTTGTAGCTGCTGGCTTTAAAAAAAAAAAAAAAATGGGTGGACCTCCACTTTAAGGCTGAAGCAAGCAGTGGGCTGGTTTTTGGAAGGCACCTTGCATCTTGCAAATATGTAAATGCCTTGCTGGGTGGATGTCAGTCTGGAGGAGTGGGTATTCCTAGGCAGGCTGTGTTTGCATGCAGACTGTCCTAAGTAATGATCCCATGTAAAGCTGAGCATCCATGATCAAAAGAGTAAAATTTCGATATCACTGGGCCAGGGACAGTTAGGCAGGGGAGGAAAGAGCTAAATGAAGTGGGATGTCAAGCCAGGGAATGAGGTGGGCGCTATCTTATTTGCTGCAGCTTCCAATGTACACTGTGAAAAGCCTACTTTGTGCATTGAAATCAGAGTAAGCTACCTGAACTTTCAACAACTTGTTAATGTACAACTAATTCTTATTGCAATGGCAAATGCTGATATTGTATTTGTAAAAATGTTTGAATAACAACATTGGAAACAGAAATCAGAGTAAGCAATTTCAGTACATAAGAGGATGGATGTCAGTGCTTTGGTTATAAATTCAGCTGTCTATGGCCCCTTATACATGGAACGGGCTCTGTTGTATTCCACCTGCTCAGCAGAGAATCTGTCCGCCTACCCACTGAGCAGGGAGATAGCTACTCCGAGTCCGCTATGCTTATGCAGAGTGGACACAAACACAACCCTCTCTTCTCTATGGGCGGTTGGATGTAAATGGACCTCCTACCCGTGGATGGGGAACGGATGCCTACCAGTTTGTTACTAGCAGACAGGATTAGATTAGATGTTGGTGGTTGTCAACGGACATACCGCTCCATACAGGACACTGGAATGTCTGATTGGGTCCACCTGAAAAACTGACAGGCGGACCCGATCAGTCCACCCATGTGAAAAGGTCCTAAGGCATGGGAAAATATCCAGGTATATTTTTAGGTGAACAAAATATATGGAAACCTACAACCCACAATATCATCAGGCAACAATGGATAGATAGATAGATAGATAGATAGATAGATAGATAGATAGATAGATAGATAGATAGATAGATAGATAGATAGATAGATAGATAGATAGATAATTGAAAGAATATGGTAAATAGTCTCTTGCTGTGGCTTAATAACTGACTTTACCTTTGACCCATTACTTAATATTAAATCTTAAGATTTATTCTCCCCTGCAGCACAAAAATCTACCTGTGGCAACCCTAGTACTGAAAATCAACCGATTTGCATAAAACCTATGTCTGTGTAATGTATGTGTGGCAGAAAATGTATACATGCAATTATTTTTACCACCTATCATAGCACATTGGTGCTTTACAGCTCCTCTTGCCTCATTGTTGGTCTAGAGACACTTCTTTTAGTATGTTCTTTATATGGCATAATTGTCCCCTACTATATGTTCAGTGAATATGCCCACTGCACTGCCCGTGCCTGAAGTAAAATTAGTCCCTTCTTGCTATGATTCTGCTCCTGCACATGGCAGCATGCATGTTGATGCACACATGTAGATGTGAATTGGCCCATAGAGTTTCCTTTTGTCTTTGGTACTAAACTTTGGTACGTAGTAAGCTAAGAATGAGCTAAAGTTCTGAGTTTATCCCGAACCCATGGAAATATGCCACATACTAGCTGCAGCCTTGGGATTCCCCATCCCGCAGCCACATGTAACTGCGGGGATGCTGATGACATCACTGTTCTAATAGGGCCGCATGAGCGTAATAGGTCAATGTCAATGTTCCCGTATAGCCATGTAGTCATATTAGGTCAACGATGTCACCAGCATTTCTGCCCCTTTGTTAGGTAAATATAACACATTCCATGGCTGCAGTTGAATGGGGCAGTGGCCTGCTTTAATGTCATAGTTTCTTGTGGGTTCAGACCAAACTCAGAACCTTAGCTCACCCCTAATGTGAACCAGCCACATAGGTAATAATTAAATACGATCAGGGAGATATATCACAAGAAACAAGTAAAATGTGAAAAGCCAAATAAAAATAAATTTTCATACAGTATATTACATTAATAAACAATATTGAGTTTAGCAATCACTGAGAACACAAGGCATCTTCACTTCACAACTTTAGTAAGCCGTAGACTGAATGTAAAGTTGACATATGCGATCTTCTACAACATTTGTGCCTTCCTGCATTACATAAGCTGTTGGAATAAGCTGTGAGCCCTCGGAGTTAGGTTTAATGAGCTGACCATTAATAAAATCCACTATTGCATATAGCTAATATTCTGTACGGGCAAAAAGACAGCAAATTAACTAGGGACAGCAGGCAATCCTGTCCTTAACATCAAACATATCATTTTACAGGGCTGCTGCTCTTTGACTCTTGAAGGCATGTATTTTTCAGTAAGGAAGTCCCAATTAGCGTTGACAATGTTTCTGGTGCAGACAAGCCAGGAGCGGCATGGTTCATTGCAGATTAAAGAAGTGAGTCTACAGGAAGTTAAACTAGAATGTTACAGGGGTGCAGAGAAAAGAATAGCGCCTGAATAGAAATCCTGCCTCATTAATCTACAGACAGCGGGAAGGCGAATGAGACAGATAGGAATGATTGTTGTACCAGTCACATGTCTCGTGTTTCTCCACTTGGTGCACAAGGGAAATTATTACTATTTATAAAATATTTCTCCAAGCGTTTTATTACAAGTTAGGTAAATGGAATACATTGCTGAAACGGAACAATTTTTTATGGACTCTGCTAGTTGGTTTAACCATTTATTCAAAGGAAGTCTGTCAGAGAACAAACACAGGCAGTGCCATTGTTGACTTGTCTCCAAACAGCATGGTCCAAAACTGTGATCCTTGTTTGTTCTTACACTAATTAGTAAGCCACTATTTGACCAAATATGGCTATATTTGGTCAATGACAACAGCCAAATTCCCTGACCCCTTTTGAGAACATTCAGCCCTTGGCCAGGGCATTTCCCGGCCTGCAGCTTAATAGGGTTGGGGATACATCATTGGTTGTTAGGATGCTGGAAGCCACCATTGTCCTAACAACAAAGGAGCCATGTGTGAGATGATGTCACATGTATGGTGGCAGTAATACCACCACTAATTGAAAGACCTCTAAGGAGTCAGCGGTTCAGTTTAGTGGGCAAACATCCAGGGTTCGCAACAAACCCTAGGTTGCCATAAACCCGATCCCTAATCCTAGGAGGCTTCAGGACCCACAGGATGCCAATCTCATTTATTATCAGCAGCTCTTCAGCAGGGAGCCAGCTGTGAGAGATCAGGAGTGGAAGGCCAGCGCCTGAATCCAAGATGATGGTGTGGAAGAAAAAAAACACTTAAAAGACTTTGGATGTGAGGAAGCCACTGCTGGGCTTCATGGGCTGGAAAGTGTATGTTTTTTTCTTAATTATTATTATTCAGCAGTACCTGTAGCTGTAAAGTTTTCTAAGTTCAAATGACTGCGACCATTTATCAGGTATGGTCAGACACAGTATGAGGGCACCGTATAAGAGCTGAGACAGAATTCAGCAGGGTGCAACAGCTAGAAGAATGGGGGAACCCAGAGTGTGATAGCTTATGGGCTATTTTAATGAGGGTGAGGGGAATTGGAATAAGGTCATTTTGCTAAGGAATTGTTATCTTTTAAAAGGTAAGCATGAAGTGTATATTTATATGGATATAATAAATATATGTTTTAATGGTGGTATACCTATGTTTTTTCATTGTACAGAGTAATCCCCCGACATCAAAAGTCAGATGTGAGCTTTTGAACGGAAATTCCGACCATGTGCATGCTCCATCTGACTTTTGCTGTCGGAATTTCCGCCAACAAAAGATTAATGCCCCGTACACACGATCGGAAATTCCGACAGCAAAAGTCTGATGTGAGCTTGTGAGCTTTTGAATGGAAATTCTGACCGTGTGTATGCTCCATCTGACTTTTCCTTTCAGAATTTCTGCCAACAAAAGATTGAGAGCTGGTTTTCACATTTTCAGATGGAAAAAAAAATACGGAAAATCCGATCGTATGTAGCAATTCCGACGCGCAAAATTCCGACTCATGCTCGAAAATAATTTGACGCATGCTCGGAAGCATTGAACTCCATTTTCTTGGCTCATCGTAGTGTTGTACGTCACCACGTTCTTGACGTTTGGAAGTTCAGAGAACTTTTGCGTGACCGTGTGTATGCAAGCCAAGCTTGAGCAGAATTCCGTTGGAAAAACCATCCAAGGTTTTTCCGACAGAAAATCCGATCGTGTGTACGGGGGCATCAGGATCCTTGTGCACAGGTGAGCCTGTCCAACGTAAATGTCAGCATCTTTACTCCTTTTGGGCAGCCCAAAGGCAGCATGCAGCCTCTCATAGACGGAAAAGTCTGTGTTCTGTGTTTAGCATATGAGCATATACAAAAATGTGTACATTTTGATAGCACCCCCATATACCTGACTACAGTAGCACAGTACAGTTCCACAGAACCATGGTTGAGAATGGCTTAGGTAAGCATTAGGTAAAAACAATTACAACAAAGTAAACACTCTAAATACAGACAAAGGTAAATGCTTCAACAATGATAGGCAGCTACCGTTATAACGATTTACAGATATTTGTCTTGATTAAAGTTCTTGTTGTATTTAATGGCTTTTTTCACACAAGAAAGGATAGCACTCCAAAACTGACATCTATTCTACAATAACATTCATTTGTGACAGTAATGAGAACTGGTAGGTACACTTTAAGATTCCTTGCTATCTTACCTCTATCAGGCAGCATGAAAAGTACTGGGTTGAAGTGAAAAGCTGATATTAATTATGAAAGCAGAGAGCTTCTCCGTACGATATCACCTATCTAGAGATCAAATAAGGACATACTGTAGGATGACTCTCCAAACTGACCCCAAATACTCCTCGACCCTTTGTCATTTTCACTTGCCAATGATCTGACCTGTTTTCTTCAGTTTGTGTCATCTGCCGATTTAAATGAGATACACCAAGAAGCTCACGCCATGATTTCTTTAATATCGAAGGAGACAAATATTCATCCCTTTGTAATGAGTTCTACTCCTCTCCAGCAGAGAAGTGAGAATAAATTATACTCTGTGCTCTGTGGAAATGTAGATAAAAGACGAGGGGAGATGCATTCCACACAGAGCTGGAGATGTGCTGATAGATGTCTAGTTTTCTCTAAACGCACATGTCATCAAATTGAACTAAGGCATGAAAATATATCAACAATTCTACCTTTAAAATATAAAAAAGTCAAAACTTTATTTGTTTTGATAAGGAGGGAGTTAAAAGCTTTTGTAATAGTTAGGTTCTCTTTGCTTACTTTAATGCCGCGTACACATGACCGTTTTTCGGGTTGTAAAAAATGACGTTTTTACTATGTCATTAAAAACGATCGTGTGTGGGCTTCAGAGCATTTTTCGTGTTCTGAAAAATGGGCAAAAAAAAATTCGAACATGCTCTATTTTTTCACGACGTTTTTAACATTGTCGTTTTTTCGGGTTGTAAAAAATAATCGTGTGTGGGCTTTAACAACGTGGAAAATTGTTCTGGTAAAACTACCGTTCGTAATGGAGTAAGCACATTCATCACGCTGTAACAGACAGAAAAGCGTGAATCGTCTTTTACTTACACAAAATCAGCTAAAGCAGCCCAACGGGTGGCGTCATCCGAATTGAACTTCCCCTTTATAGTGCCATCGTACGTGTTGTACGTCACCGCGCTTTGCTAGAGCATTTTTTTTTTCACGATCGTGTGTAGGCAAGACCATTTTAATGATCAAGTTGAAAAAAACTTTGTTTTTTCTAGAGGCTGAAAAACTTTGTTTTTTACAACCCGAAAAATGATCGTGTGTATGCGGCATAAGAGTTATAGCCTCCAGAAAAATCTTTAGTATTGGATACTTCCCCATAGGCTCAATGTCTGCCTCTCCTGCCACATGCTGTGGTTCTATCTGTTAGCTCCTACGTCACAGCATGACACATTAAGGAAGTAGGGGACGGCTGGGGGAATCACCGCACACAGTGGGACCCAGGCCCATGACACCCCTAGAATATTTGGATGTGAAGATTTTTCTGGAGGCTGTAGCTCTTAAGGAATGCAAAGTGAGAGTATGCCACCTGTCAGAAGTAGTCTTCTTTTGCAGGCCGATGTTTTTTGAATGTGTGTAAAAGTGTTACTAAAAAGGAGCCAGTCAGGGATTTGTAGGTTGAATGGTGGTGAAGGATGCAGTGGAACTTAAAGGAAACTGATACTGAGAGCAATACATGGACTGCCATTGCTTACCACCTTCTAAAAATGCAAAATACTACCAATGACCTTAATAATGAATTTTATTAAATGGTTTGCATGATGGTTCTGAGGGGAGGGGGGGTTGAGGGTAAGTATGGATAGAAAGGAGGCCTGCTGACAGTCTCTGCTGTCAATCAAGCTAAGCAGGGCTGGCCAAGAGCTCTATTCAGATATGGATATCTTTTTCATGGCGGTGTGGGTGGTTAGAAGTCACCCAGCCAATCCTTGTTGCCAATCAAGCTGAGCAGGAAGTCAAACCGGCTAACTACAGGGTCACAGACAAGCCATGCATGAGCACAGAGTCCTGTAAGTCAAATTTGAAGTTAAAATGACAAAAACGGACTATACTAATGCCCCGTACACAAGTGCGGAATTTCCAACGGGAAAAGTTCCCGTCGGAAATCCAGAGGGGAAAGCCAAGAACCTGCTCGGTCAGTCTTTCCCACTACACATGAGAGGTTTTCCCTTGGTCGGGAATCCCGGCCGTGTGTATGCTCCATCGCAGTTTTTTCCATATGAAAACTGCCAAAAAACGCTGGGCAAAAATCTGCCGGTTTTCCCAGTGGGAAAAAAGAGAGCTGGTTCTCTTTTTTTCGTCCAGCGTTTTTTTGGGCAGTTTTCCCATCGGAAAAACTGCGAGGAGCATACACACGGCCGGGATTCCCAGCCAAAAGCTCTCCTCGCAGTTTTTCCGGCCGTGTGTACAAGGTTTTACCTGAATCTGCATCTGTGATTAGCATGGTGAGGAACCTACAGGAGGACATAAGGGACTGGCAGGTCACCATGTATTTAGTGTAGATTCAATTCATTTTATAAATCAAAGAAAACAGTATTTGACAATGCGCGTCAGCTTTTACTTCTAATACCCTTTCACATGGGCGTTCCTTCAGTCCGTTTTTGACCCATGATTAGACAGATCAAGAATGGACTGCAATTTATGCCTGTGGAAGGCCATATGTAAACAGTTATGAACTGGCTTATATCCAGGTTCGTAGTGCTAAACATGAAAAATTTGCAGCTAGGTTGCTTTTGTGGACCTGACTGTCCCCCCTATAGGGATTACATAGGTCTATTTTAACTATTAAAAATTACAAATGGACAGACATATCAAATGGGTGGCATCTGTTTTTATTCTGGTTTGACAAGGATCCCTTGCTGAAACAGAATGAAGGACGCCCATGTGACACAGACCTTAAGGTTACCATACACTTACCATACTAGGGTGACAGTGCTATATCAGTTGGCACTATAAACATGGAGTTAGATGCCATACCATGTTGCACCCAAAGAACAAATCTGTGCAGAGCTCCACCCAAAGCACGAGTATTTGGCTAGAATTTCCCATTCTATTTAAAAACAATATTAGGGAGTAACACCTGGTGACTTCTGTCAAACTGTCATAGGAAGATGGTGTGCTCTACTTTTTTATATGACATACCACTCCAAGTCAATAATTTATTTCATCTAGAAGGATGGGGATATCTGTGTATGCCAAAGTCAGAGCACATGTGCTGACATTATGAGACATTGAGGAATGACATGTTTTGTCTTAGCCGTCTTATTGGGCTTTTTCTCTACATAGAAAATGAGTGAATCTATTCTCTTTTTCTTTCCTGGTGTGACAAGCTCAACTATGATAACCATTTTTTTGCTATGAATCTGTCATCCTGGTAAAAGCACCCTGGTGTGTTTCAGACATCAAATAAGTCACTGTCAGGATTATAGTATGGCAAGAGAAGGTACGATTTTTAAATAACCATCTTATAATGTCTCTTTCTTTCATAACGTTCATAAGCGCTAAAGTGACCACCCAACATAATGATATCAGGAAAACAACTCTTTAAAAAATTGAGTTTAAAGAGGACCATATAACGTATGTGTATAAATAATTCTTTATTGTTTTATGTCAAATTCTTTCCACATGTTGTAGCTAACTAATTAGGGCTGAGAATTGCACCTAACAAATTGGGCCTACTGTTGGGAGAGTTGTAGGTGTCTGTTATTAACTTTGATATATTTTGTGCTGCAATCTAGTAAACCATTTGCTGCAATGCCTAAAATGCTGGATGGCAGGATTGTGAATGGTGTGGATGTGTCATCCGAGTTTCTTACATATACATGGTAATAATGCTCCTGAGTTTTTGTTTTCTGAGAATGGTGAGTAAGCTGGGTCCTGGAGCCCAGAGGTTTGTAGAGCATTAGATGGGATAACGTCTCCAGTCCTAGGTCCACATCTTTCCTGGTAGCCAGACCTCATTATTAGTCTCAGTTGTGCTTATACCTTTATATATGTGAGCTGACTGATGCTCAGGGCTCTTTCTCTCTCTGATATGGGATGTCTACTGCTCTGTGAAAAAGGCTGTCGGGACAGTAAAAAGGTACAAGTGATTCCTGTTTGTTTTGGGGGAATCCACTGTGGGGGTCACCTGCTAGTCAGGAGATGACCTTAGTTTAGTTTGTGGCTTGGTTTCTTTTGTTTGTTTTATGTTATGTACTTACTGTACAAAGTCCTCCTGCATTAATACTATGCTTGTTTGCTGCAATGCTGAACTAAAGTGCGGGAGACAAACTTGCTTGTACTGTTCCCAGGTGTCCCTGTTTCATACACCTGCCTGACAAAGGGGTCCTGCGTGACTCCGAAACGTTGCACCTTTGTGATGTGATTTTTCTGCAACAAAACCTTTTTGGACGTAATTTTACAATCCATGGTGTGCTGGCGAATATATTAGCTTGACTGTTTCATACATGGTCAGCACTGCTAATATCTTTACAACAAAACAATAACAATGTATTTATACTGTATATACTGTACACAGTATAACTGACCCTTTACAAAGCAACTCCATCTTTCTCCAAATGTATAACATATTTGATATTGCAGGGCAGCAAGATAAAACAGAAATTAAACTTGTAAATGCTTTTGAAGTATCTAATTTGCCCAGTATGGACTGCTTAAACCCTGCTGGTACCCTGAATTCCCATCTATAGAAATTTTGTACATATTTGCATTGTGGGCAGCACGGTGGCCAAGTGGTTAGCACTTCTGCCTAGCAGCACTGAGGTTGTTAGCTTGAATCCCAACCATGACACTACCTGCCTGAAATTTGCATGTTTTCCCTGTGCCTGGGTGGGTTTCCTCCAGGTAGGTTAATTGGCTCCTGTCTAAATTGGCCCTAGTATGTGTATGTATGAGTGAGTTATGGACATTAGTATGTAAGCTCCTTGAGGGCAGGGACTGATATAAACGTACAATACATATGTAAAGCGCTGTGTAAATTGATGGCACTATGTAAGTACCTGAAATAAATTAATGAATTGCTACCGAAATATGAAATTAATTCTAGTTTATGTACAACCTTTCTAATTATAAAACAAGGTGGTATACATACATTTTCTTGTTTATGAAAAACAACCTGTTATGTATTATTGCATGATAATGAAGATATAACTGAATTTATTTGGTGGTGTACGTGATGTTTTATATTCAAGATCTGAGAATCCTAGAGCAGCATGGAGTCACAATAATTCAGGGACAGTACACTGAGCTCTCCTTGGTGCTATGCAATGAATGATAGATTATAATATAACCTTTGCTTTGTTCAAGCATTCCATGCTGCGTTACTCTAGGCAAACAAATGCATGTGTTATATGAAAGCAAAATCGCACATGCCTTACAATGTAGGGTATTCTTAGAGGACCAAAATCCTAACCATCCTTTGGTTCAGAGTCTCGTGTTATTTTACTATACGTACAATATTTATAATTTTAGGTTGCACTCTAAGAAAATATTGAAATCACTATTTATTACAGTTATATATGTCTTTACTAGTAAACACCCTTCCACAGTTGTTGTGGTGTTGAAGGGGTTAATGGTCATCTTTCCAACCGTCCTTCACCAGGAACGGCATCTTCTCCAGTGCCGGTCTTTAAGGATCTTCATTGGCTGGCGTAGGATGACGTCACTTCTAGACATGTGCGGTTCGTTTAGTTCCGAATTAATATTTGGACACATTTTTCAGAGATTCAGGTATATCCGAATACCCAAATTACAATATAAACACATTTTAATGAATGCTCCCAATAACGTAACGAAATTCATCTGAATTTTAGAAATTCAGACTGAAATTCGAATTGAATTTTACATTGAACTCCAGACAAATTCTCACTACACATATTGGCCCAGATTCAAGAAGCACTTGCGCGGGAACAAGTGTGATTTGCGCCGCGCAAGTACTGATTTGCTCCTATGCAAATTTGCGGCTGATTCTGTAAACCAGTTAAGCCTGAAATGCGGCCATTTTCCCGCGCACGCAGCCTAGCTGTTCCTGCGCAATTTTTGCGCAATTTTGCGCGGGGTGTAAGTTGCGCCTTCATGGAATTCCCTCAGCGAATATGCAAATTAGGTACTGCCGATGATTCAGAAACATGCGCGTGTGATGCGCATCTTGCGCTGGAAGCGCGCAAGCTTTTTTCCCTGGGCAAACTTGCTCCTGTTAAAAGCAGGGGCAAGTTAGCAAAAGATGGCCAAATGTCATCTGAAGGAGCACGCAACTTCAGCAGCACCTAGACAGACGATCTGAACAAGCAGAGCACCCACATTTTCGGGACCTCACATCTGTGCACCAACATGCCAGGGGCAGCTATGGTTCTTGATATTCTATTGACTGAGCCGACTCGTAGGAGGGCACGGGAGAGGATTTACAGAGGGCGCTACAACCTTTTTCAGATGAGTGATAATGAGGTGTTTCGCATGTTTCGCTTCAGCCCTGAAGTCATCCTTGAGTTGGTAACAATCCTGCAGGATGACATCAGCAGCCCGACCCATCGGGGACAGGCAGTGCAGCCACTGGTGAAGGTAGTGGCAACCCTTCATTTTTTGGCAACTGGCTCATTTCAGCGCACAGGTGGAGTGGTGGCGGGGATGTCCCAATCCAGCATGAGCAGGTGTGTGCACCAAGTGATCCCTGCAATACTCAGACGAATGGGCACACAATTTATCAAACCAACCACGGCTGACGTGCAGCAGAAGGCAATCAGTGATTTTTATTTATTAGCCAGATTTCCTCCTGGACCAGCATAGCCAGAATGTCCATGGGGCCTGACTGGACCCCTGGCTCTGGTCTGGATGGGCTGGGTCGAGCCGCAGCCGAAGACGGCCCAGCTTCTTCTTCCTCATCACCACCTGTGGATGACACCAAAACGACATATTTTGCTGGTGCAACACACTTCTCATATGTTCACTTGTACCCCCTCCCATGATGCACAGCAGATATGAAAGAAAAATAATACTTACATCTTCACTTCTACCCACAAATATGTTCACTTGTACCCCCTCCCATGATGCACAGCAGATATGAAAGAAAAATAATACTTACATCTTCACTTCTACCCACAAATATGTTCACTTGTACCCCCTCCCATGATGCACAGCAGATATGAAAGAAAAATAATACTTACATCTTCACTTCTACCCACAAATATGTTCACTTGTACCCCCTCCCATGATGCACAGCAGATATGAAAGAAAAATAATACTTACATCTTCACTTCTACCCACAAATATGTTCACTTGTACCCCCTCCCATGATGCACAGCAGATATGAAAGAAAAATAATACTTACATCTTCACTTCTACCCACAAATATGTTCACTTGTACCCCCTCCCATGATGCACAGCAGATATGAAAGAAAAATAACTTACCAGTCCCCAAGTTCCCAACAGTGGAGTCGTACCCTTCAAGTCCCTCCACCTGCTCCTGCACGAACGTTTGTGCAATAAGCTGCTCCTCCTGATTGAGCCGGATCATACATCGCGGACCACCTCCCGTGCCACCGGTATGCTTCCTGATAAGAGCCAGTTTTTCACGGACCCTGCGCCTCATATCATTTAATTTCTTCTGGATGTCATCCCAGGTACGCACTTCATTACCCAGGGCATTGATGTCCAGGGCAATGGCTTCATATATAGCCCTCCTTTGGGCAATGGTGGTGTTTGCCCGCTGGGCACCATATAGGACTTCCTTATGCTGCTGGAGTGCAGCAATCAGGATGTCCATCTCCGCAGCCACATAGTTGGCCTTCCTTTTTTTGGTCCCTTTGGGAGGTGCCATGTCTTGCAAAAGGGCTGAATTTCCTTGCTCAGGGGGGGGTAGGAAAAAGCAGGATGAAATTCAGCAAAGAACCTGCGCAAGTCTGCTCCTATTTGTTTGCTCAGTGCAAGCAGCTGAGCATGATTTGCCCTGAAATTATGCTAGCAAACCTCTGCTGAGCCGAAAATTCCTCATTTACATAGGGGCACACCCACTTTGACTTGCACGGCCTTGCGCCCTCAGCTTTGCCTTAAACAGGAGCAAATTAAATGAACAAACGATTCCTGAATCAGGTGGCAATTTGGCAAAATTGCTCCAGCGCAGAGAAATTCAGCTGAGCGGCTCAGGTGTAAGTAATGGGCAAATCTACCTGAATCTGGGCCACTGTTGAAATCAAAGACTGTGTGTGTTCTTAGAGTACCATTTCAAAAATAATGCTGTTTTTGTTAAGCTAGAGGTGATTTAAAGAGTCATTGTAATCATTTGATGAAGATTTTTCTTTTGTTTGTTCACTTTGCTGAATTCATTCATGAAAATTTATCGATTTGATCGTTTTGAAAATTTGTAAATTCCGAATACGAATTCCAAAAACGAATTGAACGAATCAACCAGATTTAACTAAACTAAATAACTAGATTAACGAATGAAAATGAAATGATGCACATGTCTAGTCACTTCTGCTGGGCTGCACATGTACAGCTTAGTTTACAGCACTGGAGAAGACAGTAAGCAGGCAGGTAGGGGCATTTTATTATTAAAACCTCTTAGAGGGCACCAGTCACCAATGGTCACAATTTGGGTTTATTCAGGTATCCAAATATTCAGTTTTCATTCTAACTGAGCATGCTTTAGGGGTGATGCAGATTTACATACTTTCGTCTCAACCTAACACTTAAGCTTTAGTGCCAGTGGTCAAGAAGAAGTTACCTGGAGACTTGGAATACTTTAGAGGTCCTTTAGTATTGTCTTAATTTATTTCATTGTTATTTATTTTTTATTTTATTTATTAACTTTAATGTATTACTATCACTAAGGGGAAAGGCGAGTTTCTACATGATAGTATATTTTTTTGGGACAGGTGCCTTTATGGATTCATCAGAGGTCCATTAGACTGCTGATGTCTCCCATGCACTGCTTACAAACCAAAACCAGTGCCGACAGCCAGGGCAGCCATCAGAAATTTTGGGGCCCAAATGGGGGGGCCTCCTCTCTCCTGCCACAAGATGATAAGTGGGGGGGGGGGGTTGTGGTAACGAAAGTGTCATCTCTCGCGAGATGATAAGCGGGATAGGGGAAGTTGGTGCTGACGGGACAAAAAAAAAAAGGTCTTCTCTTCTCTCTCCTGCCGCAAGTTGCTAAAGTCAGACGAAAAAAAATGGGGGTGGCTCTCCTGCCGCGAGTTGCTAAAGGTGGGGGGGTCAGCCGAAAAAATATTTTTGAATAAAAAAAACGGGGGGTGGCCGGGCCGCTGGGGACCATCAGGCCCCTTACAGGTGTAATGCCTGTACCCCCCTGATGGCGGCCCTGCTGACAGTACTTGATTTGTTTACATTCCTGGCTGTCACATCCCCAGGATTTGACAGCAGTGAACCCCGCTGAGCACATCTGGTTTCACGAAAAGTGGGAGGATCAGTGAGCTGATGTCCACCGATCCTTCCTTCCCTCTGGTGTCTTGAAATGTGGTCGCCTTTGTATTAACCTCAAACATTACTCGGGCTCTGGCTATAATGTAAAAATTATGCTGGGGGTCAACCACTTATACATAAAATTCGGAGCTCAAGTTGACACTAAAGGGTTAAAAAAAAGTTTTTTATTGCTCTAAGTGGTCCCGATGAAGAGATTTCCTATATTAGTCACCATGATCACCGGATTACAGTGCGTAACCTCCCACTCTCAGTCTGATCCATGCTGTGCAGGGAATTATGGAAAAATTGACAGTTATAACAACAGTATTTTCAAATAAATGTAATGTGTTTTTAAATTAATATATAACTGGTCCAAATGGTGTTTTTTTTTTAAATATCTATGCTGGATTTAGGTTTTTAATTTGCCTTATACCATCTCTGGCTGCACAGTAAAGTGAAGCAAAGCTCATAAGCAGGTCTTCACTAGCATGATCAGCTTCAGGTGTAAATGATGTAAAAGTGAGAGTGCGACGTGCTACATACACTATTGCTAGGTGATAGAATTTTAATGAAAGTAGCTACTCACCCCAAGGTATTCCTTAATTATTTATCCTCATATAAATTGGTAATTTTGTTTACTTGAAGTAAATTCACATTGTAATTTATAGTATAGTATATCGTATGTGCTGCCATTAAATATTTTTTGAAATCTGTTACTAATGTTAACATTAGCCAAAAGCATCTGAAATAAACTTCTCATCATCCAGCTGAAGGCATTAGAGTACTGTAGATACTAAAAATACTAAAGTGTATCTAAACCCTAACGAAAACTTTTCCTTGATCAGTTCCTTTTGTTTTGGTAAATATACATTTTTTTTCTTATTTTGTGTGATAAGTTCAAAAAAATACCTGTTGATCCTCCTAAAACACTTGTGAGCTGATAACTTCCAGGACTTTCGTCCTGCGGTGACTTGTATCAGTTAAATGTTCTTAGCTTTGAGGACCAGGGCCACCATCAGGGGGGTACAGGCAGTACACCTGTACAGGGGCCCGCCCACCCCCTGTAGGGGCCCGCGCAGGAAAAGGAAGAGAGACTGATAGCTGCAGCATGGGATGGTGATGGAGGAAGACTCCAGCGCGGCAATTCCCCCCCGCAACAACTCAGATGTGGCATAAGAAATTCTTTCGGCGTCCCGCAGCAGCACATCACCCCCCCTCCAGCACGGCACTCCCCCCCTCAACAACTCAAATGTGGCAGAAGAAATTCTGTGGCAGGTGATGCTCTCCAGGGGACCCCTTCATCAAAGCTGTAAGGGGCCCCAAAATTCCTGATGGCGGCCCTGTTGAGGACTACAGGTCCCTTTATTTTACTGACTATCTTGAGTCTGTGATCTGGATTCAGATGGGTGATTGAGCGTTGTCATCCTAGCACAGGAAGCGTGTTACTGGCAAAATCACCAGGTGAAAATAAAGGAAAGAAAGCCTGAAAAAAATATTAATGCAGCCACCACATCTAAGAACTGGTAAGCTGCAATACATTAAATCGTATTCTTTTTGGGTTTAGATACACTTTACGCTTCTTTTATATACAGTGGAACCTTGGATTAAGAGCATAATCCGTTCCAGGAGAATTCTCGTAATCCAAAGCACTCACATGGAAGTCAATGGAAACGAAAATAATTTGTTCTGCATTGACTTCAATGGCATGCAATACCGTATGTGGTCAGAGGTGGGGGGCGCCGGAGAGCCTCGGAAATGATCGGGGGCAGGTCGGCTGACCTTGGAAACCCTCAGAAAGGCTCAGAAACACCCGGGAACGGAGTATTTCTGATTATTTACGAACGGCTCCACTCTGCTCGGCTCTGGCGCCCCCGCACCTCTGGCCAAATGCAGTACTGCACACCCCATTAGCTTGAATTCTGCTTGTTTTGCGAGACAACACCGAGTTTTCCAATGGAAGTTAAAGGAAAATTGTAAGCCCAGATCGCCGCCGAGTGGGGACCGATCTCATCCAGAGTGCTGCCGAGTGCGGCCAAGTAACATAGCCAGTCCCTGGCTGTCTAAGAAAAATGTACACAGCAGCATCTGACTGTCAGTGTTTCCTTCTCTTACCCAGCATAGCACATTTGCCATTTTGTAGCTCCATTATCACTGTATTTTGT
Organism: Rana temporaria; assembly: GCF_905171775.1. NCBI lineage: Eukaryota > Metazoa > Chordata > Amphibia > Anura > Ranidae > Rana > Rana temporaria. The sequence continues at coordinate 106,151,467 of NC_053498.1, read as the reverse complement.
AAGGCTTAGTTGTAATATAGGCAGCCAGTTGTCACTGCCATAGTTGTAAATCAGAAGGTGATAGGTTAACCGAAGATTTCACAGGTTAGTCATATAAAATAATAGGAAATGCGTGCTCACTTCTCTTCCTCAGTACGCTGAGGATGTTTTCTCAGAATCTTTTAAACATAGAGCAGCCGCTGATTACAATTCTTTTCTTTTATATTTCTGGCTTCTTATGATAGCACATTACTGATTCCTCTCCCATCTTTGACATGCTAAAACGTAATGGTCCTGTCAGACATAAAACAAACAAAGAGCCAGACCATAAAAACTGTTTGACAGACTTTTTGTATCAAAATAATAACTTCGTAATTAGCGTCTGCGAAATAAAAATTGATGTCCTCGGACAGAATTCATTTTACACAGAGCTATTATCTATGAGCGCTAGTATTTATGGCGGTTTTTCTCTGCATTTGTGAAGCTGCCGGAGCTTGGTAGGGATTGATAACCTCTTCTCTGTTTAATAGAGTAGAGGCTGATGTCAGCACTCAGTTAAAAATACTTCACCGAGATGTTAATGCATTGTTAAATATCCATTAACCTACTCGTCAACATGTTGATTAAGGGATGTAATTGTTTGCAAATTACTGGTGCGATGTCGAAAGAGAAATAATGATATATATATATATATATATATATATATATATATATGACCACAACGCACCGCTACAGATTGCCAACAGCAGGTTTCCTTTCTTATGCCAATTGTGATTGGATTGGTGTGAGTTTAATGGTTGAAGATTTTGTTTTATAATAAATTGATTTTACGTTATCACACTATTGGAAGCACTTATCTTCATTTACATGTGGAGAGATACTCTTCTGTTTTGCACGGTTGGATATCGGAGGTACTGTTAACCCTGGAGGGTTTAAAGTGTTTATGCCGTGCATGAGAGTGCAAGGCATTTAAATTTGGTGAGTGCGTTTTCTGGGAGCGGAATCACTGTCACAAACGGTGTGGTGGAAGAATTTCTATAAGATATCAATCATAGAAGAATTGTCAACGAGTCAACCACCTAGATTATTATCATTATTATTATGAACTTTGATTTCACTTTATGTCTCATTGTCTATTTTTATTATTACTGTTTTTCACTTATCACATGGTGTTATTGTAGTTATAAAAATGTATTGTTTTAGTATTTGATTCACTACAATATTGTGACATTAGCACCACTATTTTTTTATTTAAAATACTTGAGCCAGGGGCCCTGGCTCTTCTAGGAGCGCAGTGGTGGGACTTCAAGGGTGGGCATGCTAGACTTGCTGACCATCAGTTATACATAAATATATATATATATGTGATGTTTTCTCCATATACCATAAAGGTGCCACAGTGTTTAACCACTTGACGACGGCTGGCCATCATATGACGTCCTGGGCTTTGAGTGGGTATATCTGAATGATGCCTGCAGGCATCATTCAGATATCGGCTTTTTCTGCCAGCGATTCCCTACACCATAATAGTGATCATAGCTGCTGGTCAGCCGCTTGATCATTCCAACGGGCAGCGAGAGGGGATGTCCCACCCCTACGACCTCCGGTGCTTCTACCGACTCACCGCTGCGAACGGATGTTTACTATAGAGATTTCCGGCGGACCAGATGGTCGCCGGAGTCTCTATGATCGTCAGAGGCCGGGCCCGGCATCTGCATTCAAACAAACGGTGCCGTCTCGGCTGGGAAGCCGAGATCATTTATTTTTTTAGGTTTCCCAGCCTATAGGTGAAATGTGGGGTCTTATTGACCCCATATCTCACTGTAAAGAGGACCTGTCATGCCATATTCCTATTAAACGGGATGTTTACATTCCTTGTAATAGGAATACAAGTGATCAAATTTTTTTTTTTAAATGTCAAACTAAAAATTGAAAGTAGAATTAACAATGACTTTTTTTTTTTTAAGTGTTCCTGTCCCTGTGTGCTCGCACGCAGAAGTGAACGCATACATAAGTCCTGCCCACACATGACAACATTAGAGCGAGAGCAATCATTTTAGCCCTAGAACTCCTCTGTAACTCAAAATTAATAAAAAGATATTGAAACAAATACATGTAACCAGTAAAAAAAATGTATTGGTCGCCTGTGGAGATTTTTAAGTACCGAAGTTTGGTGCCATTCCACGAGCGTGTGCAATTTTGAAGTGTGACTTGTTAGGTATCTATTTACTCTGCATAACTTCATCTTTGATGTTATGTAAAAAAATTGGGCTAACTTTACTGTTTTTTTCCCCAAAAAAACTTGTTTGAAAAATTGCTCGCCAGAGAATCGGTCAGAGTGGCCCCTGGCTCTTCCTTCCCCCTGCCTCCATAAGGTAAGGCAGTATTCTCATGGCACATTCACAGTGCCCCCCGGGTAATCGCTGCCGTTCATCTCCCGCAGGAGGGGTAGTGTTAGTTTGTGCCACTAACCCCCCCCCCCTCCCCCAAAAAATGAGCACCAGCCGTCACAAATTTCCAATTGTTAAATTCACTCCTAGCTTATAAAAGTCATGACTAGTCTTGTGCACATGCATGTATCAAAGTTAATCAGTGAATGGTCAGGTGAGCTTTTTTTACATTTCTCATTTGAACAAACCTCTACAAGTGTGAGGTTAGCATAAATAAGTTGTCACCAGAACAGGCAACCCCATTGAAAGATTTTCCCTCGCCTTCTGTTCTAGTAACAAATACTAAATGGTCTAAAAGTGCGTACTGAGCCAAATGGTTTACCATTATTAGGACGTGATGTGACAGCCCAAATGTTATTTGCAGCTCTTGGGGTTTTGGCATCTCCAATTCTCAGTCCCCCAGTCTGTGGGGAATGCAGGTCAAAAATTATTAGCTGCCTTTTTGCGATCAAGGCATTAATCATTTATGTATACCTGCAATGGGTTTCACTTCTGGTAAAAAGTAGCAAAGTGAAATTAGATGCAAGGCAGATGAATACTCCTGTCTCCTCTCATCTCCTCTTATTGCACATTATGTATTTTTGTTCCCATCCTGAACTCTCTTTTACATGGGCACTGGTTAAGATGTTAAAAAACTCATAGCGCTATGTATGCTAGGTTTTTTCCACAACAGTGCAACAATGCATTCTAATAAACCTAAAATATTGATTCAAAAAGATGTTGATTCCCCTTTTTTATCTTCTAGCTGTATGCAACATTTTCTCGCCTCATTAAAAGAAGTGCGCATGCTGATTGCGCCTTGGTCTGCAGTAAACATATTCAGACTTTTACTTTGCAGTCAACAGCTTGAAGGTCTAATTTCATTTTTACTTGGTAAATAAAGCATCAACAAAGCCTCTGTAGACCATCCAGCCGATAAAAGGGAATTTTGCTTGAGATCAGAAAATAAGCTCAGGGCTCTATTTAGTAATGCTAATGCTGTCTCGGGAAAGAAGAGATTCCCCCACAAAAAGAACGACTTCCAAAATCATTTATGTAAAGATAAATGCTCATTTAGCATAATTAAATGCAACTGGTGAGAGGGGATAGGAAAAGAGGATGCTGGGAAATCGCCAATCGTTCTGTGGTTTTCTAAAGAGTTACATATGGGAACAAAATGAAAATGATTGAAAAGTGAAAATGGATACTGTACTTCTGTGTCAAAAAACATTTATAAAGGAAAGTTTCCAATTTATATACTCAAAGGACGCAAAAAATGTAGGCTCAGATTTTAAACATTGCTTGGCCATAGTATGTGAAAGTAGCTTGGCTTTACCAATTCTCTAATGCCCTGTACACACGATCGGTCCACGATCGTTTTTTTCCTATTTTTCCTATCGGTTAGTTAACCATCAGATAATTTTAAAACAAGTTCCTAGTTTTTTAACCGATGGATAAAAAACCGATGGGGCCCACACACAATCGGTTAGTCTGATGAAAACGGTCCATCAGACTGTTTTCATCAGACAAACCGATTATGTGTACGCGGCATTAGGTATCCAAAACAACTGACACTTTTTTTCTAGTTTATTCACATCCAAGGTGCACCAACATACGTACAATTCCATTTCTGTATATGATTTTTGATTTGCCCATAACTTTACTTTCTACCAACTATGGCTTTTCCGCATACAGTATTACGCATGCTTGTGATTATTAAGACAAATGCTAAGACTTGAAACCACTATGTAGTAAGACAGGAATAGTGTTCAAAGTGTAACAACCAAAGGTGTGCACAGCCTATTGCATTAGGGTGTGCACCCCAAAGCTCAAGCACATACTGTATGCGTGTGTGTGTGTGTGTATGTGTATATATATTGACTGTGTCAGTAGGGCAGTGGACGGTGTCAGTAGTTTTTATTTGTATTATTCTTACAATTTAATTTTTTTCCTTTTAAAAAAAATGATTTTTTTTTTTATTATTTGGTGAAATATCAGGGGTCTAAACAGGGGAAATGTTGGTGATTAGGTACACACCCGGCACACCCTGTGCACAAGCCTATGGTAATAACCCATAGAAATCAGGGGGATAGCTTATGGGTCAATGCATGAAAGCTTCTCTTTTAGGAATCCGATTTTCCTTCCTACATCTATGCTTTTTGACATGGGTAGAAGAATTTATGAATTTTCTTCTTCGGCCTACGGGTGGAATGAGACAAATCCAAGTGTGTATGGCTACAGTGTTCCTATGTCCCTTTCTCTGCTCACCTAGCCTTCCTAGCTCTCTGGGCTCCCCTGGCTCTCTTGACAGGTGATCTCCTGACACCCCTGGCTCTTTCACGCCTCTGGGACCTCCAGATCCCCTGAATCCCCTGGATTCACCTAGTCATCTCAGCTCTCTCAGTCCTTCAGGCTCGCTTAGCTGTCTTGACTCTCCTAGCCCTCTGCAGAAGGGATCTCTCTTCCCTGTCTTGGAGTGCTATATCTTGAGTGGAGCACACTTTTCTTCTAACAGAAGCCCTTAACTTTGCCCAAGTCTGTCTTTAAATAGAGTCTGCACATCTGTACACTCAGCCTACTGGTCTTCTGCATTATCTGGACACACTGGATCTAGACGTCTTCCCTACCAAAACTCTTAGAAGTCTCTAAACTCCAGAACCCAATTCAAGAATTCAAAAACCTGGCGAAAAACAAAAGATTTATCTGCTCTAAATTGATATCCTGGAGCCACGCTCTCTGCAAACGTGTGAACACTGTGTCACTTTTATTTACCTGCTCTCTCTCTCTCTCTCTCTCTCTATATATATATATTTACTGTATATACATATATCACAGCAAATGAAATGTATACGTTGCATAAAGCTGCTATAAGTGATATTTTATATAATACTGTCTTGTTCCACATTACCTAAATACCTGGAATTATACAATTAGAAGAACAGTTTCTTTTCATTAGTTGGGCTGATGCCATGCAGCATATTTCTAGCTGAAGAAAATAAAATGAACAATTTTTTTCTTAAATCGGCGGTAGTAAAATAGCCTTGAAAAAATTGAAATATATCATCTTATTAGAAAGCCATGGGTAGAGCAACCAAATGAGCCACAAGAGAGTCTTTCACGGCAGTGGCAGCAGTAACTGTTATTTATTTTACACAATGAAAAGACATTGACATATTTAAAATAGCAACTTCGGTGAAAAAAAGAAAAAGGTTTAATGGTCACTGCCTGCCTGTATCGTTACTTAATTTTCTATGCAGTGAGTGACTATTGATATTATTTACAGCATGAGGGATAAGTCTGAAGAGTGAGACACCCTTTTCTCAGGTGACAATTAGATTAACCTCATCTCCAGACACATCTGAACTCTTTATGCTGCATAGAAACCTGCCATAATCTGTACCTGAAACGTGCTCCTGTTAGTGTTGGTATTTTGAAAGAAATCCCTAGCTAACTACATTACTACAGAGAAAAAAAGTGTTAAGGGTTTGATAGGGTTCCACTATACATCAAAGTATAGTGATGATGGGCAAGATGCAGAGGCCATTTAAAAGGTTATTTAGGGTGGTGGGTATGTGACTTAGGAAGGTGGAAGAGCTAAACAGATTCAAGAACCTGGTGTGGTCAGGAAGGCAGGAACAAGAGAACTATAGGGAGATATAGTCTCTCTGAAACCTTTTTATCAACTCAGAGGATGGAGAGATTCTCATTGTTGAGGACCTAGAGCAGGGGTGTCAAACTCAATTTCATCATGGGTCACATCAGCATTATGATTGCCCTCAAAAGGGACGGTTTTATCTGTAAGATTAGATGTCCAGCGCATCCCCTCCCCTTACTTTAGATGTTAAGAGCCACCCCACCATCACAAGTTGAGTCTCCCACTCTCCCTTACATCACAGTGCATCCCCCTTTCCCTATGCTGCTGCTGCTGGGAAGAAGCTGGATGTCTTGCTTAAAAGCAGAAAGTTAGGGTCTTGAGGAGGGCTGGAGCTCTCCTGCAGCTGCAGGAGAGGTGCGAGGACCACATGAAATGACCTGGAGGGCCGGATTCAGGTTTGACACCTGTGCCCTAGAGGGTTGAAGAAATTACTCCATGAGGTTGCAGAGACATCGAGATGGGGAGTGATGTATGTAACTGTGGGTGGACCCGGGAGTGGAGGGGGGGTCGAGGAGGAGGAAGAGTGATATTAGCTTTATTATTACCAGTAGAAGAGATACTGTATTTTTCGTATTTTTTTTTTGGGGGGGGGGGGGGAATCTATTGGTGAATAACGAGTGTGGAGAGCTTCCAAATGCAGTCTGCATGGAATTAGAACAATGCAAATTAAAGACCCTGGTTAGGTCATAATGAGTTTGTGATTATTTTTCTGTGACTAATGTGATATTATGGATTGTTATTCTCTGAAATAAAAATAAAAGATTTGAACAAAAAAAAATATATATAAAAAAAAAAATAAACAAATGAAATAAAGTGGGTGCACGGCTAAGATGTTTTAAGCTCCTACTGCTTTGTTGTTTAGCCAAGCTGCAAATCCCAAGGGCAAGCATCTACTGATTCCTGTAGCTGAGATTGACAGCTGTATGCAGATAGCAGCAGTCGATGAACCCATACAGTGCAATGACAGGCTGTCTTCAACTGCAGCACATGAATAGCTGCAACCAATGACAGCCTGTTATTGCACTATACAGGCTTGGCTGCCGCTGCTGTCTGCACGCAGCTGTCGATTCCAGCCACAGGAATCATTAGATTCCACTCAAAGCACCGCCCTATGCCCTATGGACTGCCAATCATAAACCACCAAACTAAGCTGAATTTAACAGTGGGAGTGTCGGGGGTGCATCACTCTGTGCTCCAAGGACACTCTAAAGCAGGGGTCTCAAACTGGCGGCCCTCCAGCTGTTGCAAAACTACCAAGTCCCATCATGCCTCAGTCTGAGGGAGTCATGCTTTCAACTGTCAGCCTTGCAATGCCTCATGGGACTTGTAGTTTTGCAACAGCTGGAGGGCCGCCAGTTTGAGACCCCTGCGTCTAAAGGAAGCCAATAAAGCTTCTCTGCCGCAGTCATGTGATGTCAAAAACATTATGCTTCCCATAGACACTTAAAGGAACATTTTTTTTGAGGACTAGCTTTGGGGAGGGGGCGACGTCCCTGTGCCCCCTATTGATGGACAGCCACTGCTGTGCATTTAGTTCCTTGCCAAGAGTTCAGATGCAAGAAAGAAAGATGGATTGACAACAGGGAAGTTTATACATAAGTTAAGGAATATTTAGCAACCAGAAGGAAAATTTAAGTTTTCACATTTCTCTGGAGTTTTCCAGCAGTGTAACAGGATTGAATCGTGGTAGGCATTCAGTTGGCTTCAACATTCAGAAGCTGCTCATTAAATTACAGTGAAACCTTCTTCAATGCGGGAAGACACCAGCAAGGCCGCCTACCCTCCTGTGTTTTACATTTCACAGGAAAAATCTTTCTAATGGGATAAAACATAGCCATGATTTTCTGGTGTTCAGAAATCCTTTCTCAAAGCTCCCCTTTTTAAATAATTTCAAAGACCAAGTGCACAGTGAAAAAAAAGCATTGAAGACCTTCTGTGACCTGCATATTATCGACATACTTTATTTTCCCCTTTCTGCCGCTCAGCAGAATTCAGATCTTTGATGATATCATATGAAAAAAAACTATAAAAAAAATGCTGAAATATGCCGGTTTAATGCAGAAATTCCAAAAGGTTTGAGATTCCGGAGATGGGTAACCCAGCGGAATAGATTAGTACCTGACACACAAAGGCTTTGTATTAATGGGTGATACATTAGGCAGCACAGTTGGGGGTGTCTGTCTGGTTTTGCTGACGATGGCTAAATAGGAGCTCTGGCATAATGTGAATATGCCATGTGTAAAAAAGGAAGTAATAAATACTACTGCATTTAAAAAAATAACATCACAATGTATTGTTTGTCTTTAAAAAACATACAATTCAAAGTGGAACTTCAGGCACACGGCTAAATACACAAATTAAATGCATATGGGAACTGTTTCTCTTATGAAAGAATTTGTATTTTTGTCCATCTAGTCTTAAGATTTACAAAACCCTGACAGACAGCACAGCCAGGTAAAAGACACAACTTTCAATGCCTGTGGCCATGGGCTTTGATATGTGTGTACCCTGGCAAAGTACCCGCCTATATTGAGGACATGTGGCCTGGTATGGTTCAGGAAGAGAGGCCTGAGCTTGCCCTCCCCTTTCCTGATCTTCCAGACTCTATGCTATGATAAGGGTCTGGTATGAATTTTGGGGGATCCCATGCTTTTTTTTTGCAAGGTATTCCCCTAAAAAAGCCTTCGATCTTGCTAGAAAATAAGACTACTCCAGGAAGAGTCAATTTCCTAGCACTGCTCCTCCTTCCTGGCATGTCATAGCTCCTTCCACTTCTGGAAGTATATGTTTGTTCTCTGTGCCGGCCCACTAGTGACCCCAGCTTTTTCCTGAAAACTTTCCACAAAACTTTGAACTTTTTGAGTCCTGTTTAAAACTGTGTATTCAGACTGGTGGCCCATAGTTAAATTGTTAGTCCACTATATTGACATTTTTTAAATTGTGGCCTTTGAAGGCACATACACGTTAAATACTTTAAAATCATTTCTAATTTTTATTGTTACCAATATTAAAAGCTTATACAAAACAGCAATTGAGTATAAAATATACTCTACAATGTTACTAAGTACTATGTATCACAAACACAGTGTGACCCCCTTTAAAGGTGTATAGCGCACGCATGGAGGCTATTCTCCACGTATTTCACGACCTAGTCGCTTCTTCAGGAGCCTTTATTACATCTTTTTAGAGAGAAAAATATATTATAACATTTTAGAGTATGCTGATGTTAGTAACGTTTTAGAGTAAATTTTATATTCAATTGATATTTTGTACAAGTTTTTAATTTTGATAACAATTTGAAACAATTTGAAAGTATTTCATGTGTATGTGCCTTCAAAATTAACCATTTTTGATTTTCAAATATAGTGTTCCACTTTTGGGACACGGCACATGGTGTACCCATGGTACCACCTAATTTGGTTTTATACATCCATTTATGCCAAAGTTCATCTAGCCAAAAGATGATATTTTATTAATAATGGTAGAGCCTGGTGTCTTGTTAATTAGAACATTAATAAGACCTCCCTACTGAAATTCCCATTTCTGTGGATGTTTCCTCACACTGTTATGTGTTCCAGCTTCTTCTGTTGCATTCGCCATAGTAAAAAAAAAAAAGAAATACAGCAGGAAAAGTAGGAACCCCTTATATTGATATAGCAGGGACACAGATTCAGAAATTTAAGCACGAATATCTCAACAACCCCAAGAGATAAGAAATTGACAGGTGGGTAAACTCTTCTTCACCTACCAAAAACTATAATATTAGTTATGAGTAGACAGACCCTTTAAGAACCACCTAGGGCCCATATAGAATTTCACTTACCACTACAACTGGCAACCTCAGTTCATTTCAAACAGAAAAATATATGTATTACTTTACCAAAGGAGGATCTGTATTTTTCTTTCTATTCAGCATGTATCTCTTTCATAGATGAACTTTGCTATTTTTCGTACCCTAGAGAGACCTGACAAATGGATCACATTGCCTGACAGCCTGATTTCAACAGAGATTCAGATCATCTACCAGATAACTTGCCCAGTCAAGATGAACTTGTGAGTTCCTTATCATTCACCAGATGCCTTCTGTCATCCCTGTCTGTAATGAGAAGGCTAGGACTTGGCTTGTGCTCTGTCCTCATCGTTCGGCTACATTCTTGTCTCATTCGTCTGAGTCCTTTTCTCGCTCGTTTCTACCACGAGACACCCAGTTAATCAAAAGTACATACTTATTACAGCTTGAAAAGAGAACTTTTCCTTAAAAATCTATTTTGAATATGTCATCTGTCAAACTAATGTTAGAAGGTCTTTGCACCAGGAGCCAATTTATAAAAAGTGGAGAAGATAATGTCTATCTTGTTAATAACAGCTGTCTTGTGGGGCATGTAAGGTGAAATCTAAATGGTTGTTATGGGCAATTACATTTTTTTTGTTATAAATCTGCCCCAATTTGGTTTGCCACGGTTTCATATCTTGAAGGCAAGAAAATACAGTTTCTCTGTTGAATCACAACCCAGAAAACTCCAAACCCAAGAACAAAAATGTTATATTTTGCCATTTACCAACCCTTAGGCCCCGTACACACGAGAGGATCGATCCGCTGAAATTGATCCGCTGACCGGTTTCAGCGGATAGATCCCCTGGTGTGTACAATCCAGCGGATCTGTTTCCGCGGATTTTTGTCCCCGGGGATGGATTTCCAGCGGATAAAAATTTCCTAACATGCTAAGAAATCTATCCGCTGGAATCCATTCCAACGGATTGATCCGCTGGTCTGTACAGACTCACCGGATCAATCCGTCCGAATCCATCCCCCGCATGCGTCGTAATGATTCGACGCATGCGTGGAAGTCCTTATATCACAGCGTCGCGTACGTCGCCGCGTCATCATCGCGGTGACGGCGCGAAGCGTCACCGTGGACGGAATTCCACGGGGATTTTGATCTCCTGGTTAGTACAACCAGGAGATCAAAATCCGCCAGAGGATTAATCCTCTCGTGTGTACTAGGCATTAGATGTGGTGGCTGCATTAATCTTTTTTTGTCTTTTTTCTTCATCTTTAATCTGGTGATCTTATCAGTAACACATGTTCTGTACTTGGATGACAACGCTCACTATCTGTACTGTATCTATGGAGAAGTAGCATTGTAATTCTAGAAAGCTCTGTTGATTTGGACCACAAAACACAGCTCCTCAACTTTTCCCCATAGCATAGAGGAGAGATTTTGCAGTCCCCAGGGAAAGCTAAGCTAAGCTAATCTCCCTGATAAGGCTGCACAACAGGTAGTTATCAGCTCAGAAGATTTCTTTTAGGATCAATGGGTATATTCTTGCACCTTTCAAATCTATATATTATAAAACCCTACAAAATATTATATTGTACAGACTTATCCCCCGTACACATGATCGGAATTTCCGATGGAAAAAGTCAGACTGACTTTTTCCATTGGAAATTCCAACCTTGTGTATGCCCCATCGGACTTTTTTCATCAGAAATACAGAGGAATTTCGTCTGAGTTTAGATAGAGAACCTGTTCTCCTTTACTCCGATGGAATTCTGACGAAATTCTGATGTGATTTTGGCCATTCAAAAGTCCGACCGTGGGTTCGGGGCATTACAGGAACCATATACAGTATGAGAATATACCAAAACTCTTCCATTGGTATATTTTAGAGACTAAAAAAAAAACAATATAAGAAGTTCATTTTTATGTTTAAACACCCTCATACTCTTTAAAGAGGACCTTATACTGTGGACACTGTGCCCAAAAAGTTCAAGTGGTGGCAAAAGAATAAGTCAAGCTATGTATTGTCTATAGGCTTCTTGCAGTTAAACTTTGACCCAGGACTATATTATCATACCCTGTTCTGCTCTGTCGACCCACTCACAGTGATCTGTCTAATCTAATTTGCCCAAGTGTCTGAGGAAAGAATGAACTTAGTCTATTCTGCCCATGATAATCACGTTCGGATGTCTGGTCTCGTACTGCACAGGGGAGTCCAACTGGTTACTTTTGGCCTCACAAACTGTCTAAGTATTTCTCCAAGCCTCTGATCCACAGATTAATCCTATGATAGCAGTAACAAAACATAGATCTATCTTACACCATCTATCCTTATATACAAATGGCTAAAGCATGGCAGATTTTCACAAAAAACGTTGTCAGACTTGACAAGACATTTTTAGAGGTGGCATAACCAGTAGATTAATTAGCGCTGTAAAAGGTCTCCCATATGGCATCTTTATTTGTAGAAACCAATGACACATTAAGAAAGCTGATTGTGTACACTGGATGACAGACTGAGGCACAGTCACTCGCATCAGAACTGGTGCCAAGAACTATGTATCAGTGTCACAACAGATAATAGAGCCAATGTGGTAAACTATTAAAGAGCATCTACAGGTATTTAGTAAAATCAATCAATGTACAGCTAATGAAATCCAGTGAACACTGTATTTGTTCTTAAGTCAGAAAATGCATTCAGTTTGCCTTTGATCTAATGTTTATATAATCCACTGTCGCCAGCCTGAGCAAATTCTCACAGTGCTTCAAGGTGGTTCTGCAGACTCTTATCACATGATTCTTTAGTGTGCTATTCCTGTTCTTTATCTGCAGCGTGCGTGGACCAAACTACAGTGGGCTCAAAGAAGGGGTTGATGCAAGTATTAAACATGCGGGCTAATGGTCACTATGCACTAAGTGAAAAATCCATTGAAAATCTGACCATTTGTCCAGTTAAATTGCAATAATAGTAAATCACTTTTGGCTTTTCAGTGGCAAAAAATCGAAGGAACAGATTGGAAAACTTCTGCCAAAAGAGAGGTAAATTGAAAGGTTAATATGTTTCTCAACTGTTAAAAATGGAACTATTCACACTGCGCATATGTGACATATATGACAAAACGGACGAAAACTGATTTATGTCTATTGAACAATTTATTTGTTCGAAATCCAGCCAATACATGTTGGCACTATTGTTTGCTCGCACGACCTAGTGTTCGTTATTTGAAAATGAGTTTGTATGATCTTTTAGGGCCCATTTACACCAATGCGTTTAACCACTAGCCACCCGGCGGCCGACTATTTACGGCCACAAGGTGGCTCTAATCTGCCGGGAGGCCGTGTGTGACGCACCCGCCGCCACACACAGCTGCCGATGCGCGTGCCTGGCGGCCGCGATGTCCCCCACGCACCCGCGATCGACAGTCACAGAGCCAGGGACGTGGATCTCTGTGTGTAAACACAGAGATCCACGTCTTGTTAGGGAGAGGAGACCGATGGTGTGTCCCTTGTACATAGGGACAACCATTGGTGACCTCCCCCAGTCAGTATCCTCCCCCCACAGTAAGAATCACTCCCAGGGTACACATTTAACCCCTTCCTCGCCCCCTAGTGTTAACCCCTTCCATGCCAGTCACATTTATACAGTAATCAGTGCATATTAATACAACTGTTCGCTGTATAAATGTGAATGGTCCCAAAAATGTGTCAAAAGTGTCCGATGTGTCCGCCGTAATATCGCAGTCGTGACAAAAATCGCAGATCGCCGCCATTACTAGTAAAAAAAAATAATAATAAAAAAAAAGTAATAATTCTATCTCCTATTTTGTAGGCGTTATAACGTTTGCGCAAACCAATTACTATACGCTTATTGCAATTTTTTATCAGAAATATGTAGCATCTTTGGTTTGGATTCATCAAAATGCATGTTTCACAAACTAATTAAAAAGCATGTAAAATGCAATGTGCATAGAAATCACCACTACTAAACCACAAAGCTGGCAGCCAGCCCATAGAGAAAATGTATATATTTTAAAACAGACATCATAACCAAATGTTTATTAACCACTTCAGCCCCGGAAGATTTGGCTGCCCACTTTTTGCGAATCAGCGATGCGTCGCTTTAACTGACAATTGCGTGGTCATGCGACGTGGCTCCCAAACAAAATTTACATTAATTTTTTCTCACAAATAGAGCTATATTTTGGTGGTATTTGAGCACCTCTGCGGTTTTTATTTTTTGTGCTATAAACAAAAATATAGTGACAATTTTGAAAAAAAAAAAAACAATATTTTTAACCTACTAGAGGTTGCTCTGTATAAATGACAAGCATCAACCTCTCTTTTATATTGAAGCTATGATTCTGATAAGCTGCTTATTTTATTTTTAGGGAAGGTGATCAACTCACTGCTGTGTATGGCTTTAAAGGTACAGTTCACTTTTTTAATAGTCATTTGGAGTCATACATTAGGAGCACCATTTGTTTCTATATATTAATTACAACCAATGGCAGCAGTGCTTACTTGCACCAGTAAACACGTGCCGCAGGTTGCCGATCCCTGTTCTGTTAGATAACCTGACCACTACCACAACTAGCTAAACAGTAAAATGTGTGGTTGCATGAATGAAGCAAGAATTCATGGATAAGAGGTTCAGTTGTTTTTTGACCACACATTAGACTGAGGAAGACACGTCATCTATCTGAAGGAAGCTCTAAGAGAAACAAATTCAAAATAAATGAGATGACTACCATTAGCACCTGAGTGTAGGCAGGAGTAGTCTATTGTCTCCCGATCGTCAGCGCAAATGGTGGAGAAAGTCAAGAGGAACTGAGTTCCTCTATAGTTTCCTTTGTCACAGTGGTGGTGCAACTCCTGTCAGCAAATAACAGGAAAATTAGGCTACAATTCTCACAGGCTCACCAAAATTAGATAATAGATAATTGGAAAAACATTGCCTGGTCTGATGAGTCTTGATTTCAGCCTCAACATTCAGATGGTAGGGTCAGAATTTAGCATAAACAACATGAAAGCATGGATCCATCCTGCCTTGCATCAACGATTCAGGCTGGTCGTGGTGGTGTAATGGTGTAGGGAATATCTTCTTTTTAATTTTGGGCCCCTTAGTATCAACTGTTGCTGACCACATCCATCCCTTTATGACTACAGTGTTCCCATCTTCTGATGGCTACTTCCAGCAGGATAATGCACCATGTCACAAAGCTCAAATCATCTCAAACTGTTTTCTTGAACGTGACAATGAGTTCACTGTACAACAATGGCCAGATCTCAAAGAGCACCTTTGGGATGTGGTGGAGATTGGCATCATGGTTGTGCAGCCGACAAATCTGCAGCTACTGCGTGATGCTATCATGTCAATATGGACCAAAATATGGGAGGAATGTTTCCAACACCTTGTTCAATCTATGCCATGAAGAATTAAGGTAGTTCTGAAGGCAAAAATGGGTCCAGCCCGGTACTAGCAAGGTGTACTTAATAAAGTGTCCGGTGAGTCTATATTCTTGTTACTCCACTTACACCTGCCCAGGCCACACAGCTAAAGTGGACAATAATAGTGGCTACTAGAGATAATGGTCTTGCATAGAACTTGTACTGGACCTGTGGGAGGTCAGGGGGGCTGTTGTGCACACTATTGTAATACTTAACCCTCATCATATAGAAAACATAGATCCTACATAGGACATGTCAAAAAACATTTATGAGGAGGGTAATATTTGGGTGTTATACATTTCACTATGTTACACATGTTTATTTAAAGTGGTGGTTCACCCACAATAACAACATTTTAGCATTAAATTAAGCATAGTAGCGTGAGCTACAGTATGCCTGTATTTATTTATTTTGCCCCGTACTCACTGTGCAATCCTATAGTGAAGATTCCGACTCCCCGCGGGGAATAGGCGTTCCTATCCAGAGGGAAGATGATTGACGGCCGGCTATGGTACGTCACGCTCCCCGAAGATAGCCGGAGTAGGTCTCGGCTCTTCACGGCGCTATACGGCGCCTGCGCACAGACTATGCGCAGGCGCCGTGAAGAGCCAAGTCCTATTTCGGCTATTTTCGGAGAAGCGTGACGCGCCAGAGCCGGCCGTCAATCATCTTCCCTCTGGATAGGAACGCCCATTCCCCGCGGAGAGTCGGAATCTTCACTATAGGATTGCACAGTGAGTACGGGGCAAAAAAAATAAATACAGGCATACTGTAGCTCGCGCTACTATGTTTAATTTAATGCTAGGATTTTTTTTTTTTTTATAGGGTGAACCCCCTCTTTAAGTTAGGAGATATGTGAGGTAGGTGAGAGTTAAAGGAGAACATACTGACATTCACAAATGGAGACACTGATGTTGTACAGTGTAAATCACACCGCAGGGCATGAATTATTAATATGGACATGTTCCTAATGCTCCTAATATTCTTGATGTATATTGAACAAGTGAAGCGTTCAGTGCCATAAAACATACCAAAGAGAATAATACACAACTTGTATAGAATACAATTGTTTTCTATCAGTGGAAGAAATACAGATAGCAGACTTTATATCTCACTAGATGAATACTGATGAATTTGAATAAAACGTTTCTTTGCCATATTTTGCTAAAGCTTAAAAACATTCTTTTTTTTTCCCCCAAACTCTTTTTTTTAAAGAGATCATATAGATTCCAATTTTGTTTTGATGTAGATGTCATTGTGATCTCTTGAATAGAAATAGTCTTACTGATGCACATTAACACTCAGGAAAACTGTGTTTCTTTAACATTTGTTTGACATTATATATGGGAGGTAGCCATACTTGCATATTGAATATGCATGCTCTGTTTCTATCAGGTTTATGCTGCCTAAAGGGCAAGTGTTGGTTGGGGGCTTTAATTTATTTTCAGAACTGTTTCTTCTCCCATACAAGTCTATGGGAATAAAAAATCAAACATGTCAACTGCATGTTAACTGTACCTGAAATGAATGCTGATGTCAGAAGCATTGTGCATTTCCCATTGAAGTCAATCAGCACAGACCCACAGGCTATTCTTTACTCTTGATTTTAACTTAAGGCCCCAGGAGACAACTTGAACTTTGGAAAAATTCCTGTTGAATTGGCCAACTGGTAGGAAATGATCAGCCAAACAGTGACTGCAGCCTGTCAGATGCACTGGGCAGCGGACGCAGCTCCCTAAATACACTGGAACACTCATTCACTCTCTCGCGAGCTGAAAAGATCAAATTTGAGTCATCGATGTCTTAGTACAACTTTTTAGTCTTCTTAGGTTTCCCAACTAGGCTCCCTCTGGAGGTTACTACCTTGAGCGGGACGGTTGACTGTCCCGCTTGGGCATGAATGCACAAAACTGAATATGAAATATAATAATAAAAATATGGAATACCAAGCATTAAGATTGTGCACATCACATATACTTTCAAGGGTTTCAAATGTTTGACATTCATGCAGTTGGTTGTGCTTTGTACTGCTCTGTGCATACCCCCAAACTTTGTGTGATATGAGAGAACACAGATGTAATCATGCAGGACTACAATCCACTGTGAGAAGAGAGTGACAGTGCTGCTAGAACTTAAACAGAATTTTTCCAGCATTGACAACCCTCTCCTGGAAATTAAATAATTTGCTGTAAACTGACAGCATCAGCAAATAAAAAGCATGCTTTCTTTTAAAAATTGGATTTTTGCAATTATGGAGCTATGTGGATTCAATACGGTAAATTTCCTTTTAGCATGGAGTGCCACTTGAAAGACCCATGGGACCATAGGCAGAACCTTACCCAAAACTGTAATAATGATAACCAATTTTAAATGATAAAGTGGCCGTGGCCCTTTATTATATTTGTAAAACGAATTTACAAACAATAAATTACAGAACAATGTTTTATATAATATGTAATTAAATGAAAATAACTGTAACATACAGCTCAAATTATTACCAACTTTAATACCAAAATACTTCCCCCTTTTAGAGGATAGGGATGAAGACCAAATTATAATGGCCGCATCAATTGATGGGAGGGTGATATGCGCCCTCCTTCTTGCTGTCCAGCACCGACTGACAGTTTAATACACAATTTATTTTCTTTTACATGACCGTTACAATCAACATGTGACCCAATTACAGCCAACCAACAGAAAGTATGCAAATTAGCTGTCACTGCCATAACTTTGTAGAAATTTATGGGTCTGCCATAAATGACCAGGGTGACATTTTTGCCCCATCTACCTCTCATTCATACTACTGCTCTCTGTGTGATGTTTTTTTTTGTTATCTTTTACAAGCTATACCTAAATCTTTAATGTAGTCATCCATAAATCTTATCAAATCCTCCTTTCAATATGCCAGGTTGTACTCTTGGTTTAGGGTCCTTTTTTTAGCCATACATACAATACAATGAAAGTATCCATCCAAGACAATTTCAAACATCTTGGATGCTTAATTTGGCCAGGATACACTGTATCAATTCCATGCGAGCTGAAGGCACACATTCCATTCAAGTGATTGCAGCACACACAAAACGCAATATGAACCAAATATTGTTTCATCACTCTGTCACACTGCTGTCTAAAGCGAAGAGAGAGAAATCTATTTTTCCTTTTCATTTTTCGAATCAGCATCACCTTTCTTACCACCACCCCCACTCACAGAAGTGTGTCGAAGAATGAATCATGCTTCCTTGGATTGTGGTTAGCCGTATTCTAAAGCTTTGTGGGTACAATCTATTTCTGCAATAACCAATGACTTCTGTGTCATTGTCATTCATTCAAAGCAACAGTGAAAGGTCTTTTGATATTCTTCACCTCTTGAAGCATCTTTGTTTGACTGGTTTACACTGATGGATGTTTCTGAGTGCTGTTTATTGAATACAGCTTTAAATGCACTAAACAATGGTCTAGGATACTAATGCTTTGTTTCGATTAAACACATCTCTAGAGTACATAGTTCTATTAGATAGACTATAAGATGAACCTGTACCCATGTGGGACAAAAAATGCCCTTTTTAGCTGCACAATCTCATCTTCCCTTTGTTTTCCTGAGTCCCTGAAGAAAAGACTCCCCATGGAAACTCCAAGTCACAACTTCATGACTAAATATCAGCACAGACATGTGCGAAGGAGTTGCATTTTACCCCATACCCAGACTTTCCAGCTGGCTCAACAGAAAGGTGAGTATGTGTTTTTGGCAGGGCCACCGTTAAAGTTGACCCCCTTCTTTGTCCTACATTAAAAAAAGCACAAATTTTCTTTAAGACAGTGCTCCTTTGTATACATTTGATAATATACCCCAAATGCAGTGAGGACTTCTGGGTAATGTCATGCTTTACATAGCAAGTCTGTAAGTGAATAAATAATTTATAGTATTGAATGTTTAAGACAGTCCCGCAAACATCTTCCCTTGGGCAAAGCCAAAACAAGCTAGGTGTAGGTGTTCAACAAAGGATGGTTATTACAAGACACTCAACTAGACAAAGGTATTATGTGTTTTTATGATTTAACTTCCCTTAGGCACCACTGTCTTTCAGCCCTACCTTAGTCTAATGCAGCAACTTTGTAATTTGTAAATCACCTTTGATAATCGTAGAACAAACTTGTCACCACCCAACAGTGTTTTTGTCCTTTAACCCTCACATTTTAACTTCTCTACATTTAGGCATATTGAACAGTTTAAACTTTGTTTCTGATCATCCAGAGTAAGCATTTATAATTACAAGGATGCTATAAAGGCTGAGGAATTATGGTGCTCGCAAAAAGACTAAAGGTGTACTTAGCCTTTAAGACATTTGTACACTTGTACACTTGTACACTTGGCTCAGCTAAACATGCAAGTTATGTCCATGAGAAGAAGACGTTTGAACAGACAGCTTTGTAAGAGATCAGTAGGGATCACTGGATCAGACAAGGTCCGTTCAATTTCATCTTCCCCTGCATTGGTTGGCCAGGACTGTCTGCGGATTCCATAAACATAAACATAGGTCGGTTGACTGGGAGACACTTATTTCCTGTTTCTAGATAAGGCCTGATATAACTAAAAGTGATCGGCTCAGGTCACCACTTTGTCTACTCTAACATCTCTTCATGATTTTGGTAACATAAACAGATTTTTCAATATGATGGAAACTCTCTGCAAGGGATAGCAGGCACCATTTCTAGTTTGCAAATAAAGTTCCTCACAAGGTTCGTGCAAGTAACGTTGAGTTCTATTTGGCCCCACAGAAAATGCCTTTTTTTACAATAAAATATAAAATAGGGTATTTTACACCTAAGCGATGCATTCTAATGAGTACCTGATTCATTATATCATTTCTGAAAATATGATTATATCTTACTGCGATTATATTGCTTTTATATGCCAAGTTCTAAACAATTTGTAAGGATTTGTCACTGTCTCTGTATTCTTTGCTATAAATACCTGTAATATATCTGCTGGGATTAAAGAGGATTTATCTATGCAATAGAAACTGCTCTCACAAAAGAAAGCAATTTGTTCCAACTGAGAATGTGTGCAGTGCTTTTAGGTTTGATGTTGCACAACTTAAAGGGAAACTATAGTGTTTCTAATATATATGTAAATAACCTAATCATTGAGGTTGATTTACTGAAGGCAAATAGGCTGTTAACTTTGCAAGGAAAGTTGAAGTTTGTATGGAGATTTTCCCCAAAGCTTAGTGAATGAGTTGAAGCGCTGCTGACCTTCATCATTCTATTGTTTCATTGAACAGAATCAGGTATTCTCTGCAAAGAAAAATTTCATCACATTCACTAAGCTCTGGGGAATATTGCACTGCAAAGTGCAACAGCTTATTTGCCTTTAGTTAACCCCATTGAGTGTTAATACTACTCTGTTACTACAATAAGGAATGAAAATAAATAACCCTCCTGCAAAGAAGCCATGGAATACCCAACTCCACCACTGTCAACGCCAATGATCTTCACAGCAAAATAAAGAAAAATTCTGAGAAATCGTTTGCCTAAGCATTCTGTCTTGCTATCAATGAGTCAACTAATTTTGTTCGAAAGCTCGTCCAGACCTGCTACTTAAATTGAATCCCAGACATATTAAACAAGTTTCTTTTGTGCCTAGAACACGTGCATTATAGTATGCACAACTTTTCCAGAAACACATTCACAGTTAGAATTTTGGCTGTTTAGGAAAAAAATTCTATTTTGCTCCTTTTGATATTGCTTGTCATTATGGCCAAAAAACGATTGCCAATTTGACCCCATCAGCCATTGCAGAATTGAAGAAATGTTCCAAAAAATTTCAAACTGGTGTATGTTCGGCATAAAGTGGAAGAAAAGCCTAGCACTAACTATTTTAAAACTGTTACTTGCTTTTTTTTAAATAATATACTTAATTTTAAGCAGTGTGTTGTGCATTTTCGCTGCACAGAAAAAAAAATGTAGTGCCTGCTGTATTTTTTTTTTCAGAGTTGGGCAAATGGAACGCAATGCAATGCACTGGTGTGAACCGCATTCATAAGCAATTTTCGATAGAATTTTTTTCATAGGAAAGAAACAGAACATGTTCTCTTCCTAAATCCTTTGGAATTTCCGATGGAAAAACTCAGATGGGGCACACACACGGTCGGAATATCCGATGAAAAAATGTTGTCTGACTTTTTCCATCCAAAAAAAATTCTATTGGAAATTCCCTTCATCTGTATGGAACTTCGACGAAGAAAAAAACATGCATGCTAAGAAGTTCCCAGGCTGAGTTTTTCTCGGCTCGTCGTAGTGTTGTACGTAGTGTTGTACGTCACGCGTTTTGGATGGTCGGAATTTGGTGTGACAGTGTGTATGCAAGACAGCTTGAACAGAATTCCATCAGAAAAATCCATCTGTATTATCCCGGCGGAAATACAGTAACTTATACCATTATATTAGAGTATATATTGGATTTGCTCATCAGTTCTTCATATTTTCAATTCACGTTATCAATGCTGGTTATCTTACTGAGATAGACATGACAGTGTAGTCACAGTAACATGTAATTAATGCCCAAATTTGTATACAGTATATAAGGTGACATAACTGTGATATCAGCATTAAGGAAACAGGAAGAACCTGAAGGGCCTAGAAACGTGTCATATTTGCAAATCAGCCATGTGGGATGTGATGTGCTCACTATGTGTGAGATGTTCTACATACATATATAATGAAATGGCTTGGCATTTTGTGTAAAAGTTCCAAATTGGAGCAGCATAGTACCAGTGCATTTTAAGATAAGGGATTTATTTTCAAAATCCATATATACAGTACATGTCCCTCATCCTCTGTCAACAATATCCCAGAAAATCCAAAATTACTGGTTGGAATTATATAGCAAACATACTCACGGAGGTTAGATGTCCCTAGGAGATGTAGTAGATGATAATGGTGTGAAGGATCGGTAGGGAGGAAAGAAGAGACCAGGGGAAAGGATAGCTGATGGAAAATGGAAATGAGAAAAGAAAGGAGAATACGATGGTAGTACTGCTAACCAGGGAACCAATTGATTGTCAAGAACAGTACTGAGAGAGATGTGAAAACGAAAACATGAAAGCTTGAAAGAGACTAAAGGAGGGGCAGTGGGGCCAACTTAGACATCATGGGGTTGGTTTACTAAAACTGGAGAGCACAAAATCTGGTGCAGTTCTGCATGGAAACCAATCAGCTTCCAATTTTGTTTTGTCAAAGCCTAACTGAACAAGTTAGAAGATGATTGGCTACCATGCACAGCTGCGCCAGATTTTGCACTCTATAGCGCTTATCACTTTTAGGCAAATCTGAGTGATAATAAGGTTCATTTATACAAGCTCCACTCGATTCTGTCTTGTGATTATCTTAGTAGACTCTAATCTAGAATGTGTGAGGCAGCAAGCTGTCTGCTTTCATTTCAAGACTACTTTTGAACTGTACAGACCACAAAACAACTTACTACAGTTTTCTTGCTCAATTTAGCCATAAATGTCTAGAGGTGAACAGAAAAAGAATACAAATTAGGGAAAAGTTTCACATCTTGAGGCTTTCTGCTACACTCTATAACCTTCTGGATCTAGGCTCTGTCCTATCACTTTGGTTATGGTAAATATAGTCCTGGGGGGCAATAGAGAGAAGAAAAGGCAGAGGGTAAGGAGATTTTGGCAGGACAGCAGACAGAAAGTAGAGAGAGGAACAGAGCAGCAAGAGAAAAGGAGTTAGGCCTCGTACACACGACCAAGTTTCTCTGCAAAAACCAGCAAGAAACTTGCTGGGAGATATTTTTTTGCCGAGGAAACCGGTCGTGTGTACATTTTCGTAGAGGAAACTGTCGAGAAATTTGACGAGCCAAAAAGGGAGCAAGTTCTTTATTTCCTCGACAGGAATGGAGAAACTTGCCTTGTCGAGTTCCTCGACAGCCTAACAAGGAACTCGACGAGGAAAACTATGTGTTTCGCCCGTCGAGTTCCTTGGTCGTGTGTACGAGGCTTTAGGCTAAGGTAAGCATAGCAGACTAAGGAGACGTGTGAGAGAAGACAAAGTATGCAAAGAAAGTAATCATTCAAGTTTCATTCAAGCATTCAGAAATTCTGAAAAATTGTTTGTCAAAGCATTCGATGTTGCCATCATTGAGTCAACTAATTTCATTCAAAAACCCTTGAAATTTCATCCAGACCTGCTATTTGTTTGCAATCCCAGACAAATTAGACTGGTTTTATCTGTGCCTAGAACATGGTCATTACAATATATATATATATATATATATATATATATATATATATATATACAGGGCTTTTTTTCAGGGGGAACTTGGGGGAACTCAGTTCCACCACCTTTGGCTCAGACCCTTTGGTGCCTGCTCACCACAATCACTTGTAAACACAGAAGTCTGGTTTCTGTGTTTACAAGTGACAGCTTTGTAACCCCCTGAACTCTGCACTCTGTATGTAATGCAATTCTGGTATTTAATGCCCCTTTAAGACCCTTCTACTGTTTGTGAAATCTGAACGGGTCGTGGTTGAGTTCCTGCACCTATTTTCTGAGAAAAAAAGCTCTGTATATATATATATATATATATATATATATATATATATATATATATATATATATATATGATTGTCTCACGCAGAACCATATTCACAGTAAGAAATTTTCTTTCATTCAAGATTTTTTTTTTTCTCCTGATTCTTCTGGTTTTATCATCATAATAATCATTCATTTGACCCCATTAACCAATAGAAAATCAAACTAAACCAAATGTATTGCCCAGAATATCCAGCTTTAGTCTGTTGGGTCTCGAGTTGACATGTAGAGTTGTGACTGATGGTTCTGATGAGGTTTTTTTTTTTAGTGAAGATGGTTTATATTTGGTTATTTAATTAATGTAAAAGTACATTCTAATAGATTATTTTTAACAGAGTTGGCAGAAGCCTTCATCGGGTTCCCAATCTTAGTACAAGCATTAACATTTTCTTCTCTAGCATCTGAACAGTAAATGATGCCTGATTTATACAAGGACAAAACCAAACATCTAAGCATATACTTTTTTAACTGTGGATACGATTAAGAACACAATATCCTTGCTTAGTGTCTTTATCAAACCTCTTAGGCATTGCTCAAAGTACTATCTGCTCTAACATATGTGTTGGGGAAGTAATATAATTCCATGTAACATCCCATATGTTCAAAACATGTGATGTCAGTCAAAAGGCTACACTATGGCATATGGACCTTTTTTGATGAAGAATGAATTACT
Organism: Rana temporaria; assembly: GCF_905171775.1. NCBI lineage: Eukaryota > Metazoa > Chordata > Amphibia > Anura > Ranidae > Rana > Rana temporaria. The sequence continues at coordinate 106,126,897 of NC_053498.1, read as the reverse complement.
TTCTATTTTAATTAGGAAATTTGGAATGTATTATGTAAAAAAAAAAAAAAATGACTTTTAACAATACAGGTTTTCTATAATAACATCAAAGGATGAATAGATCTTTGAAATTAATTACCTTGTCTTTAATCAGTGTTCATTATACATTCATAATGGGGAGATTCATCTTCTGAATCACATGTAGATGAGTTGTATACCTGGGCTTTCCAAGCCTTCTTTTGGATTGGTCTTGCACAGTTTTTGATTAAAACATAACTCCAAATAAGTCAGAGAAGGAGAAATTAAGAAGAGGAAGATGGGAAAGTAGTCTGATATTTGAATCATACATTTCTCTGTAAACTCAGTCTTTCAGCTAAATGCTAAGACGTCTTGAGATGAGTGACATCTGGGTCCCACCATGCTACATCTAAATAACCCATTACAAGGTGTTGACCTATAGACATCTTGGAAGCCTTATGCCCTGTACACATGATCGGTTCATCCGATGAAAACGGTCTGATGGATTTTTTCATCAGATATCCGATGAAGCTGACTGTCATCAGTCGTGCCTACACACTATCGGTTAAAAAAACGATCATGTCAGAACGCGGTGACGTAAAACACTACGACGTGCTGAGAAAAATTATGTTCAATGCTTCCGAGCATGCGTCGACTTGATTCTGAGCATGCGTGGATTTTTAACCGATGGACGTGCCCACAGACGATCGTTTTTTTCCATCGGTTAGTTAACCATCAGATAATTTTAAAACAAGTTCCTAGTTTTTTAACCAAAGGAAAAAAAACGAATGGGGCCCACACACGATCGGTTAGTCTGATGAAACCGGTCCATCAGACCGTTTTCATCAGACAAACCGATCGTGTGTATGCGGCATAAGATTCACTCAGACCATGCAATACAACTGATGGACCAATATAGGAAATAAAGCTGTCCAGTTCATTGATTTTCACTGAGAACTGATTTGGGGTAATTGGCAATTGACTGTCTTTTCTTGTGCCTTTGGTTACTAGTCCAATCTTCCCTTCTCTAACAATTTCTACGTTTTGTGGTATTTTATTTTAATATTTTTGGTAGGAATTCTAGTTATTTTGTTCAATCAGTGGTTAACAAACCTGTGTTTCAGAGAGAAAATCCACATCACATGCTCCCTTGCTGAGCCCTGAAGATGGGTCAGAGATTTGATGTTAGAGATGATTAATTTGGCAAAGCGTGAATACAAATTCTAACACAAAGTCAAATGCTACAATAATGACTCTTATACAGGGTGGGATTAATTGACTCGCCTCCCTTCCTTATCGGCATCCAGTGATTTAGAGATTTGAAGATCCTACGCCATTCTATTTCTCCTACAATTCCTGTAGAGAAGTGCTCAGAAGAGTCTTCACAGAGTTCTATGAGCAGACATCAAACAACAGCATCTGGCCACTTCTAGACATATTTGGCTAAACTGAGCATGAGAAATGTAAGAGTAAAGGTGTGAAGGGGATGTTCAGAGGTATCAGAAGACTATTTATAGTTCACTAGCCGTAGCCATGATGAAACCATCTTTACGTTCTCATGCTGGGTAGCCTGAACAGTTAAAAGGTAGTCCTGGACCTGCACATAAAAAAGACTCCACTTTAACCCCATCATTTCATTTTGGCAATTGTATTTACAGATGTAATCCCGTGACACAAGGGAAGGAGCTTGTAAAAATGGCTGCCATTAATCAGGTCAACCAAGACAACGTAATGTCCAAATGCAGCCCTGACTGGTGGGGCTTTGAAAAGTCCTTTCAACTTCTTGGCTACTGGACACTGGACATGCATAGAAGTGGGCCTAATATCAGATAGTGACTTTTTTTTATCACATTTTAATACCTATAGTACAAATACACAATTCCAAGAGCTACTGTAAAATGCAAGAACATGTATTGCTGTGTTGGTATCCTTGGACAATGACTACTGTCATATATAGTAAAGGGCCGAAATTACTGAATAACACAAATCAATTTTTCTAAAGGTGGGAATCAATCACTCATGAAAAGTCAGTCTCCATCCTGCTGTGTCCTGTATGATTGCCATTTTCCTTATAGAGAGCATTTCTGAGATTGTTGGATTTAAATCGCAGCAAGGTTCTGTGATATTACCTTTGGAATTCTGGTTTATTAGAACAGAAGCCAGAGGGAACGGCTGTATAGCAAAGAAAATAAAAGTAGACACTATGGGCCAGATTCACAGTGGACTTACGACGGCGTATCTCCACGTACGCCGTCGTAAGTCCGAATGTGAGCTGTCGTATCTATGCGCCTGATTCTTAGAATCAGTTACGCATAGATTTGGCCAAGATACGTGTGGCGTAAGTCTCCTACGCCGTCGTATCTTGGGTGTATATTTACGCTGGCCGCAAGGGGCACTTCCGTAGATTTACGCATCAAATATGTAAATTAGGTAGAGACGCCGATTCACGAACGTACTTGCGTCCGCTACGCCGTTTAGGATGAAGGAAAAAAGCTGGGACAGCCGCACTCCAAAAAAACTCCTCCTTTAATTAAAAATCACAAAATACATGCCACAGCAAAAAACAGCACAACAAAAGAAAAGCTTTTCTTTTGTTGTGCTGTTTTTTGCTGTGGCATGTATTTTGTGATTTTTAATTAAAGGAGGAGTTTTTTTGGAGTGCGGCTGTCCCAGCTTTTTTCCTTCATCCTAACCTGCATTTTGATTGCACTGCCTGCACCCTTGGCTCGGACCACAGGAATCAGATTACCTGTTTCTCTTTGAGCGGTTACCCACTCTCTCATTTCATTTCGGACTCTGCGTCCGCTACGCCGTTTACGTTAGTTAAGTTACCCCTGCTATATGAGGCGCAGCCAATGCAAAGTATGGACGTCGGCAAGCGTATCTTTTTACTTTGTTTACATAAGTCGTACATGAATGGGGCTGTGCGTAGATTACGTTCATGTCACAGGCATTGGGCCTGGCGTATCTTATGGAGTAAATTCAACGTGATACTGAGCATGCGCGCGCATGCGCCGTTCATTAGACGCGTCATTTACGTGGGGTCACGATTCATTTACATACAACACGCCCCCTACCAGCCTATTTTGAATTAAGCGGGGTTACGCCAGCCAATTTACACTACGCCGCCGCAACTTACGGAGCAAGTGCTTTGTGAATACTGCACTTGCCTGTCCAAGTTGCGGAGGCGTAGCGTAAATAGGATACGCTACGCCCGCACAAAGATACGGCCAGATACGTGAATCTGGCCCTATGAATACTTTTTTAAATCTGAAGCCTATTTCAGGGCCAGCGCCTATGTAAAGCCAACTGTGACTACGTTGTGGTTGCCTGCCTAGTTACAAGGGAGGAAGGGAAATGAGGCACATGTTCCCCTGCCTGCCTGAAAACGGCAGGTATTTCTCTTTGTTGAACACAGCCAAACTGTAGTGGGGGTAGGAAAGGGTGTAGGGGAAGTTAGGTGAACAATCACTGTAGTAGTGGTGATTACTACAGTGAATTTCTGCTTCTATAGCAGTCAGACAGGTACGGGATAGGCATACTTACATTAGTCCAAGATGGAAAAATTTAACTATACAATAAAATTCAAACCTAGAGTTCAGCATTAAATGGTAAAAGATGTAGGTGGAATGGAGAGGAATGGAAAAGAGGAGCTGTAGCTTAGAGTCTATGGCAGGGGGAGACAGATAGGAGGTCTTTAAAAAGTTTATAGGAATAATGTAAATCTGAGAAATAATGGAGAGATGTTTTAACAATGCACATTGTAAGCCCAACTTTCAGTTGAGAGTCAGTCCAGTTGTTGTAAAAAGAGAAGGCTCCTAAAATAATGAAGTGATATTGGAACATTTCATAACCTGCATTAAACATATTGAATGTATGTTTCACCAATAGTAGGTTATTTTTAAAGATATCCACAGACATTGGCTGAATATTATATTTGAATCACGGACCCTCTCAAGAATCTGGTCATGACCAGGCAGTGGCAATTATCACTTTTTATAGCTTGCAAGCCTTTAGTTGGGTTTCACTCAACCCTGCTACCCTTGGGGATTGGATTTGGGAAATAGATAAAAAACGTAATGCAGTGCCTCTCAGAAGTCTGAAAAGATATGGAGAAAATGGATAGATTCATCATGTTGTAATTTTAATTCGCAGTAAAGGTTGGGTATGTTTTTAGTAGAGTAAGATGGCTTATTACAGACAAGTTTTTATATACTACTTGCTCTGGAGTATTTTTGAATATTTCTGAAAAACGACATGGAAATTAATTAAATGTACTGATGCTAATATCGCTTTGTGAAGTAACTTGATCTTGGCTTGAATGTTTTCTTTTGTTCTTTTTTTTGTCTGTCTGTTCTAAAAAGTTAATAAAAAATAAAAAATAAAATAAAAACTGAATTTGATAAAAGGTGTGGCCCCCCTCCCTGGGAATAGTCACATAAACACAACTTGCATGCAATGAATATACAGTAAATATACTTTATTTTATTGAAATTTGATTGCCTAATACATAAATCACATACACAAAGTTTCAATAATGTAATCAATCTTAACAAAAAACTCACTTCCATAATGGGGTGGCACAAGATGACGGTTGTGCAAAGAAAGATGACACAAATGTAAATGGCAAACATGGGCCAACAGCAAGTCAAGAGATGCTTATCTGTGGGTGCTATATTTAGTGGCAGGGTGCGTTTTCTTTCATTTCTCTTAAAGGGATTGGGACAAGGGGAAGGGCCGTATAGTAAATATAAATGTTTTATTTTTTTTCTGACCCTCACTGACCCCCTGAAACCCACCCATGAACCACTTAGAGGGCCAAGAAGATCTTTGCTCACAGTAACAATGTATCTGCCATCTGTTTATTGTTTTTATAATAGCAAAAAGAACAATTGATTCTCAGTAGAAAATTTCCAGTGCAGATAAGGAGTGCTGCTTTGTGGTCTATACCCCCCCCCCCCCCCCCGGAAGCTTGACTGACATGCACAATATAGGGATGTATCTTGCTGATTGGGAACCTCAAATACCGTACCTACTTTTGTCTATCGATACACTCTCAAGCATAGAAATGGTTCTCAGACAAAACTTTCACTGTGAGCCTTTCCATAGGCACAACATGCATGCTGCGACTGCATTCAACCCTATGAACTGCTATCAAAATTATTACTTAGCTGTTGCTTCTAGAGCCGACACAACCGTATAGAAAAATTACCTAGTATACTGTATATGCTATTTGAACAGATAACGATTTTAATGGCCTGTCATACAAAACCAAATATATCATATCGATGAAGTTGGTTTTTAAATTATTTTGATTTCTAACTAATGCATATTTATACTGCTGTATGTATTTTTAATGTCCCTTTTAAATAACCATTTGAAATAGTCTTTTCCATGGAGTCCTTTACCATTACCCTATATCTACAAGATCTAGAGCTGTCATGATACAATGATGGATCTCTGCAGTAGAGTGATCACCATACTATTAATAATCATGAACATTGGTAACAGCCAGCCTCCAATGAATAAAAGAACATTAATAAAACAATGGTTCTATGCATATAGAGACTATATATAACACAAATGTGGGATTATTAAATGCACAATTATAATTCTAAACAAAATATAGATACAGTTATTATGTGACTACCTACTATGAAAACAGAAGGTGCACTTGCAGAATCTGAGGATGCTAACAAAAAATGTACGTATTGTAATAAATATCTAAAGCATATTTCAGTGCATCAAGATGTATGAGATGTCAGAGAATTCTCCATGTTGCTTATTACTGCAATCTTACATTATTAAGAACAATCAATGCAATATACACTATATTACAAAGAGAATTGGGTCTCCTGCCTTTACATGCATATTAACGTTAATGGCATCCCAGTCTTAGTCCGTAGGGTTCAATATTGTGTTGGTCCACCCTTTGCAGCTAAAACAGCTTCAACTCTTCTGGGAAGGCTGTCCACAAGGTTTAAGAGTGTGTCTATAGGAATGTTTGACCATTCTTTCAGAAGAGCATTTTTGAGCTCAGGAACTGATATTGGATGAGAAGGCCTGGCTCGCAGTCTCCGCTCTAATTCATGCAAAAGAGAGGATATGTGGCGCACGATCCAATAGAGTAAACAAAATAAGCTGAGGTACATAAAAGTCTAATAAGGAAGTCCAATAATACTAATAATGTCCATGAAAGTCCTGGATTAAAAAATTGTAGTATAAATGGCTGTGGAGGTCACTTAGCGGCAGCACCTGAAGCAGAAGCAATGCTCTGAAAGGTTCAAAAAGAAAGGGACAAGATGCGCCAATCTGAGTGCAGTAAGCCCAAATTTAATAGATGAAACAAATAGATATACATATAAAATGCCTACTCACAAACAAAGGTAGATGGTAGGCAAAAGACCGGGATGGGGAGATGCAGATGATCAACGATGAGATGCGTGCCTGGAGTCATACGGTGGTCTCGACTTGCGGGCATCCAAAGTACAAACTGCAGCAAGCTGATGGTAATCGGTGTCCGGGGACAGGAACACCGGAGAGCCACAGAGGATGCGGCGTGCGCTTCACCGTGGAGCGCAGCGTCCCGTCGTCGCACCGGAAGTGACGTGGAGGTCCAGGCCAGCTCTAATTCATCCCAAAGGTTTTGTATCGGGTTGTGGTCAGGACTCTATGCAGGCCAGTCAATTTCCTCCACTCCAAACCCGTTCATCCATGTCTTCATGGACCTTGCTTTGTGGTCCAAATCATTTGGTGGAGGGGGGATTATGATGTGGGGTTGTTTTTCAGGGGTTGGGCTTGGCCCCTTAGCATACTGTACTAAGACATTTTGGATAATTTCATGTTCCCAACGTTGTGGGAACAGTTTGGGATGGCCCATTCCTGTTTCAACATGACCAGTGCACAAAGCAAGGTCAATAAAGACATGGATGAGCCAGGCCTTATCTCCAACATCAGTGCCTGACCCCACAAATGCACTTCTGGAATAATGGTCAAATATTCCCATAGACACACTCCTAAACCTTGTGGACAGCCTTCCCAGAATAGATGAAGCTGTTATGGCTGCAAAGGGTGAAACAACTCAATATTGAACCCTACGGACTAAGTTCATCTATGTGCAGGCATTCCAATGTTTTTGGTAATATAGTGAATGTTTTCTGAGCATGCCATGTATCTCATCTGTGTATAGGGATGTGGGCGCACAATACATTTGGAAACAATGTAGGTTAAGTAAGGTCCTTTAATTAATTAAAAAAATATTGTATGTGCCAACTTGTTTTGGGGGTCTCACAATGCCCCCTTAAAGTGGAGGTTCACCCAAATAACATGTATATAAAATCATATTTGTTATACTTCCAACATGTACAGTATGCCCTTTTTTTTTTGTCTGTACTTACCTTATTATGGCTATTTTCCACACAGGTTCTCACTCCTGCGGGAGTAGGCGTTTCTATGCTGTGCCGCAATGTCATCTGGGACTTCGCCAGATGATTGACGTCCTTGAGAAAAAGTTCCCCCCCGGCGGATAAGGCCCCCCCCCATATTGCGTAGGCGCATCACGAGTCACAGAGTTTCTGAAAGTAGCCAAACTGCGAGTCAGCTCTATACGGCGCCTGCAGTCAGCTCTACGCGGCTCCTAGTCGGTGCCCAGGCGCCATGTAGAGCTGACTCGCAGTTCGGCTACTTTCGGAAACTCTGTGACTCTCGTGACGCACCTACACAATAGGGGGGACCTTATCCGCCGGGGGGGAACTTTTTCTCAAGGACGTCAATCATTTGGGCGAAGTCCCAGATGACATTGCGGCACAGCATAGAAACACCTACTCCCGCGGGAGTGAGTTCCCGGAAGCTGGGTGGAAAATAGCCATAATAAGGTATGTACAGCCAAAAAAAAAGGGCATACTATACATGTTGGAAGTATAAAGAATATGATCTTATATACATGTTATTTGGGTGAACCTCCGCTTTAAGGGATTCAAATATCATACTCACTAGACCCAAAAAGACAGGGTTCTTTAGTAAAACAATAGTGATGAAATACACTTGTAAAACAAATGAAGTAGATAAAGTAGATGTAGTGTCCATGCAACCTCCAGGTCTCTGATTACTTAGTTTTGTATACACCTTGAAATAGCATAGGTTATGTTCTCTGATAGTATCTAGTTTTTGCTCCACCAAGTAAGTAGGTAGGCAGGTTTCTGTGTTATGACTTTTGTGGTCTCAGTGTAAAGGAGTTTTGACACAATTTACGAAAAGGTGACAGGGTTGGCTTTCGAAACAACAGATTTTATCAGTGGAGGAAAGAAAGTAAATATGATGTTTGTTGTGTGTTAAATGTCACCTAAAATGCCTAAATTCTCTTAGCCCAAAACATTTAGGTGGAGAATAAATGTACATCTAGGGATGATTCATCCTATTTTATAATTCTTTCTCAAAGAGTAAATCCAATTTTAAACAAAAAAAGAACACTAAGTTGAACAGTTTAGGTACCCAATTACTGTATGTCTTTATATTAGCTTCCAGCACAGCAGGCAAGGGCTGGGAGAGGGAGGGCAGTACTGGGAGCCAGAAGGCATTGCATAGTGCTGTGATTATAACACAAGGAGCATGCTGTGTTGTCTGGCAGGGGTGCCTGACTGCACACATTAACACTTCTTTTGGCAGGTAATACAGCTCCCAATACTGTGTATTTTTTAATGTTGCATGGAGCTTGGATTTAAGGGGACACAGTCGCATAGTTCACCAAACTTTCTCAGAATGACAGAACTGTTGTTATTACCTTATATATATTTGTGTTCTAATATCAATATATCTAATAGAGAATGCCCCACTCACAGACCTCTTGTTTTCCCTGATGCTGGCGGTCTTTCTGCTCGACCTGAAAAGTGCTGTCTGTGTTTGCCTTGCTGGGAGGAAGCGATATTTATGAAGTTTTGCTCTCTCCACTCATTCCCTAACCTCTTGGCTCGATTTATTGCAAAGAATCGTCTTGCCCCCTGGGCAAAGCTGGCGCTTTTGTTTGACTCTGCTGTTCTCCCTGCACCTGCCATCACTTGGCTAATTACCTGTCTGAGCTAGCGGCTGGGGATGCTGATCTTGTGCTGCCAGCTAATAGCCTGGTGCTATCACACCATATGTAGATCTAATATTTTACCGAAATAGACTTTTATAGAGGTGAGAACTGCTATACACGATATATGTGGAGATAGAAGAGAGAGGGAAGAATTATGCCATGAATAACTCTCATTTTCTGTCTTTTAAAAGATTCCTTTTAGATATGAATGGAAATTGGATCAGCATCTTGTAAACCAACACGTGTGTGTGTTAATTATTTAAAGGGCCCTTTTATCAAACTTAAAGCAGACCTTTAATCTCTTTAGGAACATTAAATAGTTTTCCTCCTCCACCTCCTATAAAATAATCAGAAATAGAATTTTTATTGTTTCCCCAAAAGTACCCCAGTCTAGCACTTTCAGCCTTTCTTGCCTAGGCAAAAATGACATCCCCCTTTTTTTCTATAAACCTCCTGAGATATTTACGTCATGCTTTCTAGGAGGCTTTTTTTTTTTAGGACTACCAGGTGTCAAGGTAAGAGGGGGAAAAAACTAAGGTGGGGGGAGTATGTTTTACTTTTAATCAAAGATTCATACTTGCCTAGTTGGATGCAGCATCTGACAGATGCTGCATCTGCCCCCGACATCCGTGCACTGAGAACCGAGCCACCGAAAATCTCCGATGGCTCGATTTTCACAGATCCCCGAGAGGAGAGCTGCTGACTATCAGTCAGAGTCTCTTCTATCTGCTTCTCCACGCTCATTGGAGCACTGAGCTGTGGAGGAGTGGGGAGTGGCGGTCTCAGCATCTCACTGACACTGTCATCGATCAAGGCAGCTGGCGGATCCAGACTTGGAAGTCGGGATGACGCGCTGCCTCGATTGATGGCAGTGACCTTAATGGAGAGTGGACTTCAGACCACTCTCCGCTGAAAATAGGTCACAGGAGTGCAAAACGAATTGCATTCCTGTGACCCAGAGGAGAAGCCCAGCCTAAAAAGCTCAAGCTGGACTTCTCCTTTAAAGTATTTCCTGTAAAGAAGAGACCAAGTATTTACCCTCTCCTATCATCCATTCTGTCACAAATGACACTCAAATTAAAAACCCTGGGTAAAGCTCCTTTAGAAACCGACACTTCTGGGAGTGTCGATCTCCTGTGCCTCAAGTGGTTTGTCCTGCCAGCCACTACATCACTACAGGAAACACAGAGTAGTGATTTCTAAAGCAGAACCTCACATAGTGGCAAATTAGTCCACATGACTGCAGCTTATTTGAGACTCCCCAATGACTAAACAAGAAATCATGGTGATTTATTACAAAAATTTTCTTAATTAAATGAACTGCCTATTTTCTACATCAAGTTTAGCTATAACACCCTTATGGGCTTGTCAAGAAATGATTTCTAGGTTACATACACAAAATTGGACCAAGACCTTGGAAAGAAAAAGGAAAGAAAAAAAGAGCAATGCCAAGGTGTTGATGGTCAGTTGTCATAAGGAAGAAAAGATTATTGGGATTGGTGGTCTGTGAGAAAAAAATGCCTTAATGTTAACGGTCAGTGGGAGAAAAGATGTCCCCAGCATCATTGATCAGTGGAAGAAAAAAAGGTCTCAGTGACAGTGGTCAGTGGAAGAAAACTGCCCTAGCTTTGGTGGTTATTGGGGATCAACTTGACAGCTTGGTCAGGATGATGTCCATTCTTTCTTAAATGGAAGACTTAGCCTAGCAGCTTCCACTCATTGGCTTATATGGTAGGCAGCTGGGCCCAACAGTTGCCCATTCACTGCTAGTGAGAAATGTTTCGAAACTGCAGGACTTTGGGATTCTGTTCAAATAACGGGATAGTCCTTTGTGATCTGGGACAATTAGATGTGGGCAATCTGTTATCTTTATGGTAGGACTGTGTTCTTGTTAGGTTTGATGGATATACAGTATGCAATTATATATCACCATTTATGTAACATTATATTATATTACATATACATACAAAAAATATACTGTAGCTTCTTCTATAAATGTAATATATTACTAGCAATATATTCATAGGCATACATACACTATATTGACAAAAGTATCAGAAAGCGTGCCTTTACACGCACATGAACTTTAATGGCATCCCAGTCTTAGTCCGTAGGGTTCAATTTTGGGTTGGCCCACCAGTTGCAGCTATAACAGCTTCAATGCTTCTGGGAAGGCTGTCCACAAGGTTTAGGAGTGTGTATCTGGTAATGTTTGACCATTCTTCTGAAGCGCATTTGTGAAGTCAGGCACTGATGTTGGCCACTCTAATTCACCCCAAAGGTGTTCTATCGGGCCAGTCAAAGTCCTCCACCCACAAACTCGCTCATCTGTGTCTTTATGGACCTTGCTTTGTGCTCTGGTGTACAGTCATGTTGGAACAGGAAGGGGCCATCTCCAAATTGTTCCCACAAAGTTGGGAGCATGAAATTGTCCGAAAAATCTTAGGAGTTCCCTTCACTGGAACTAAGGGGCCAAGCCCAACCCCTGAAAAATAACACCACACCATAACCCCCCTCCACCAAATGATTCAGACCAGTGCACAAAGCAAGGTTCATAAAGACATGGATGAGCAAGTTTGGGGTGGAGGAACTTGGCTGGCCTGCAAAGGGTGCTGACCTCAACCCGATAGAAATCCTTTGGGATGAATTAGAGTGGAGACTGCGTGCCAGGCCTTCTCGTCCAACATCAGTGTCTGACTTCACCAATGCACTCATGGAAGAATGGTCAAACACTCCTATATACACACTCCTAAACTTTGTGGGAAGCCTTCCCAGAAGAGCTGAAGCTGTCGTAGCTGCACAGGGTGGGCCAACTCAATATTGAACCCTACGGACTAAGACTGGTATGCCATTAAAGTTCATGTGCTTGTAAAGGTAGGCATCCCAATACTTTTGATAATATAGTGTATATTTCTTACAGAACCCTATCTATACATTCTATGATAAACAAGTTAGACTGTTCATTGTGTGTGTCCTGAAATCTAATCTCTAAAGCCAGTGAGTGAAGAAAAACACCTTAATTCATCCTTTATGTCACCATCTCATGATCAAACATTTTCTTTTACTTTCCTGCAAGGGCTCAATTTGGGGAGGGGTCAACTATTTTTTCTCCTTATTTTTAGATCTTGGAATCCAAGCTGCAGTGCTTCAATATTCTCTAAGGCCTCCTGGGTTGGTGGGTTTAGGGCAGCTGCCCCTTAGGCACTTAATGTTAATTCTTCTCTGTACTGAAGAAGGAATTTTTAGTATTGGGACCTCAGTGCTATTGCAAAGGAGAGGTGTGTATGCAGATTTGACCCTAGGTTTATTTAACGGAGGTTACTGAGAGGGTTAATGTGTGTTGAGTCCTTGGATTGAGAATTTCTTTAAGCCATGAAAAAAGATGTCACCAGTCTCCTAGGACCAAATATCAATGCACCATTTTCAGTGCAATAAGCAAATGGTGAAAATTGTGGTGTGCTCTTTATAGGGTCCAAACAAAACATATTGTATATACTCGAGTATAAACAAAGTTTTTCAGCAATTTTTTTTGTGCTGAAAAAGCCCCCCTTGGCTTATACTCAAATCTCTCCGATCAGCCCCTGTGTCATGCAGTCAGACGGCATCCAGAGTAACCCCACACCGCCTCCTCCTCGTCCTCATCCGTGATAGTCGGAACACTGAAGACTGACTCACTGCCGGGAAACTGAGTGTTCCGTCTATCACGGACGAGGAGGAGGCGGGGTGGGGTTACACTAGACGGCTGCCAACTGCATGACACGGAGATCGGGTATGCAGATCGGCACAGTGAGGCATGCAATGGGCACAGTGAGACATGCAATGGGCACAGTGAGACATGCAATGGGAACAGTGAGGCATGCAATGGGCACAGTAAGGCATGCAATGGGCACAGAGAGGCTGCAAATGGGCACAGTGGAGCTGCAAACTGGCATTGTTGACCCTCTTTTCCACTTACAGTAGCTGCTGCATTCCTTACCCTAGGCTTATACTCGAGTCAATACGTTTTCCCATTTTTTTGTGGTAAAATTGGGTACCTCGGCTTATATTTAGGTTGGCTTAAACTCAAGTATATCCGGTAAATGCAGCATTGGTGGCAAAGTGATGCAGCCCAATGCGAATGGGATGGGTTGGCCCCCTAAATAAGCTCTATAAGATGGGGTGGAGGATGCTTAATGCAGCTTTATGCAAGAAGGGCTTGGAAGGCTTTTGAAATGGTCATCTAAACCTTGGGTTGCCCACAGTCATTACAGGGTGGTCAGATATGAAGACATGATGATGACAAACTTCCTGCTATCCATAAACTTGCAAAATCAGCTCTCTGATCCTAGCAAGTTTACATTAATGGAAAGGGGTGGTGGAAGGTCACAGCCCTTGAGACAAATTTCCTATTATTCCAAATTGACATTTGCCCCTAAGAACTCTTTGCTAGCAAGTATTTGCGCCCACAGACATGAGGTCCTGCTGATCCAGCCCTAAACAGCCACTTAAGGTGACTGTCAATTCACCCCTGAAAGCTTTCTTTTCTTTTAGTTCGTTTTACCACAGCAATTCACCAAAGGTGTATATATCAACTGTCCAATATACATACAGAATATATGGCGTTGCATGAAAAATGAAAAAGTTGCTGTGGAGCTAACTTACAGTTGCAGTAATAAAATATTTGTAAAAAAACAAACTAGTTTCTACTTAATTTTTTCAAAAGTCCTTATTATACCTAGTATTTAGCAAGCTAGGTACTTAGTCCACAATGGTCCCTGTAGCTACTGGAGAGTTGTATTATAGTTGGCGCAGTCAATACATTTTAAGAGCTACAGTGACACATGCTGGCTGAAGGAAGGTGCTACAGTCCAACGATGTCTGCAGATTTGTTCCAACCTGACAATACACACGTCTAGCACTATAAAATCTCTGGAGCTTGTGCAAATGTCAAAACTAAAATATAATGCTTCCTGTCTTTAAAAGAGAATTAATATTACATTCTTTTTACTCAATCACTGTCCATTTCCACTGCATAACCTAAGCCATACTTTCTTGTGCCTTTATAAGAACAATTTCCTCTCCAAATAAGGTAAGCTTTTAAATAATGCATTACTTTAAAATATAACTGTACAACACAATTCATAGAAAAGCCTCTTTATTCAGATGCTGGTCTCTCAAACAATTTCTTACCACCCCTGAGCAATAACCTTGCGCTTAAAATACGTGCATGTGCCTGAAGCAGTAAATTATATAATGTATTCTGTAGGTTAGCCTTGATCTTGTTTCCAAACGTGTTTGTGAAACAGATGTTTATGTCTATTGAATGTAAGATTCTCAGTGATACCTGTTCAGTTCTATTGTGCTAATTATATGGAGCATTGCCATGGGCAACAAAAACGTGCAAAGCACAGTAACGCACATAGCAGCCAACCAGAACCTACCTTTTTACTAATCTTCTACATCAGAAGGAAAATAGATTGATATTGGTGACTAAACTTTGCAAAGCTTCTTTGCTCTTTGAATTTCAATAAGCTGCATATGCTTCATTAATTTAATGATCTGGGCATTGGTGGCAGTTACTGGGTAGTATATAAGGCAATTAGCAATCGGTTGTGACATTTGATGCAACAACTTTTGCATGAATTAGATGACAATCTGCTCTGTTTATGGTGGCATTCAGATGCCTTCCAGCCAACAGCCAAAATCCATTGGACAGGGTGAAGTTTGTTCCCCTGCCCTCCTCCATACCATAAACCTTCCATGCCCACCCTTGCACATTGATGAAACGCTCTGAACTTGGAGGGATTTCTTCCCGGAAGGCAGTAGGAATGTCCAATCACCCTTCAAACTCTTTGGGTAGTCTTCCTGCTCTTGAGTGATGGCAAGTGCAGCGATGCAACAAAATTCTTTAAGACTGGTCACGGTACCTATCCATCATGCTAAAAAATACATGCCAACTTGTCATAAAATACCTATTAAAAAGGACAGAGTAGTAAAGTGAATGGTCATTAAAGTCCTGCTTATAAATTCTGGCTGCAACAGGTGCATACAGATTGCTAAATGAAGTATCTCTCTAATTTTGTGTTGCTTATGGTAGGTCGCATAGAGGCTTTTGACATATAAAAAAAAAAAAAAACAGTATAATACTCAAGCTGCATAAAACAAATACATTTAAAAGCCAGAAGCAAGAAAAAAGGGGAACAAAAACATACAAATGTGAGTGGCAAACGCTTCTATCAGAAATGACACCCATCAAGACTATACTCATGTTGAAATCCCCATCTCTACTTGTCACTAATACACATTAACTCTTTTGCACTGTCCGCAACCATTTTCTGTCTTGGAGAACTTGCTTGAATGCCGTTGCTTGCTATACCCACGAGGGAACAATTTTGTGAGCTGCTACTGCTGCATACCCAAGAAAAGACATTTAACTCATTAGCTGCTGCGGATGCCTGCAGTGCAGGGGAGCCATTAAATGCAGTCGTTATAAGCCCCCGGTTGGATGCTGGCACCATTTACCCATAGATCCACAGAGCTTAACTGTGTCACAAGCAATCAGCCTCCCCGCTGTGTCAGGCTGGGGACTAGAGACTTAGCACTGTGTCCTCCGGTTGACACTGACAAAGAGTGAGCATCAAGCTAGGGATGGATGCTCAGGCATTTCCTGGACCCGTCTGTATCACGTTGCCGTAGTTACATACTAAAATGCTCTCCTATTAGTTTTCATTGAGAACGCACAGTATGTAGCGGTCATTTTATTTAAACAATAGATCATGTAAAGTTTTAAAGACGCTGGTCAACAAAGTTAACCTAATAAGAACTAGTCAGCCAGTCAACTTTCCGTTCAATGACTGGAACGGGAAAAGTCGACCTCTTAGGTTGTCCATTTTTCTAGCAAAGGTCTTACTTCTAATTCAGTTGTTTACGGAATTCTAGAGTACTAGACATCCCCAACCTGCCCAAGAAATGAGCCAAACATACTAAAACTAATCACACAACCAACTCTACACATTTCAACGTAAAAAAAAAAAAATGATAACGAAGTCCATTGAAAGAAAAGCAAAGCTTCTTGTGTGACTTTTTGTTCCCTAGGTATTGTCACCATAACTAAGGAAAAAGTCACAAAATCAGCTTACTTTTTGACTTTAAAAGCTAACAAGGCAAAAATATTACAATCATATTTCTACTAAAGGAAGAGGTTGGTGCCAAAAAAGAAGAGGCAGCTGGATTTGGCTGCAGGTAAGAGAGAAAGACAAGACAGGTAGACATCACTAAAGGACCAGAGGCTGGAAAAAATGAATAAAAGAAACACTGAAAGTCATTGAAATAAAAACTACCTACTGTGCTTCTGTGGAAGGCTGCCTAAATCCATTGTCTTGTGTAGAGGGGAAGGCTGCTGAACAGCTTGGTGTTAGGATGCAAATGCTCCCATCATTGTGTTTCGCTTTGCGCTGCCTCTCGCTCTGCTTTTCTCAGCAAGTGGAGCATCTCGTGTGCAAGTGTGTCTGTTTCTATGGGAAGCTAGTTTGAAATTTATCCCACTGAATCAGTCAGCCACTAAGGATTCGTCACTACTTTGCCCCGTCTTCTGTCAGCTAGCACTCCAGTGCCATGGAGCACAGGGAGGAGGGCTGGTTAACATTTGCATTTTTTAAATGAGAAGGTTAAAAGCCTCCATACCTAAATTAATAATATGGACAAAGTATTAAAAAAAAAAAAGATTGGTTTTGGCATGATGACCTCTTAAGCTTCTCATCTCAACCTGACCCTTGATTTAGGTTGAAATAGCAAACATCACTAGAGCCTGTGTTTGCAGATAACATAAAGATGCTTTGTAAGTCAATGGGGTTGGTACTCACGGCTGCCTTGTCCAGGGGTCAAAGGTTGGGAGCACTTTAAAGACATGATCTATCCTCATAGCAAGTCTGTGCTGTAGTATGTGCTGAAGAAGCTTCAGGTGAGAAGAGAAGGAGCTAACTGAGCTTTAAATACAATTGAAGTGGTGTATCATATTAACAACTAATTATCTGTGTATGAAAGGCTCTGTAATCACCATGGATACCGATGAATCTTTTTCTCACTTTTTTTTATCCAACATTTGATTGTAAGCTCTCTAACCACAGCCCAGAATGCAGCTTCGGTAGGGTGCCTGCAAGGCTTTTAAGCAAAGCAATATTTCAAATATTGAATCATTTTGTGCTGGCCATCTGATTTTCCAATTTATTTTGAGTTTGTGTCGCATGGTATTAACAGCTGCTTGCGTGTGTAGACAGATGTAGGGAATTTAAGGGCTGTATATAGCACTGGGTCTAATGCTGTAATCTTCTTTTCTAAGAAAATCTTTTTTTTTTTCCCCTAGCAGTGTGAAAAGATAAGAGATGTAGAGATGGAGCTTGATTGTGTACATGGAATGTGATGTCTTCTGTACAGGCGTATGTGCTGGATGTGCATACGGAGGATTTTTGGCTACTACAAATGCTGTGAAAAGGTATCACAAAAGTGTAATACCGGAGTGAGAAGCCTCAGAAGGAAGTAACCCATCTCTGACTTCCTACACAAGTTTTGAGACAGTTAAAAGGGAAACCTTTCTGGTTTGGTGGTCATCAACGCCCAAAAATGTGAGGAATAAATGATTTTGGTTCTGAGATAGCTGTAGGATCTCAGTGCAGGAAAGATTCAAGGTAGAATATTTTGGTGCAGAAATGGCAAATATGCAGTTATTCTTATCCTTTTTTTTACCTCTAGTTTTCCTCCATTTTCTTTCCTTAGATGTTGCCTGTTCATCCTGACCAGGGGTCTCAAACTGTGGCCCGGGGGCCAGATGCGGCCCTTTGCTTGCTTTTGTATGGCCCTTGGGGCACTGTTTCATCCACTGATACAAACAATGGGACATAATCCCCCCCCAATCAAATCTGGCCCTCTTTGAAAAAAGTTTGGACACCCCTGCCATAGAATAACATTCAGCTGCTTCTACAAACAAAACACAAAACTCCTCTAGGAGCAGTGATTTTTAAGCCAGTGTGCATGGATCCTTACACAGAAGGTGTTAAAGTAAGTCAGGGGACCGATTTTATGGGCTTCCCAGTACTCAGCTTTTTTAGTTTATAAGAATCAGCAGGCATCAGGAAAGCACAAGGCGTGAAGCATGAACCTGACATTCATTACAATTAAGGTGGAAAATGAAGTTGGAAAGTGACTGGTTTTTGCTTGTGCAGCGGGTGGGATTTCAACATAGCTAACATATGCTGAGACTTAGGGCATCCTCCAAGCCATCATGTTAGTCACTATCAGAATTCTGCCATCTATAATTAAAGGCTCCAGGCTGCCATCCTTCCTGCTAGGAAGTTCAGCTAGTTCTTCACCTGCTGCCTTTGCACACCCACTTTTTACATTGTGTTGGTGAAATACTGTTCTGTGTACCTACGTTTCACCCAATCTGTTCCTGAGACTTGAAACTGAACTGCTAGCAAAATAAGGTGACTGTAAATCTACTCTTCCAGCCTCTTCTTCTGGGTATAAAGATAAAGTGTGGGCAGATTTTTCTCATTTCAGGCTCTCCTCCCTATAGGTCCCTATAGGTCTATGATGTATGATCTTCTTGTGTGATACTTAGGCCCCATACACACCATAGAATCCATCCGCAGATAAATCCCAGCAAATGGGTTTCAGCGGATAGATCCTATGGTGTGTACACGCCAGCGGATCTTTTTCCGCGGATAAATCTCCCCTGGGATGGATTTCCAGCAGATGGATATTTGCTGACATGCACAACATATCCATCTGCTGAAGTCCATCCCAACGGATGGATCCGCTGGTCTGTACAGACTCACCGAATCCATCCGTCCGAAGGGATCCCCCGCATGCGTCGCAATGATTCAACGCATGCGTGGAATTCCTTATATGACAGCGTCGCGCCCGTCGCCGCGTCATAATCTCGGCGACGGCGCGACACGTCATCGCCAGAGGATTTCGGCGCGGATTTCAATGCGATGGTGAGTACACTCCATCGCATTAAAATCTGCTGAAATCCTCGAGAGGATTTATCCGCGGAAACGGTCCGCTGGACCGTACTCGCGGATAAATCCTCTCGTGTGTATGGGGCCTGAGACTAAGCAGTTGAATGGAATAGGGTTTGAAAAGAAAAAAAAACAGTTGGCCTAGGGGATCAGAAAGTATAAGGATGATATTTCAATGGGAAAACAACTATACATTCATAGAAGCAGAATGACCAAATTCCAACACTGCTTTACCTAACCGGTATCACTTCTTCACACCTCCCAACTTTTTGAGATTGGAACGAGGGACACCTATTAGCAAATGGAACGAGGGACACCTATTAGCAAAAGCATGTAGGTATAGGACACACCTATTCCAACCTATATTGAAAAAGGAGCGCGACTGCTATTCCATTCGCAGGACGCATGCTCGGAAATGCGTCGCACACCCAGTGACATCATCCTCTCTGCGCCACGCCCCATGAGCGCCCCAAGCCTTTTCGGCCAACTTTCGGGTAACGAGTGAAATAACTTCATGCCAGGAGCCGGCACCATGGCTGATGGACACCGATGACTGCCTCACAGGATGCCTCCATTCTGATGTGCTTATTGTTTTACTCGCTATGTGAGTTGCCCTATTATTGTTTTTAATCTATTAAAGTGGTATTACTCCTACACTTAGAGGTGCT
The DNA here is from genome assembly GCF_905171775.1 of Rana temporaria. Classification (NCBI taxonomy): domain Eukaryota; kingdom Metazoa; phylum Chordata; class Amphibia; order Anura; family Ranidae; genus Rana; species Rana temporaria. The sequence continues at coordinate 106,107,161 of NC_053498.1, read as the reverse complement.
TCTCTCTCTTGAATCAATTATAATCTATATACTAGCTCATTATGTGTCACTTACCTGCGATCAAAGCCCCCGAAGTTCTCCTCTGTCCCGTCCACTGCCGCCGCCATGTCCCCTCGTCGCTTCTTCCTGTTATCGCTGCTCCAGCGCTGTGATTGGCTGGAGCGGAGATGACGTCACTCCCGCCCATGCGCTGAAATACAGCATTAACCCCATTAATGCCATTAACAAAAACGGCATTCTCAGTGCGCCTGCGCCATTGTCTACGGCGCGCACGCGCTGTAGACATCAGTGCTCATCTCAATTCTAAATATCTCCTAAACTGTGCAGGTTTAGGACATATTTCTTGCACCTACAGGTAAGCCTTAATCTAGGCTTACCTGTAGGTTGCAAGATGTGTGGTTGGGTTTACAACCACTTTAAGTCTAGCTGATATTTATTGTATGTCTCAGAGCAGGTGGAGAGCAAAATTGCATGGGGGGGGGGCCCAAGAAAATGTTTGCCAAGGGGTCCAATCAACATTAAAGATGGCCCTGGTGACAACTCTTGCTGGGACAAGGTGATTGGAGGCATAGATAGATAAAAACACAGAACCCGACCCTATCAAAAGCCAAAAGAAAATTGAAGTTGAGTGGAGTTCAACTGAGACCTTATGGTGGAAGAAAACACAAAAGGGCATTTTTATAAAGTAGTAGATCAAAAATTCACTGCAAGTATATCATCCCGTGTTTAAATGACATTGCTTGATTCACCTCCAGTGAATGTTTGGTCAGTGTCACATTCATAGACATGTGCACAGCAAAAATTTTCGTTTATTTCTGTTTCGTTTCTGTTCGTTTATCGTGATTCGTAACGAGTCGTAATTTCGTAAGACGTTAGTTATCGTATTCGTACTCTTTAGTATTTTCGTAACACTCTTTTTTCCGTTTCCGTTTTTTTTTGTTAGTTTATTTTTCGTTGAATCGAGATTCGTATTTTCGTTATGTTTTGTATTCTGCTTCGTTCGTATTTTTTGAATGAATTTATTTGTTTATTCGTTTTTACGTTGGTATATTTTTCGTTTTTTTAGATTCGTATTTACATTATATTTACCATCGTGCCGCATTCGTATTTTCGTAGGAAATAGATCTTCGTTGTTTTATCATCATTCGTATTTTCGTGTCTTGTTTCATTCGATTGTAAAAACGTGCTTTAGTAGATCTTAGTGCATTCGTAATTCAGTTAAAATACATTTTACGTTGATTCAACACACTACTCATTGTAATTTTGTAAATCTAACTTGGCTGCGATAGACTACTTGACGGTCTTACTGATACTGACTGATTATTACTTTCGTAAGATTGTTTGAGTAAATTTGTAATCGGGCCTTAATTCGTTATTTTACGCAATGTGTCAGAATTGCTCCGCTAACGCTGCTAATGTGTGTTGTAAATCATTCGTACTTTCGTAAGTACATCGCAGCAAATCTTAACCATTCGAAAATGTCATACTTTACTTTCGTTTTCGATGCGCGGCTTATAGCCTCCGCCCCTGGACTCCATTTTGAGACGGTGTATGAGTGCGTGGTTTGGCGAGGGAGGAACAGAGAGCAGGGCAGAGGTGGGCTTGTCGAATTTCGACTTGTTTTTGTGTGGTGGTTTCACTGGTTTGCTATCTTTTGGGCAATTAAAATCATGTATAGGAGTGAGAATGGACATGTGAGTGTTGAGACTGAGAGTGAGAATGTTGGTGTTAGTCAGTGTGTTGATGTGAGACTTGTTGGTGTGACTGAGAGTGAAGTGGAGGAGAGGTGTGGAGCAGATGAGATGAGTGTGGTGGAGGAGAGGCATGGAGGGGAGAAGAGGCATGGAGGGAAGAGGAGGCGTGGAGGGGAAGAGAGGAGTGGAGTGGAGGACAGGTGTGGAGGAGAGGAGAGGAGTAGAGTCGAGGAGAGGCATGGAGGGGAGAGTAGGCATGGAGGGAAGAGGAGGCATGGAGAGAAGAGGAGGCATGGAGAGAAGAGGAGGCATGGAGGGGAAGAGAGGAGTGGCGTGGAGGAGAGTAGTGGAGTGGAGGAGAGGAGCGTAGTGGAGGAAAGGCGTGGAGGAGAGAGGAGGCGTGAAAGGGAGGAGAGGAGGGTAGTGGAGGAAAGGCGTGGAGGAGAGAAGAGGCGTGAAAGGGAGGAGAGGAGGGTAGTGGAGGAAAGGCATGGAGGGGAGAGGAGGCGGGGAGGGGAGGATTGGTGTGGAGTGAAGCCGAGGCATGGAAGGGAATGTGGAGGTGTAGTGGAGCGGGAGCATGGCAAAGAAAGGAGACATGTGGCCCCTCCTATGTCAGATAGTGCGGACTCAGATGTGCAGCAGAACAAGCGAACCAAGAGACAGAAATCAAGGGGACCCATATATACCAAAGAGGAGAATGCTGCATTGGTTGCTGCAGTATCAAAAGAAAAAGTGACACTCTTCTGCCAATCCGTGCCAGCATCTGAGAAGTCAGCAGCCTGGGAACGAGTCCGGGACTCCGTGAATGCGGTCTCCAAGTTTCACAGGCCCACCAATGGCGTCAGACACAGGTAATTAATATTAAAATATTCTTTCACTCTTGTGTAAAAAATACACAGTTTTGTAGTCAATAACAAAAAAGTAACAGTTCAACGTAACCAAAAAATTTATTTGTCACAGCCACATGCTGAACAGTATACATATAACCATCACAATGTGAAAAGAAATGTGGTTTTCAAAAAACATTAATCTAAGTATTTGTTTTTTTATTAATGTAATTGTAATGTTTATGTACATTTGCAGGTTCTATGATTGTCGGGCAACGGTTACAAAGAAGATGCAGAGGCTTCGACTAGGACAAAACCGAGGAAAGCCTATCAAGTTGCGAGAGTGGGAGGCGGAGCTAAGAGATGTCCTTCTGGCAGAGGATGTCCCTGGATTCAGCAGCAGGGGTCAAAATCATAGAGCTGGTGGTGAGGAAAATTAAATATATCATTATAATTTATATATATTGCAGTTATAATATATTTGTAAAGCTATCTTATTGTTTATGATGACTACACATGTATGACTTTTATTTTTATTTTTTTACATTCATGTTTTCCAGATCAAGAAACATCATCCTTGGAAGGATCAGCTCCAACTCCAAGTACATCCTATCAACAACATTCTGGTGGTGAGTACCCAACACAAAGGATATCTAATGAACTGCTATTTACTACTTGGACCAAGTCACTGTGCCATGCAGACCGTCACAGTTGAGACAATTAGGTGCCGTTTCTGTCTCCCTGGCTACTCAGCTTTCACTATCACAGTCGAGAGCAGAAGGCTCGTTATGCACAGTGAGCCGAAAAAATAGCAATGCAAAATAGTGGGCAGCAATAGAGCAGCTGAAGAGAACTTTTTAAAATTAACCAGCAGGTGATTGGTTGGTTGCTATGCGGCCCTAACAAACAACATTATGCTGGATAACTTCAGCAACTTCTGCTCCACCCACTATAGTATTTATTGTGTCTACGGTTCTGTGTGCCCAAGCAAGGTAGCAAGGTCAGAGCTGTGGATGCTGAATTGTGACGGGGGCAGAGCTGCGTGGGGCTGTTAGGTGAAGGTGGGTCAAGTTGCAGGGTGGGACAGAGAACACAGCTGTTCACATGTGCTGTGAAGGTGGGTGAAATTTACCACTGTGAAGGGGGTTCAGATCAGAACATAATTGTGAAGGGGAAACTGTCATGTGAAGGTTCTGATCAGGTTCTGAAGGTTCTGAAGGTTACATCAGCTTCTGAGGAAGCTGATGTAAGAAATGTGATTTTTAAATCAAAAGGTGGGTATAGTAGTAGTATGTATGCACCCTTCCAAATTCAAACTTGCCTGCTTTCATTTTGTGACTAGATTTTGAGGGATGCCGAGAAAGGGGTGAGAGCTCCGCCAACAGCATAGTTTGAAAGGGAGTCCTTCTCTCATCGATCACAGGGGGGGAAGAGAGAGGAGAACACATCGATAACAGCTTTGATTTGACATTGCCGTGTTCCCCGCCGCTTGCTGCCACATACATCCCCTCCTCCGGGACTTTTATCCTGTCCAATCCCAGGACGGGCGATCTGTAAATTAAAGTTTCCTGGCCATGGGGCAGGGCTGTTTAGTAGCGGGAAAACATCAATTGAAATGAAAGCGTTTATCGCTCTTTACCTGCAGCACATGTAGGCTGCATGGTGGGCACAGGGTGCATTGGTGGGCACAGGCTACATAGGTGGGCACAGGCAGGCTTCATTGGTGGTTTTGGATAAAGTTGGTGTTAATATTTTTTTTTAATATTTTATTCTGCATAAAACAATTTTGTGTCATTTAATGAGATAATTTATGAGGGCGTGTTTAGGGGTTGAATTAGGGGTGGGGCAAGCTAAGGGTTGGGTGTGGCAACTAACTGTTGGCTAGTAACCCTTGAGGCCTGGCTAGTAGCTAATTTAGCCCTGGTACTATGTATATGGGGGTTGTAGTAAATGATATGTAGATACTTGATAGCATATTTTACATATATTTTGTTAATCTTAAAAATTGCCAGAAATGTAACATCTGTTTTAACACATCAGCAACTTCTGATTATATTTTACATTTCCTCAGTCCATTTTTGGTTGAATATTTGATTTCATAGTAGAAAATATTGTAGTTATACGACATATCTCAGGCAAAAATTGTAAATACAGCTGTTGACTTTTTCATGAACATTACCTTGACTCTTCACTCTTTCTTCCGTCTTTAACAGAAAGCTGCATTCAAGACCCTCCAGCATCGGCTTCTGGCAGGACCATTGCTCCTCCTCAGGGTAAGTGCATGATCTGGGAAGAAACAGGACACAGCACTAACTCCATTATCATCATGTACCCTATTTACACATAGGCATTTTCATGTAATACACCTAAAAGTTCAATTTAAAAATTCGTACAAAAATGACACCTCATACCTTTAGAACGTGAAAGTGAAAGGGACACTGTGATTTGAAGGGGGATTGATATATCAAGGAGGACTGCGCAAACTGTGGAAATAAATGAGAGTGGCTGTGATGTCAGAGATTCATTCCTATCACAAAGATTTTTTGCTGAACTCCACCGTGTTGAAATTTTTTTTCTGCCTTTGGTTCTTTTAATGATTTTGAATTTAGTAGCCCTTATTGAAAGGTGTTCAACAGCTCTTTTGCGCTTTTTTTTTAAACTACCGTTAAGCCTATAATATCTATACATAATATCTCTATAACCTGTATGGTTTAGAAGATATTCGCCCTGCAAACCTAGCACGGCACACTAAATTACTTACAAGGTTATTAGCTCATAATGAGCTAGTATGCTGTGCATACTAGCTCATTATGCCTTTGCTTTACAGGTATTTTTTTATCTTTTAGTGGGTATAAAAGCGCTACAAAGGTTTTTGCAGTAGGATATCAAAAATACTACGATAATAAATTTAGAAGACATATGCCCTTTTTACCTGCAACCTACTGGGACCCTTTAAGAACTTTATCTTCAACATTATCTTCACTCTTTCTTCCGTCTTTAACAGAAAGCTTTTCAGGAGTTAAATGTGCGTGTCATATGCTGATAAATATGTTATCTAATAAAGAAAAAAGATTTTCTGTTTAAGGCATTTTCTGTTTCTGCAATTTTTATATTGTATTTATTTACTTCTATAAAGGTTATTTTATTAAATAACCTTTTAAATTTTTTTAACTTTAGGATATAAATGCAATGTGTAGATTTACCTAAATAAGTTTAAATTGATTTTTTGTTTTCTCTCAATCATTAATACAACTTATCCCCCCTCCCCAACTCAATCTTTCATTTGCTCCATTATTCAATATTACTACTACATAAAAGTCTAATCTGAATAAATTCATTACTATGAACGCTTTCATCATTCATCAAACTTTGCCTATCTTATCTATTTCAGATCAGCAATACCACCCTGAGAGGAGAGTACAGTGCAGCCCGCACTCTCCTGTTCTTCTTTTGGAGAGGCTGGAGATTCAGCCAGAGATTACCCCTATCATTCCCCAGACTCCTGATTTCTCCCCCGGCCCAGAGGAGGAGCACAGAGGACAAGGTTCATTCATTCAGCCACCCCATGCCCTGATGCCACCTACTGCTGTACCGCCTTTCCCAACTGTGCAGGAGATCATTCTGAGGGAGCTTATAGAATTAAGGTGTGACAACCGAAAACTACAACGAAAGGTCAAAAGGCTTACCCGGCTTACCCATCAGTTGAGCAGGCAGCAAACTGAGAGTTTTGAAATAATTTTGGCCCGGGCAAGCCAACAACACAATTAGGCATTGGACAGAGTATATTTTGTTTACTTGAAGATATTTCCAGACACATTGCTCCAATGCCTGGGAGCTACGATGAACATATAACCAACAAAGACGTTTTGAAAAATGAAGGCTAGACCTTCCTCTGCCCATCTCATCGCAAATTATTATGCAGAATCGATCTTTTTACTGTTCCTTGATTTTGGTAGAAACGTTTTCTTATGCTGCCAAGTTACACCTACCCAGCATGTGTGTTTGTAATTTCTATGAAAATATTTTTTTTTTTGTGAATATAAAACTATTTTTGGTCTAATATTATTATTATTATTATTATTTATTTATATACATCATCACATTATCTGCTAAATTATTATGTATTCATTTCCCACACACAATAGTATTTTATTCCGAACTTCAAACTCTAAGGGCCAGATTCACAGAGTAGATACGACGGCGTATCTGCTGATTCGCCGTTGTATCTGTTGTTCTATCTATGCTATAGATAGCCATAAGATCCGACAGCTGTAATTGTTTTACACTGTCGGATCTTAAGATGCAATACCGCGGCCGCCGCTGGGGGGGAGTTTGCGTCGTAAACCAGCGCCGGGTATGCAAATTAGGAGTTACGGCGATCGACGGCGGTTTTTCGCGTTACATAGTTACATAGTTACATAGTTAGTCAGGTTGAAAAAAGACACAAGTCCATCCAGTTCAACCACAAAAAATAAAAAAACAAAAATAAAAAACACAGTAAAATCCTATACACCCAACTCCATTCCCACAGTTTCACGTCGCAAAGTTAGTCTTTTTTTTTTGGTGCCCTAACTTTAGTCAGCAAGCGTATTGCTGTCTAAAAGTATGGCCGTCGTTCCCGAGTTGAAATTTTAAAAATAACGTCGTTTGCGTAAGCCGTCCAGTAATACGGAATTACGCTACGCGCGTCGCCGTTCGAAAAAATTACGTCACGGCGCGCAATGCACGACGGGAGTTCGGAAACGGAGCATGCGCGGTAGGTCCGGCGCGGGAGCGCGCCTAATTTAAATGGCACACGCCCATTTAAATTGTCCCGCCTTGCGCCGGAGGCCGCCGGCGTAGGTTTGCATCGCAAGTGCAAGTACTTGCGATGAAAAATTGCGGCGGTGTAACGTATCTATGATACGTTACGCCGCCGCTCTTCTATGTGAATCTGGCCCACACAGTCTACCTTAAACTATTCATTTATATTTTAATGTTTCCCCACTGTTAGTGGACACTGGACAGTAAAACAACACAGGAAGCAGGGGGGGGGGGGATACTAACAGCAGTGGGAGTGTGGATACTGGAATAAGATAGCCAGGGTGAAAAATTATAGACCGAGGGGCTAGGGAGGTAGCGGAGGACAATATAAGTAGACATTAGGGAAAAACATGTATCCCACTATCACATCTTGTAAAGACACGTGGAGGCATTTTGCAATTTTGTATCTTCAAATGGTATGCAGCAGAGCTGAGTTAGGCAGAGAATGTACCCGATCGGCAGGGATGGACTGGGACAAAAATTTGGCCCTGGACTTCATCCAGACTGGCCCACTTTGACAGGACAACTCCCGCAACCCCCCCCCCCCCCGGCCACCCAAGCCCCCTCTCCCCCTTCACTAGCCCCTAGCCGTTCTACTTTATTAGGCAGTACCACTGGGGAAGCTAGACATTATTTCACCCGGGGCAAAGAATCAGTTTGGTGCCCCCCCCCTTATGGGACAAGATTAGGCAGAAGTGAGAAACTCCCAGGCCATAGCTGTTAAATCAGCTGTCCGTCCCCTCCCCCATGCTCCTCTGTCGTCCCCCCTTGCTCCTCTGGTCCTCCCTCTGCTTCTTTGTTCCCCCCCAGGTGAGCGCTGTGGGTAGGGAGAGACAGAGGAGCTGAGGGGGGCGGCGGTCTGCTGTCACTGAAGCCGGCCCACTGAGCCATCGGTCCACCGGGAAACTCCCTGTAGTCCCAATGGCCAGTCCATCCCTGCCGATCGGTAAACTAATGAGAAAATATCTGCTTTCGCTGCAATGGAATTTTAATCACTATTCCAAAAGATAATACAGTTCCCAGTCTCCCTGTTCTTACCTTGCATGGAGCTGAGCAGCATTCAGATCCCTGGTGGTCAGAATGGAATCAAAATACCAGGGCCAAGATAAAGCATGAGTTTAGATTTGTAGCTCTGGGAAGTGTGGAGGTGATACACTGACAATGGCATAGAAGAAATTATTTCGATGTCAAAAAACCTAAAATAAGTAACACAACTGTATTCCATATATACATCAAAATAACATTTTTGCACATTATGCATTCCATGACACACACCAATATACTTACTCACACCCACTTAAAATATACATATACACAGTGACACACACTGACCCATAAAGACGACACACACTTTAACTGACAGACACACTGGCCAATAAATGAAGTGCCTTGTAAACAAAGCCAGACTGACCCAGACACTTAATCACAGAAAAACACAGACATACTCACATTGACCCTTAAACACACAGACTAACCCCATACTCACTCACACACAATGACAAATAAATGTGATTTATTTAAAAAAAAAAGTCATACAAGTATATCATTATAACATCCTAAGTGGGGTTTACTCTTAGTCTTAATACTTACTATGAAGTGCTGAAAAAACCTCATGTGTTTTTCTATTTGCTTCCTCCTCATCCACATCCAGGTCCAATGTTAGGCATGCATGTGAGACATGACGTCAGTAAATTGCAACTGCAAAAAAAGAGAGAGGGATATAAATTAGAAGAAATAATTAATGGAATGATGGAAGGTGAGTAGGGGAAAATTGATAAGCCACTCACGTGTTTAAGGGTGCCACAGGCAACATACTTAACCAGGATTAAATCCATAGTGTGGTGAGATGTCTTCCAAACGTGAACTGTAATATTTCTTCTTTGAGGGCAGGTGGCAGCAGTCTGCACTGCAGCAAGAGCACAGTAGGAGGAGAGCCCCAGTGTTTGTGGGAGTATTGCGAGCCGTGGAATTGTGGAGTAGGTTTCTTTATGGAATGGTAGCTTTTTTTTTTTGTGGCTTAATTTCAGAGCCAAGGAGTCAAAACATTACTCCAAAAACGAATGAAAAATAAACAAACTAACCCCAGCTTGGGTTGATAACATTCTTGCAAACGGTGGTAGTAGATATTGGATTTGTGAATGTAAACAAAAACTATTATTATTTATTAATTATTATTATTATTATTATTATTATTATTATTATTATTATTACCCTTATGCATAGATCTACTTCAATTCAAACGTTTGCAAGTTGTAAGATGTGATGGGAAATAATAAAATCAACAAAAACAAACATAGTGCATGTCAGGATTCAAAATAGATATATCAACAGAAATGAATAAATATATAGTACTTTTAGCTACCTGGAAGACTATATTAATGCTTACCTGTATGTAGGTGCTTGAAATACCTCCATTCATGGTTTAGGGGATAATTTAGAACGATCGTGCATTTTCTTAAGGTGGTCATGCCAGGACTGGCAGACCTGCGTGCATAGCATAGAAGCTGATTATGTAATACTCACCTGCGATCAAAGCCCCCGCTGCAGTGGCCGACACATCATCGGGCAGCAGCATGTAGGCCCGGAGTTACTTCCGGGTTTTGCGCTGTGATTGCCCAGAGACGCTAAACCTGCACGTTTAACAGCGGGATTACATGTCGCCAGCCGTTGTGTCGGCCACCGCAGCGAGGTTTTCGCCGATCAGTGGTATTACATAATGAGCTAGTATGCTATGCATACTAGCTCATTATGATATAGTATGCAGGTATTTGCCTTTGTCTTGCACGTATTTTATTTTTGTATTTTATTTAAAGTGGGCTTGCAACCACATTATTAAATATTTGTATTTCAAAAGCTAAAATCTCAAAGTTAGAGATTGAGAGCCTAACAAGCTAGGATCACCCTTACAGTATAAACTCTTTTTTCATGTTTACAACCTCTGAATTATTTGGGGGGGGGCCTGGGGTCAGGAAATTATAAAAAAAAATAGTAAATAAAATGTTGAGGTAATCAATGTTGCCCACCCAACAAAAAATAAATCTTTGAATTATATAGACTGTGGCTGATCACAGCTTCTCATGCTTGCTGTATCTACATTGTGATTGATACTTTATCGTATATTGTATTCATGTAACATTACTTTTGGTACATACAGTATATCATGACATGCACTATATTTGGTTTTGTTGTATTTATTTTTTGGCATCGCCATCTATACTTGGAACAGGTAAATTATTAACAATATCTTTATCGATTTGATAAACATAAGAACTTAAGAAGTAGTATAATTAGAATTATTCTGTTGTAAAGCTTAGTTCTGGGTAGCCCAGCTTTGGAAGATTGACTTTCAGAAATGCCATCTGCTCCATCAGCTGTGGGGCCAGCTGGGACCTCTGTGGGCACAGAATATTTCCTGTGATAGAAAATACACGCTCACTTTGCACAGAGGTCGGGGGGCAAGAAAGTAGCTCTTGTGCCACCACAGAAAGAGCAGGCCAAATACCCCTTTTCTCATCCCAATACTCTAATGGATCTGTAGTGGAGGCCAAATGGGGTTCAGACAAGTATAATTTAACATGATCTGACACAATGCTTCTTTTCATGGTGGGCATTTTTGTGGGTCCAACTAAAGTATGTAATGCCAAACTCCAAACGTCAGGTCTTCTAGTGGAATGCTCAGCAGTGGTTGTACTAATAACAGTAGGTGATGGTGGCACAATGTCACTATCAGGCTCCTCCTGATCTTCTTCCTCTTCACCCTCTGCCGGCCTAAACAATTTTCGGTGACTGTCAAAAACCCTCTGAATTAATAGATCCCTATAGGTGGTAAGGGAACTCTGAATTATTGCCATTTTTCCTTTAATGCGTGGATCGCACATAGAGGCAAGCATTAGCTCAGGGCATGCCTCTATGAGCTCGTTCATCCTTCTATTCAATTGTCCCCTCAGTCTCTTTATAATTGCAGCTACATCTTGAACTATGCCGCCAGGCAAGGGCTCGCTTTTGTTTAGAAAGCCATCCATCTTAGTGATAAGATAGATGTAGAGAGGGATTACTTGAGCCAGACTTGCATTCTCTAGGCTCAATTTTTCTGTTACATCTCGGAAGTGGCTAAGCACAGCCACCACCTGACTAATTATTTTCCACTCCTCCCTGCTTATTGGCCTTGCTACACCAATAACATGTTCATTTGACATGGCGTGTATTGGCTTTTGCTGTTCCATGATACGTTCGAGCATCTCCAAAGTGGAGTTCCAACGGGTGGCTACATCTACCTTCAAGCGGTGCTGTGGAACGCAAGCCTTACTCTGCTCAAGTCTGAGTATGTGACTGTCTTTCACACTACGATGAAAATGGGCTGCTATTTTTCTACAACTGTCTAAGATAGCAGACAATTTTGATGTTTCACTTTCATCGTCCAAAGCAGACTTCACAACGAGATGCAGGGCGTGTGCAGAGCAACGAATGCCAACAAATCTGCCATCTCGCACTGCCTTGAGCATGTTTGCTGCAGCATCAGTGACTATAAAGCCCATCTTTGCCCGTGTGCCTGACTCCTCCCCAAGCCACTGCGCCACCATTTTCTGAAGTGCACGTAAAATATTTACAGCAGTGTGCTGGTCGTCCATGACTTCAGCATGCAACAAGAATGTGCGTTGCCCATGCTCAGGAGGTTCTGCTGCCTTAGCACCTGTGCTTCTCATTCCTGCTTTTGGTTTGTTTGGTTGTGACTCCTTGGGCTGCCACCAGTGAGCCGTCAATGACAAAAAGGCATGTTGCCCACTGGGAGCGCTCCACAAGTCTGTAGTAAAATGGACAGACTGGCCAGCTGCTCTGCCCAGCTCCTCTTTCAGTAATCCAACACAGGAATTATATAAAGAGGGTACAATTTTCCTACTAAAGGTAGTACGGCAGGGGAGAACATAGTGAGGTGCAACCACCTTCATGAGGTTTTTAAATGTATGTCCTTCAACTATATTAAAGGGTGCTCCCCCAACTGCTATAAGTTCCCCTATCAGACGGGTGATTTTAAGGGACTGTTGACGAGACATACCCCTTGATTGGAAACTGGGAAATTGTTGCAGCGTGGGCTGCTGTAAAGGAATGGGGCGACATGTGTCAACTACACAAGAAGTCCCTTCATCTTCCTGCCCCTTGTTGAGCCTTTTGGGGTTAATGGCAGCAGTAGTGTTGCTGCTTCCTCTCTTTTTACTAGGTGGAGCTGCAACTCCACTTTCTTCTCTCAGCAGCACCGGTGTATGGTGTGCACGGAAATGGTAATTCATCCCGGCATTGGTTAAATGGGCTATGTCTCTCCCACGGCTCACTTCCCTGCCACATAATTTGCATTTCACCATGCGCCCGTCACCAACAGTAACAAAATGTTCCCATATTTTTGATCTGCGGTTCCCAGTGGCCGGTGAGGATTGTTTTACAATTGCCTCTGGCTGATGGGTATGTGCAGCTTCCGTGTCTTTGGAGGAATTTGGTGGACTAACAATGGTGGCAGTTGCACTACTTGGATATGAAAGACATTTAGGCAAAACAACTAAGCCTGAAGAGGTTTGTAATGGTGCAGGCAATTTTTTTTTTGAAGGTGAGGAGTCGGGAAATAACAGAGGGGACTCAGGGGCAGAGGAGTAAGGACTCATAGATATAATATCCTCATGAATTTGGTTTACAAGTTGTGCATTATCCTCTATATTAAAATCTAAATCAATTCCTTCAAGGTCAAGGCCTTCAAGGGTCAGACTCTCAGGTAATTCTACTTTAGCAGCATCCTGTTCTGCCAGGTGCCTACTTGGATTAGGATTAGATACTGAACTATGAGAATGAAAAAAGATGCTGCTATTATCTGTTTCCAATATATTGTGTGCTGTTTTTACATCTGGAGGCTGAGCAATTTGCTCCTCCTCAAGCTGTAAAATTTCAAGTTTTGGCTGCCTAAAATTATGGACACTAGCAACAACCTTTGCAGGAACTGCCCGTGACCGGCATGTCTTGTAAAAAACATCTGGGGTTACAGTTGGCCTATATTCAGAAGTTGTTGTTGCTGTGTCACACTCAACTTTTTCCTCTGTTGCTTTCCTCATGGTGAGAATGTGAGAATAAGTGGGAAAAGTACAAAATTTTTTTATATTAGAAATATTATTATTGTGTTTTTTTTCAGAAAAAAATACAAATGATAATGTATTCTGAAAAATAAAGGTATTGAGGACGGAGTATGATTGTTGATTTATCAGGCCTTACACAATTGGTCAGGATTAAAATGCAACAAAGCTCTACTAATCAACTTCTACCACCACCATTTATATCTTAGTAGAGTACTGGCTGCTGCCTGGGCTGGCCTAGTACTAGACTATAATGGCACTGGTGGCTATGCTAAAGTAAAAAAAATATATAGGCAAGATAATAAAACACAGTCCTACACTGTCTCACAAAAGGGGAAAAAATAACTGCAGAAAATATGAGAAAAAATGAATAGTAATCAGTGAGCACTGCATAATAAGTATAAATGTATAATTTCTAAGTGTCACCAATGAGTGAGTCACTGAGTCACAAATCCAACACCACACACACCCTGTCTAGAATGCAGTCTGACGTAGGAGAAAACTAAAATATGTCAGAGATATTTACAATTACAAATCTAGGAATGAGAATCTAGAGTATGCTTAAGAAGTTCTCTATAACAACTACAAATTAGCTCTAAGATCCACAAAACCGGTGCAACCTACCCAAAGACACCCTATCTGGACTCTGGATGGAATGAAATGCAGTCTAGCCTAGAAAAAGACACAAGGTCAAGGAGCCACTAGATAATGAGAAAGAAGCTCATTGGGGGAAGGAACAAACCTCTTCAGGGGAAGGGACAGGGCTTAGTGGCTATTGGTCAATGTCCAGAAGTATTTTAGGAGAAACGAAACTGAAATTACCTTATTTATTAAAATTCGTTGTTTTCATTTACGTTTTACGAAGATTCGTAAGTTATTTTTCGTTAGATTCGATTTTCGTATTTTATTCTTTGTTCGGCATTTTAGTTGTTTTCATTTCGTTATTCGACTATTAGTAATAGTAAGTTTGCATTTTCGTTTATTTTTTCGTAATTATGATTTTATGGGGGGTGTTCGGTGTTTTCGTTAATTCTGTGTTTTCGTTCATTTTTTCTTTCGTTGTTTCTGCTTTTTTACATTTAACAGTTTCGTATATTCGTTGTTTTCCATATTCGTTAACTAGGGAAATATCGTTATTCGTTATAATTTTAGCTAAGCCGTTCGTTCATTCGTTGGTTACCGAATCAACGAAAATAACGAAAAATAACGGAAAACGTATTCGTAACTTAAAAAACTGCACATGTCTACTGCCTTATAAATATGCCGCAATGTGTGATATTGAAAGCTCACCAGTAGAGTTCTTTTAGTAGTATATACTGTAAAGCTGGTGACTAATCCAGTCCTTTGATGTCCACTCATAAATGGAATGAATAATTAGTTCAAAGTGCAGTCAGACTTCAAAGGCAATATAAATATGTACAGCAAAGAATAAATTCTCTGTTGTCCACAGCAACCATTCAGATGTCCGTTTTTTTTTTTATTTAACGTTTGTTAGCCAAAAACAACCAATAGAATGGGCCGGGAACAATGCAAATTTCTTCTCTTCTTTCCAGGTATTATAAATAGTTCCTTAAAGTTTTCGTGTTCGTGTTAGCCTCTGTCAGAAGATCATGAAGCAAGCTTACAAAGGTCACTATAATGTATTAAGGAGCAGGGTTGCCAGCCTCCCGCAGCATTTTTTTACTGACAAAACATGGAAAATTTACTGGCGGCGCAATTTTTTTTAATGGCAACCTAAGATGACAGCAGTCCTATTGAAAACTAACAGTGAATATTTGAACAGTATAAACATGATATGGAAACACTGACAATACCTATAACAAAGTAATTTGCTTGATTTAAAAAGTCAACACAGCATGAAATTATCAGCCCCTGATATTTACCGTCAGGGATTTTTACAAACTGTCAGTAAATTTACTGGCAGTTGGCAACCCTGTTAATGAGGTCTTTTAAAAAGAGTAGATAGATGGCTCATTTCATGTGTTTTCATTTGGATTAGTAGCACTTTATATCATGGACACTTGCTAAAAAAGGTGGAAGTCATTAAAAATCGAAGGATGATAAGGGCTGTAATGAGGTCGCAGGGGTCACATGTAAGTCAGCAATTGACCTTTGATGTATCTTGGTTCAGATTTATAGTAATCTGGTCCTGTGTGCCACCAATTTTTAGCTCTGGCCTGGATTTTGGGATCAATAGTGAACATTACTTCCTACAATATTAATATGACCTGATGGGAATACATTACACATCTGTAAAGGCTTGTTTGACATTAATGCTTGTTCACTTAATGTGATGAGCTTGAGGCTGGAGGAAGGATCTGACACCATATTTTGCTTTATGCGCTAATCACTTACAGAGAATAATTAATCAAAAATGGCATCTTTTTTAACAATGACAATTATGGCTTGTAGCTGATCTTCCAAAAACCCTGGGAATAGTCAAAAGAAGTAGCATTGCCCTAGTATAATGTCAAAAACCTGGGCAGCTCATAAAGAGGATATGTTAAAAAAAAACACAGCAGACATTTCCTTCTGTAAAATTCCATTTGTGCTTATCAAATAAATATGTTTCTATAAAACAGACCAAAATGGAGAAAATAAGAGAAGTTCATTGTTGTGCCTCGTACACACGGCCGGACTTTCCGAGAAAAAAAGTCAGACGCCTTTATTTCTCAGGAAAGTCCGACCGTGTGTAGCCTCCATCTGACTTTTTTTGTCGGAAGTCCGACGGACCTTAGATAGAGGATGAGAGGACCTCCGTGATAGGCGGAACACTGAACATAGGCTCTGCTAGGAAACTATCATGGAACAGGATGAGGAGGAGGCGTGGCTTTTGAACAATGGACGCCCGCAATCTGACCAACTTTGCAATACAGGTACTGGCATATAAGACGACCCCCGACTTTTGGGGGATATTTTTATGTACAAAAGGTTGTCATATACACCGGAAAATACGGTATGCAGTCCGTAGTGATTATAATAAACACATTTTGCCAAGAAGAAATGTGCTTGTTCTCCATTGAAATCTCACAATATACTGTAGTGATAATAGTATGACCCAGCTTCTGATAATGTCATTTTTGATTATGAAAAAGCGTCAAGTAGGATGCATGGTGCGTTTGTATTGGGCTTTAGGTGGAACGCACACTACAAACCTGAGCCTTCTAAGCCTTTATATAGTTTATCGGATGCTAATTAATGCCTGTACAGGAAGGGTTTGCATCAATCCTGTTTGTATATTATACCTGTTTTTTAAGCTTTTAAAATAAAGAGAAAATACTTTTTTACACTATGTGGAGCCTGTTTCCTTTTTGATTGCCACAAGGTTAACCCTTGAATTACGGATAGCAGGAAAAAGACAATGATATAAGCTGGTTTCTGAATACTCTGATCATTGAGACCGCCAAGCTCATTTGACCTTGTATGATATTGAGGGCCCACAACATTTGGTGAGTAGAGATCTTCACCTTACTTCTATGAGTTTTTTTTTTGGAGCACTTCTTACTATTATCACTATATTGTGGGATTTCAACGGAGAACAAGAGCATTTCTTCTTGGCAAAATAAGTTTTATAATAATCACTACAGACTTATGAATTGCTGCATACACATATTAATTTCGTTGTTTCACTTTGATAATTTGCACATTGTGATTGCACTTCTTATGTGAGTTTTTTGTTTCTGCTTGATTTAGCAAGCACTGTTTGTTCGTGGAAGTTGTGACACCCCCATCCATATTAATCACATGATTTTGGAGACAGCTGCTGCATTTAACACTTTAGGGTATTGTTTAAAAAGGTTCGTCACTCTGGGTGGGAGTGTTTATCCATTACATGTACAGCACTCTGCCAGCCCCTCCCACCAGCCAAGAATTTATCGGTTTGGCATAGAGAAGCACAAAGACCCAGTGATGAGGTTGCTGAGTCTTGTAATGAAAGTCGAATGGTTTTCGTTGATACATTTCATTAGCATGTTGGTGAGGGGGAGAGTGAGGATCCAGGGAGGATAAAATATAAGCAGAATAAAGTTTAGCCTCACAGTCCTATAAAAGTACCAAACACTAAAAAGTAAATAAATAAATGGCACGGATCTATAACAGCAATAGGACAAATTGCCGCAAACAAATTTCTTGTATATTTTGAGACTTTTGAGAGTATCTAAGTATTGTATCTTTTATTGATATCAATATATAATGCCGCGTACACAGGACCATTATTCATGCCATGGAAAAAAAAAAAAGTTTTTCTCAACGTGATTCCTCTCAAGCCTGCCTTGCATACACAAGATCGTGAAAAAAAAATCTTGAGCTAAGCGCGGTGACGTACAACATGTACGACGGCAATATAAAGGTGAAGTTCCATTCGAATGGTGCCAACTTTTGGGCTGCCTATGCTAATTTCCCTGTCTCAAAACTTGCTTCTGAGCATGCATGTTTTTTTCCCTCTCGTTAAAGCCTACACCGACGTAAAAAAATAAGAAAAAAAATAGAGCAGGTTCTAAATTTTTAACGGACATTTTTCTCGTCGAGAAAAATGCTCTGGAGCCTACACACGCCCGTTTTTTACGACCAATTTAAAAAATTGAATTTTTCTTGTCATGAAAAATGGTCGTGTGTATGCGGCATAAGTTTAACTTATCTATACGCTGCCTCCCTTGTCATGAAAAGATGTCTTTCCCATTCCCATAGAGAGACATACAGGTTGTTTTACAACCGGGCACTTTGTAGCTGGTCTGGAAAAAAAAGGAGCTAAAGCTTTCTGACAAGAATAACGCCAGCTAGAGAGGCACAAATTACCGTCGGTGATGCCAGGGTGAGGTGACACCTTTAATAGACTGATGACGGCGTCTTGTGCTTGGAAAGCATGCAATAATTCCATTACAGTCAGCTGTGATAGGTAAAAATAATGTTGTCACTGTGACCCAGAAACGTATTCTAGTCTTTTGTCTATTTTACTGCTAACATGATGCTGTCCATCTTTTTGTGATTTCTCTACTTACTATTTTACTTTCCTGGAATTTGTAGATAACTAAAATAATGTTTTATGTAATGAACCATTTAGAGAAAAAAAATGTTTTTTTCTTTATTGCCTTTCATATGCTGTATTCTAGGGCTAACACTCAGGTCCATCCGATGAGAATGGTCCGAAGGACCGTTGTCATCGGTTAACCGATGAAGCTGACTGATGGTCTGATGTGCTTACACACCATAGGTTAAAAAAACGATCGTGTCAGAACGCGGTGACGTAAAACACAACGACGTGCTAAAAAAAACGAAGTTCAATGCTTCCAAGCATGCGTTGACTCGACTCTGAGCACGTGTGGACCTTTAACCGATGCTTTTGCATACTAACCATCGGTTTTGACCGATCGGTTAGGCGTCCATCGGTTGAATTTTAAAGCAAGTTCTAAATTTTTTGACCGAAGGATAACTGACCGATGGGGCCCACAAACGATCGGTTTGGACCGATGAAAAGGTCCTTCAGTCCGTTTTCATCGGTTTTACGTGTGGCCTAAGGCCACGTACACACGGTCGGTCAAAACCGATGGAAACGGACTGAAGGACCTTTTCATCGGACCAAACCGATCGTGTGTGGGCCCCATCGGTCAGTTATCCTTCGGTCCAAAAATTTAGAACTTGCTTTAAAATTCAACCGATGGACGCCTAACCGATCGGTCAAAACCGATGGTTAGTATGCAAAAGCATTGGTTAAAGGTCCACGCGTCCTCGGAGTCGAGTCGACGCATGCTTGGAAAGCATTGAACTTCGTTTTTTTCAGCACGTCGTTGTGTTTTACGTCACCGCGTTCTGACACGATCGTTTTTTTAACCTATTGTGTGTAGGCACGACTGACCATCAGTCAGCTTCATCCGTTAACCGATGACAACGGTCCTTCGCACCGTTCTCATCGGATGGACCGACCGCGTGTACACGGCCTAATGATTATTTTCATAATCGATTAGTTGGCCGATTATTGTTTCGATTAATCGATTAATTGGTTAAAAACCTTAAAAAAAAGTGTGGCCTTAAAACCTCTTCCCTCAAAAAATAAAATAAAAAAAATTTAAGAACGTTCGTTAGATTTTCTAATCGTCAGTGGGGTCAAGTCGACGTTAGTTTTCAACCACAGTGACACGGAACCACAGTGACGGGGAAGTTTAGAAATAATAGAAAACATCTGGGTCAAAGGAATTCTCAGACAGTGTATGCGGTTTTCATTCAGAAATTACATTGATTTTAAAATAATGTTAAAAGCCAGGGAACATTTCAAACAACATTGTTTTATTCAGTGAATGTACAAAGATTTTTAATATTATTTTTAATGTTAACAGTAGTGATTATTTGCTCTTTTTGTACTATAAAGGGATAATTTTTGTTTTTTTTAACCCATTATGTTCCTGGCTGACTAATCGATTGTGAAATTAATCGATTACTATTTTCATAATCGATTAGTTGATGATTAATCGATTAGTTGTTTTGGCCCTACTGTATTCATGTTATGTTTTTTTATGTATTTGTTAATTGTATGTTTATATTCTAATAATTTTTTTTTTTTTTTGCCTTGCCAACGTCAGAAGTGAGGCTGGTAGGAAGAGCTTCCAATAATTCGGCAGTGTGGCTGCACAAAGTTGACATCATACCAGCTCCCAATCGTTGGTAGTTGACTGTGAGTTTTCAGTTCTGTAGACACTGATGGAGCATGCCCCAGAAGAAGACAGTGGCACATGAATGCGATGGCTCGCTGATAATGCCCACACGACCTGCTGCCTCATTTATGCATAATGCTGTCGTAAAGGAGTTCATGTATTCTAAATACTAATACTCATTACTAAAAATCTCGCACATAAATTTCACAAGTTTTTATACAGAATAAGGTACAGAAAGTTTTAAGGGGAAAGGGCATAGGCCCAGGCACAGGGTGTGCCGGGTGTGCCCAGGCACACCCGAATGCAGCACAGATTCCCTCTACTGCCCTGGCTCCCCCTTCTTCCCTCTGCAGCACTACTGGCTTCCCTCCTCTCCTGCCGGATGTTGCTGTGGGGATGTTTTAGGACGAGTGAGGGAAGGGGCTGGTAATTATGTATTTATCAGCCCCTTCCCTTTCTGAATGAACATGGTGAGTGATCACTAGTGTGTGTTTGAGCTTTGGGGTGCCCACCCTAATGCAATAGGCTGCGCACACCTATGGGAACGGGTGTGTATACAACACAATGTATGGGTATTACAACCTCAAGGTAGATAACTAGATATCGGATGTAGCCAGGTCCACTGTGCAGTTACTTGTGGAGACATGAAAAGTTGCCTGAGTATAGAGTATTTGATGGTAGAAGAGTATATCGCTTAATTCGTGTGTAAGGGTGGAGCACCATATCTGAGGTTGCCATGAGTTATTGTATACCTAAGCAAGAAGTGTACGCTCTAGGAGGGTAGGTGTCTATTTAGAGTGCCAATGTGGCGGAATCTGTGTTTTTTTTTTTGTTTTTTTTTAACAGTATGTCTATATTTTGTTATAGAGAGAAGAAAAAGGTACATTGTTGTTACAATTCATGTTAGAGAGGACCACATTGGAAACAACATTGTTGCACTTGAAAACATTATTAATTTGTACATTTTAAGATTTGCAGGCCACAGAATACAGAGTTGTACAATGTATGTATGTATAAAAACATATACACTGTAGTTGAGGAGGGCAGCACCTATATAGAAATGTTCATTTATATATAGATAGATAGATAGATAGATAGATAGATAGATAGATAGATAGATAGATAGATAGATAGATAGATAGATAGATAGAAAAAGTCCAGAGGATTGCTGCACTTAAAATATTTATGATCTTGAACATCTGATTATGTAACTTCTTGAACTATTGATTTATAAATCCTCTGGACTTTTCTATATATATACTCAGTATTTTTAATGTTACCATTCTTTGCATGGAGCTTTGTAAATTCACGTACTTCATTACATCTCTATGCTCTGGGGGGGTAGTAGTTCTCCATCTTCTGATGATATTGAGTTTGACTGCTAGTAGCAGATGAGGAACTATGATTTTAAGTTTTCTATGCAATCCATAAATATCAATGTGTAGCAATGCTACTTCAAACTTGGGGGTCATTGAGGTCCTGTTCTTTCTGCAATGAGAAAGAAGCCTTGGTTCCAATACGATCTAAGAGATTTACAATGCTATAGTTGATGAATAATAGATCTGAGCTCTCCGCAAACAGATGGGAGTGTGAAGAAGGGATCTTATGTAGTCTATATCAGGGGTAGGCAATCTGGGGCCCTTCAGCTGTTGTGAAACTACATTTCCCATGAGGCATAGCAAGGCTGGCAGTTACAATTACTCCCAGAGGCATGATGGGACTTGTAGTTCTACAGCAGCTGGAAGGCCCCAGGTTGCCTACCCCTGGTCTATATAAAATATCATCAATGTATACCCTTTTGATGAATTTTCCAATTATTTTCAGGGCTTTGAGCCATTGGAGGTCGGAGAAATCTCGACCTATTTCACTTTCCTATTTGGTCATTGTATGAGTCTTAGAGAACAGAAACTTTTGATTCAGATAGTTAGAAAGTAAGAAAGTACTTTAGTGAGAGTATTTAGAGCTGATTAGATATCTATAAATACTATAGTCCAGGGCTCAAAATTTGAAGTCACGAGCCACTAGCCAGGCCTTGAAAGTTACTCGCCACCAGTTGCCCCACCCAACCCCTCCCCTGCCCCGCCCCTAAGTCTGCCCCTAAACACACCCTCATAAACGATCTCATTAAATTACATTGTTAAATGTTTTATGCAGAATGAAGTTACAAAAATAAATATTAACAACAATATTACATTACACAGCCCTTATACCTCTGGACCCTTTACATTACACAGCACCCTGCACCCCTTTACATTACACAGCACCCTGCACCTCTGGACCCCTTTACATTACACAGCCATTGTACCTCTGGACCCCTTTACATTACACTGCACCTCTGGACCCCTTTACATTACACAGTCATTGTACCTCTGAACCCCTTTACATTACACAGCACCCTGCACCTCTGGACCCTTTACATAACATGGCACCTTGTACCTCTGGACCCTTTACATTACACAGCACCCTGCACCCCTTTACATTACACAGCACCCTGCACCTCTGGACCCCTTTACATTACACAGCCATTGTACCTCTGGACCCCTTTACATTACACTGCACCTCTGGACCCCTTTACATTACACAGTCATTGTACCTCTGAACCCCTTTACATTACACAGCACCCTGCACCTCTGGACCCTTTACATAACATGGCACCTTGTACCTCTGGACCCCTTTACATTACACTGCACCTCTGGACCCCTTTACATTACACAGCCATTGTACCTCTGGACCCCTTTACATTACACAGCACCCTGCACCTCTGGACCCTTTACATAACATGGCACCTTGTACCTCTGGACCCCTTTACATTACACTGCACCTCTGGACCCCTTTACATTACACAGCACCCTGCACCTCTAGATGCCTGTATGTTACACAGACACCCCCCTTAACAGTTCTGTGCCCCCTACATGTTACACAGACCCCCCTACAGTGCAGACCCCCTCCCTACAGTGCAGACCCCCTCCCTACAGTGCAGACCCCCACTACAGTGAAGACCCCCCTACAATACAGACCCCCCTTCCTACAATACAGACCCCCCCTTCCTACCATACAGACCCCCCCTTCCTACCATACAGACCCCCCCTTCCTACCATACAGACCCCTCCCTTCCTACCATACATACCACCTCTACAGTACAGACCCCCTACAGTACAGACCCCTGCTACGATGAAGACCCCCCTACAATACAGACCCCCCCTTCCTACAATACAGACCCCCCCTTCCTACCATACAGACCCCCCTTCCTACCATACAGACCCTCCCCCCCGCTACAGTACAGACCCCCCTACAGTACAGACCCCCCCCTACAATACAGACCCCCCCTTCCTACCATACAGACCCCCTTTACAGTACAGACCCCCGCTACAGTACAGACCCCCCTTCCTACAATACAGACCCCCCCTTCCTACCATACAGACCCCCCCTTCCTACCATACAGACCCCCCCTTCCTACCATTCAGACCCCCCCTTCCTACCATACAGACCCCCCTTCCTACAATACAGACCCGAGACCCCCCCCCATTCAGACCTATAACGTACCTGGCTCGGAACACACACCGCAGACAGAGAGCCAGAGGTAGTGGCTTGGGGGGGGGGGATGCGAGTCGGCACATCTGTGACTGGCGCAACAATCCCCTTCTCTCACGGCTCTGATCAGTCTCGGGCAGCGGCTGTCAGCCGAGCAGAGAAGCCGCCTCCCCCTCCTCCTGCATGCAGAGCACTGTATAGACATAAAGGGGGAGGCGGCTTCTCTGCTGACAGCCGCTGTCCGAGACTGAGACAAGAGAGAAGGGGATCGTTGCGACGGTCTCAGATGTGCCGACTGGCTCGGGTACAGCTCGCAACCCCGCCCCCCCCCCCCCCCGCAAAGCCACTACCTGCTCCGCTCGGGCTCTCAATTACAGATGTAGTCTATCATCGGCGCAATGTTAAACCCGCGGCGGCGCTGTCTTTTTTCATTTGGGGGGGGGGTTAGCCGGCCTGACACCCCCCAGTGTGTGGCACCTGGAGCGGCACGCCCCCCCCCGCACCCCCTGGAGGGTGGGGGGAAGTTGCGGTATCGATCAGGGAATCCCCCTCTGGCCGCTCTGATGTCATTTAAAAAAGAAAAAAAAAAGCCTGCACTGCTTCAGTCAGAAAGCTGTCAGACTGGTCCACCCCTGCTCCTCACTCGCACTGCACATAAATTCCCTCGCCAAATGCGAGGAGGCGAGTGCAATTTTGAGGGCTGCTATAGTCACATTACTAAGGATTCAGAAGCCCTTCATAGACTCTGTAGAAGGTATGCAGTATTCCTGAATACAAGTTGTGAATGATTTAATGCTTTTCACCTGGTATATATCAGGGAAATTTTAGATTCTCGTGTTATTCTAAGATTGTATATTGAGGTTTAGAATAAAGTATTCAAGGCATTTTAAGGGAAGTAGTAGTTTACAGGCTATAAGGAATCACATCTAAATTTTTGCATGTTTAAAGTGTTTGTAAACCCATTACAACCACTTTAACCTACAGGTAAGCCTAGATTAAGGCTTACCTGTAGGTGCAATAAATATCTCCCAAACCTAAAAGGTTTAGGAGATATTTGCAGAAATAGCAGCACCGAAGTCTATGGCGCATGCGCCGTAGACATCGGGCGCAGGCGCACTGAGCGGTCACACCGGGAGAGATGGCGGCGTCGGAGGAGGCGAACGAGGATGGCTGCAGGGGCTTCGATCTCAGGTAAGTTATTTATAATGAGCTAGTATGCTATGCATTTTAGCTCATTATGCCTTTGTCTTTTCAGGGTGATTTTTTAGATATTTTTTTCGGAGAGGGGCCACTTTTTGCGAACAAAATTTACGTCCTTTTTTTCCCACAAAAAGAGCTTTCTTTTGGTGGTATTTTATCACCTCTGCGATTTCATTTTTTTTTTAAAAAGAGTGTCAATTTTGAAAAAAATTCAATATTTTTAACTTTTTGCTATAATAAATATCCCCAATATATATATATATATATATATATATATATATATATATATATATATATATAAGTTTTTCCTCATTTTAGTCCGATACGTATTCTTCTACATATTTTCGTTAAAAAATTGCAATAAGCGTTTATTAATAGGTTTGCGCAAAAGTTATAGCTTCTACAAAATAGGGGACTGTTTTATGGCATTTTTATTATAATTTTTGTTTACTTGTTATGGGGGCGATCAGCAATTTTTATTGTGATTGCGACATTATGGCGGACACATCGGACACTTTTGACACCATTTTGGGACCATTGTCATTTTTACAGCTATCAGTGCTATAAAAATGCACTGATTACTGTAAAAATGAAACTGGTAGTGAAGGGGTTAACCACTAGGTGGCGCTGCAGGGGTTAAGTGTTCCTTAAGAAGTGATTCTAACTGTTTGGGGGCATAGCTACATGTAACTGATGACCGTTCCCGATCATGGGGAACGGTCATCAGTGACAGTGTCACTAGGCAGAATAGGGGGATGCCTTGTTTACGGCCGCACTCGAGAGGCATGCGGCGCGCGCGCTGACCGGCAGATTCAAATGCACGTACCTGTACGCCAATCTGCCTGCCCGTGCCAATCTGCTGACGTACATCGGCGTGTGGCGGTCGGCAAGTGGTTAATGTAGCTTTGATTGTTGGATAACTGTTAGGGGGTAAAGTTGTTACCACTCTAGTAGCCATCAGTAAAGCATGCTAGGTTTTATAGTTCCAGAGTTTGTCTCTGTTGGGTGACCACCAATACTTTAATTGATCAAGAATGGAGGCTCGGTAATACTGAAAGAGGTCAGGAAGCCCCATTCACCTTCATCAATTTGTGCTTGTTAAAGATGTTAAATGTACATTAGGGGTTATTAGACGTGTAATGCATTTTTTAAGCCATTGAAAGAACATTTGGGGAACGGGGATCAATAGAAAGCAGAGTATGCATAATATTTTGAGGAGTATCAGCATTTTAATAATCACTTATCTACCAGTGATAGGTGATTCAAAGGTCAATAGACTTTTGAGTTCAATGGGTAAACATGCCAATGGCAGTTTATAGCTTTGGACATCAAAGTATATTAAACCAATGGGTTTCCAAAAGTATGGGTGATGGGATTTTAGGAGTCTGTTCTGTTTTTGTGGTAATATTTAATTCTAATATTTGTGATGTTGATTTGTTAATTTTGTAATAGGGCACCTTACTAAATTATTTAAGTAATGAAACAAGAAAAGCTGCTCCAGGTGAGTGAGTCTCTGGTTAATCCCCACACACACTAGTCAGGTGCCAGCCCAGCTCGCATGCTGTGTAATGTGAAGAAATAATTCCGGATGGCTGCACTTTCAAAAGTCCTTTTATTGAAGCTTCATATGACAAGTGGTTGACAGATGGAGCAGGGGACAAAGAGGTAGACGCTTTTCGTGCAAATATCAGCGCTTAGTTAGTTATTACCAATGACTAAGTGCTGATATTTGCATGAAAAACGTCTACTGCTTTGTCCCCTGCTCCATCTGTAAATCACTTGTCATATGAAGCTTCAATGAAAGGATTTTTGGAAGTGCAGCCGTCCGGAATTATTTCTTCAAATTATTTAAGTAGTTTTTATACAGCTGGTAAAAAATATAGTGGGATTAAATATCAAGGGAACAATTTTGTCAGTGAAAATGGCATATTTTGTGATCTTACTTTCTGAATTGGATGCAGTGCCGATCCTGACCTCCCTGGGGCCCTAAGCAAAATTACATGTCACATTAAAGTTGAGAAGGGGGGGGGGGCGCTGCCGACAGTCACATGTCACATTAAAGATTAAAGTTGAGAAGCGGGGGAGGGGGTGTTCTGCTGTCGGAAATGACATCTTACATTAAAGCAGTGTTTCTCAATTCCAGTCCTCAGGCCCCCCCAACAGGTCAGGTTTTCAGGATTTCCCTCAGATGAAAAGGCTGTGGTGATTACTAAGGCAGTGAAACTGATCAAATCACCTGTGCAAAATAATGGAAATCCTGAAAACCTGACCTGTTGGGGGGGCCTGAGGACTGGAATTGAGAAACAATGCATTAAAGTGATAAGCGGGGGGTGCTGACTTCTTACCTCTTCTCCCATGCAGCCAGTGAGTTGAGAAGCGAGGTGAGGGGCCGAAAATGATTTCTCACCCGGCGGGGCCTCTAGTAATTTGGGGGGCCCGCCGCAGCTTTGCAGGGCCCTAAGCGGCTTGCATAGTGAGCCTATGGGGCAGATCTGCCCTGATTGGATGCCTGCTATATCAGGATCTGATTCTTTGAACCAAGGGATTTTATAATCATAGTGAATCGGTGAGTTATGCCCTGTACACACGATCGGTTCATCTGATGAAAACGGTCTGATGGATTTTTTCATCAGATATCCGATGAAGCTGACTGATGATCAGTCGTGCCTACACACCATCAGTTAAAAAAAACGATCGTGTCAGAACGCGGTGACGTAAAACACAATGACGTGCTGAGAAAAAGTTCAATGCTTCCGAGCATGCGTCGACTTGATTCTGAGCATGCGTTGATTTTTAACCGATGGATTTCCCCACAGACGATCGTTTTTTTCTAACCATCAGATAATTTTAAAACAGGTTCTAAGTTTTTTCACCGATGGGAAAAAAACTGATGGGGCCCACACACGATCGGTTCGTCTGATGAAAACGATCCGTTTTCATCAGACGAACCGATCGTGTGTACCCGGCATTAGTCATCAGGTTGACTTTAGTTTGAGATGCTTCGAAGATCATTAGGAATTTATTGACAGGTCCATTTGACCTGCAGTTAGCCTTCCTCTGACTTGCATTTGACCTGCTTCCAGTTTTGCCTTTCCGTACAAGTCCCGAAAGTCTCATCAAGGTCCTAAATTCCATATAGTAATAGTAACTACCAACTGCCCACAGGTTCTGCCCCAACATCTCAGAGTACATTGCCTGTTCCCATAGGTGTGCGCAGCCTATTGCATTAGGGTGGGCACCCCAAAGCTCAAACACACTAGCGATCACTCACCATGTTCATTCAGAAAGGGAAGGGGCTGATAAATACATAATTACCAGCCCCTTCCCTCACTCATCCTAAAACATCCCCACAGCAACATCCGGCAGCAGAGGAGGGAAGCCAGTAGTGCTGCAGAGGGAAGAAGGGGGAGCCAGGGCAGTAGAGGGAATCTGTGCTGCATTCAGGTGTGCCTGGGCACACCCGGCAAACCCTGTGCGCACGCCTATGCCCGTTCCTATTGACAGTGTACACAGTTCCAGAAGATATACACATTCCTGGCAATTCAAATTACACATTCCTCTAGAAAAAGATCCCTCTTGACAGCTACAATTATGATAAGAATATCTGCCTACTGCAGCAATGACATTTTTTTGCAAAAAGTACATTTATCCCTTAAAAAACAAGTAAACACTGCAATTAATTGAATCTTTAACAACTATATCAGTAATCCATTTAACATTTTTTTCTCTTAGGAAACATGTACATTGTCAATGCCATTCTCTATCACAATCCCCAGGCTCTTGTAAGAGTTATAGAAAATATCTCCAAGCTCAGAAGTCCTCGCCAGATAAATTGGGATTGGTTGCTATGGCAGAGAATTGCCTGCCAAGGGATTTGGGTTTAGTTTTGCCTCAATGTAACCATTCCCTGAAAATTCGATCTTTTTTTTATTCAGGTAGGAAAGTTACTTCTATGCAGCCTCCTTTCCCAGAACAGAAACTTAACTAGGAAGAGCTTTAGATATGAAAGAATAAAATCAATACTAAAAATAATGGTGCAAAGAGAGGTGAAATAATTGCTCTCCTGATGCGTTTAAGGGAACAAAAGATTTGCGAGGCGTCCCATAGGAAGGGGGCATGCAGGTGAATTGCAGGAATTATGCAGTAGAAATTGCCGAGGTAAGCTCTTTTGATTGTCCTGGTGACTAGCAGGCTGTGTTCACGATCCTGGAGGCTGGTGTGAATTTGCTCTGGGATAATTAAAGTCATTTATAAAGCTTGGGATGCAAATTAGAAATGCTGTGAGATTTGCTGTCACAAAGCAGATTTGCAAATAATAGTTTCTCAGAGGCAGTTAGGCGACTTTCCTCTGAGACGGATGGAGGGAATGAGCACAGCTGAATCACAAGGAATTATTAATGAATTAAAAAGGCTCCGCAGCAATGGGCATATGCCTGTGACAATTATCAGGCCTACTTGACTTGTACAGTGCGAACACAGACTGAAAGAGAGAGGAGTAGGGCTGAAAGCCAATCAGGGGAACTGCATGCCCAATGCGATGTCAAGGAACTTGCTGACAGAAGGAGAAAGCAGAGTGAGCAGAGAGATGAGCTCATGAATCTGCTGTTTCCTCTACACCAGGGGTGTCAAACTCAATTTCATTGTGGGCCACATCAGCATTATGATTGCCCTCAAAAGAGCCGGTTATATCTGAAAGATTAGATGTCCAGCGCATCCCCTCCCCTTACATTAGATGTCAAGAGCCACCCCACCATCAGAAGTTGAGTCCCCCACTCTCCCTTACATCACAGTGCACCCCCCTTTCCTTATACGGCTGCTGGGAAGAAGCTGGATGCATTGCTTGAAAGCAGAAAGTAAGGGTCTGGAGGAGGACCAGAGGAGGGCTGGAGCTCTCCTGCTGCTGCAGGAGAGGTGAGAGGGCCCCATGAAATGGCCTGGAGGGCCGGATTTGGCCCGCGGGCCTTGTATTTTGACACTTTACTGTTATTCTGCAATACAAAATTTAAGGTCACTATCCTGCCGATTGTGATATCTGCATATCAGTGCCGCCCATCGGTGCCCATCAATGCTGCATATCAGTGCTGATCAATTCTACATATTAGTGCCTCCTCATTAGTGCCCATCAGTGCCACCTTATCAGTACCATCTCATCAGTGCCCATCTGTGCCGCCTCATTAGTGCATGTCAGTGCAGCCTCATCAGTGCCCGTCAGTGAAGGAGGAAACAACATTTTAAAACTGAAAAACAACAGATTTTATCCTTACAAAAAATTTGACTACACTAGGGCAGTCGTACTTTGTTATGCTGCGTACACACGACCGTTTTTAATGTCATGGAAAAAACAAAGTTTTTCTCGACGTGATTCTTGTCAAGCCTGTCTTGCATACACGCGATCGTGAAAAAAAAAATGCTTGAGCAAAGTGCGGTGACGTACAACATCACTATAAAGGGGAAGTTTCATTCTGATGGCGCCACCCTTTGGGCTGCTTTTGCTAATTTCGTGTTAGTAAAAGTTTGGTGAGAGCCGATTTGCGCTTTTTAGTCTGTTACAGCGTTACGAATGTGCTGAATCCATTACAAACGATAGTTTTATCAGCCCGAGTGGTCCCGTCTCATAACTTGCTTCTGAGCATGCACGTTTTTTTCCTGTCGTTAAACCCTACACACGACCGTTTTTAATGAGCAATTTAAAAAATTGCATTTTTCTCGTCATGAAAAACGGTTGTGTGTACGCGGCATCACAGTCCAATGACTGCCTATGTCTATAAGCAGGGTTTACTGTCCTGTTTAGTGATTTTTAACAGTTTCCTTTTTTTAAACATCTTTTCCTTCATTCACATTACAGATCTTTAAGTGCTCCTTATCTTTTTGTAACCTCCATCATGCATCAATGCACGACCAAACACCATGTTTGCACACTTTATATTAGTGCTTCATTAGATCATTAAGTTATTATTACACCAAACTCCGCGTGGAATGTCTGAGTAATTAAAGCATTTGTGTCACAGTTGGCGATGCTCGATCATAAATAAGACATGTCAGGTAATTGCAGAAGTGTCTACTATCACATAGTCTTACAGCGCTGGGATAAATTCTCTCATTTACAGCCACTGGCCCATATGATTTCATCACTATCATGATAATCATGCCTGATCTTCGTTATATTGTGTCATTTTGCCATATATTAATGCTAACACGCTTAATGCTATTCGTAGCTGTGCAGACCTGGAGTGGCTATTTGGCAAAGATGCCATTACCCAAGAGTGTTCGTGTGTCTGAGAACGCTTGTGTCCCTGTTCCAAGAACGCTTGTGGCCTCAATAATTTTCGTAGCAGAAAATCAAAGGAACTGATACTCAGTTTTTAGTTGGGCTCAGTTCATTGCTGTGTGTGTGTGGAATAAAAACAGTCAGTGGCCCCAGAATTGCGCAATAGCTCCATGTGATACCAGTCAGAGTGGCAAATATTCTGGAATGGTAACAGACTGCTCCTTAATTTTCTTTCTTTCTTTTTATTTATTTAAAATGTTTCCGAATTCTTGCTAGGGTGGTTAGACATGCATGCATGACCCCAACACTCTCAGATTCAGTGGCAGATGTACAAACATGACAGCTCAGGTCAGCCAACTGAGCCAAGCATCCTATTTGTTGCTATGGAGAGGGAAGGGGGAATATAATGTATTGTGCTGACATAGACTACCAGTTTCATTTATCTTATGGAGAACATAGCACCACCTCGAACACATACAGGGCCGGATTCCAGACAAGGCCAACAAGGCCAGGCCTCGGGGCGGCAGTGGGTGCAGGGGCGGCACTGTGGCTGAGAGTAGAGGACACTTTCACTTTCATTTCGGGAGTTCCCCCTGTCATGCGGATGGTGAGAGGAGAGAAAACAGAGGGAAGAGGAGGTGAGATGGTTCTCGGCAGCAGCACCCCCCCTCCCGGTTCTCAATGTCATTTTGTCATTTTTGGCAGCAGCACCCCCCAATGCTCAATGTCATTTTTGGCAGCAACACCCCCCAGGTTCTCAGTGTCATTTTCGGCAGTACCAATCCCATTCCCCTACCTCCCCTCCGCTTCTCAATGCATCTCAGTATGCTGCCGAAAAAGTCCCCCGGCGGATAATGTCCCCGCTGTACTGTGTAGACGAGGGCGGCATTGAAGGACCCGGCCTTGGGGCAGCAAAGGGAGTAAATCCGGGCTTGTACACATACCCTGTTGGCCCATTCAGTGAAGATGGGTGCTCAGCAGTGGAGGCACCATAGACAGCATTATAAGGGAAGTCAACACTCAACTGTAAATAAAATGCTCAGTTTAGTTAGAAAAACATGAAGGGAAAAGACAGATTTTTGTGAGTTTTAAAGGACTCCTTTCTTGATCTTTACAACTCAGGTGTGCTGGCTTTTCCTACAATAAATGTATCTTACAATGGGGCAAAGCAACTGTTCCCGTATCACCCACAAAAGCTAAAAACGACCACTCAGATGGCCTCATCTCTTTCTGCATGGGTATTCCAAACCTACTAACTAATGATATGGGATAATAACTAATAAGAGGTACAATGTTTTTGATATACTATTAGGAGTCAGTTCTTCATATGAAATTAAGCTGTTTGGCCTGTAGGGTTGTGTTAAACCGATGAGGCTGATATTCCATCTTGATTAACAGACAGTGAGGACCTAAAGCAGGGGTGGCCAACCAGTGGCCCGGGGGCCACATGTGACCTGCGGAGCCCTCTGATGTTGCCCGCAACCTCCTACTCTGGAATGGCAGGTTGGCAAGCCCAGATCGCAGGTTGCCGACCAGCCATACTGCAACATCAGTGTTGTGAATGAAGCTGGTGGTAGAGGAAGAAAGCGGCTGTGGAGCAGAGCCCCATAAGCTGATGTGTTCTCTACAGCGCCGGCTTTTACCACAGGCGGAGTCTATGGCAAAGTTCAGCTAACCCACAGGTTAGACACAGGTGCACTACGTTGCACCTGCAGTGTGGGTAAACCGCAGCACATCAGTGTGAAAGCAGTCTTGGACCCTTTTCAAACAATTAGCCCGACCAAATGGGACCCTCAATTCACCTCTACAGAGCGACAGATGTCCGTTTATGCCCGCCTACCTCCAATCCAAAAAATAAAAGGGAATTTGTATCTTTCCATCTGGGCGGATCGGAGGACCTATAGAGTAGCCGTGACCTGTCATCCACCTGCTCTGCTCATTGTGGCCTGCTCTTGGTTACCAAGTTGCTTAAAGCCGGGGTTCACCCTAAAAACAATTTTCTAACATTACATTGAGCTCACTCTCGACATTGACAGTATGCCGATTTTTTTTTTTTTTGCTGTACATACCTCGTATAGCTATTTTCTTACCCGGCTTCCGGGTAGTGAATCCCGCGGGAGAGGGCGTTCCTATGCAGCAGTTAGTGATTGACGTGATGACAAAAACTACCCCCCTCCCGTCGCATAAGGAGTGTCAGGAGTTGCCGAAAGAAGCCGAACATCGGTGCGCAGGCGCCGTACAGCGCCAACTCGACGTTCGGCTTCTTTCAGCAACTTGTGACGCTCCTTATGCGACGGGGGGGGGGTAGTTTTTGTCATCACGTCAATCACTAACTGCTGCATAGGAACGCCCACTACCACGGAGGAGTATGTACAGCAAAAAAATGTTTTTTAAATCGGCATACTGTTAATGTCGAGAGTGAGCTCAATGTAATGTTAGAAAATTGTTTTTAGGGTGAACCCCCGCTTTAAGTGGCCCTCGCTCTTCAAAAGGTTGGGCACCCCTGACCTAAAGTATAGCACAAAGCAAGAAGCAATGGTTGCTTTGCCTCACTATGCCCATGCCTCACTGTGTCCATGCCTCACTGTGTCCATTTTTGATTGATAACACGAATATTTCGATTTGGGAAGATTAGACTTAAGAAAATGCTTTTTTGGATTTGTGTATGCAAGGTTCTACTCAATAAATCACAGCTTGCTTGTAGCTGTCTTCCTTTTAACAGTACGCTGCACTTCATTTCAGATTTTCATACTATTTGTTGCTTAATGACTATGTGGAAGAGTTGTGCAATTAACTATACACTTTGATGTCTAAAGTAGTACTCGCTGTAGACAACAATTAAAATATGCCTGCCTCATTTGCAAATAAAATGTGGTTTAAAGGTGACATGTTCCAAACAACAAAGGCTAAGCTAGCTGGCATCATAAGGTACCAAATTTAACCCTTTCCAGCATGATCATCCTCCTGGCAACACAGCTGGCGCTTTCTGAAATTCACCATTTGCATAGGTTTGGGCATGCCCATGTCTCCCACAGGACAGTGCTAGGCCTGACGATATGGCATTCACAAACCAAGTGCTGTCATATTGGAAGTGTGTAAACCCTAACCATACATTAGAAATCAGAATATTTCAGCGGGCTCTGATAGTGCTTTCAAGGAGGAAGAAAGAGGTGATCCCTAATGGCGCACATCCATATGGTCCTACGCTGGTGATGAGAGTGACAACCTCAGCTTTGACTCCAACCAGGCCACGCCCCCAATGTGTTTCGCTCCACCTGCAGAGCTTAATCATGGGGATCGTAATTAATCTTGGGGGGAGCAAAACGCATTGGGGTGGTCTGGTTAGAGTCCCATCACCATCATAGGACCACATGGATGTGCGGCATTAGATTACCTCTTTCTTCTCTCTTATGCTATAGCTAAGATCCAGGACTAGCTCTGTCTCTTGCCAGCACTCCCTATAGGGGAGATGGAAGAGTCCACATACATTCCCCATATCGGTGAGCCTGAGCGGCACACAAAGCAAAACCAGGGGTCACAGTGCTTTCAAGGAGATGGTTGTAATGCATAGCATACCTTCTGCCAGTTAGCACTTGGAAAGATTTTCCTTTTTTCTTAACCTGAACAGGTTTTAAGTACACCAGTGTAAGGGAGGCTGGGATATAGGTCCCTTTTACACCAGCATTCATCTGTACCAGAGAGTGGCCTGACTTCATGGATCATTATGTGGATACCCAAACATTTCCACTATGTGATCCTCCAGACCAAGTTGTCAGTGTCCTCCCTAAACAGATGGGACAAAAGATGAATTTTGTGGTAAATGTACAAAGCTTTTTATTTGAAAAGAAGCATATCCTGGCATACCAACACCAGGAGCTCATAACAGCTGTAAAAATTCTGTTGTATTCCTGTCTTTGATTTTAACAGTGGCGGAACTACCGGGGTTGCAGAGGTGGCACTTGTGACTGGGCCTTGACATTCCGTTACTATGCAGGGTCCTACTGCAGAACATGTAAAAGGATCCCGCTTCAGAACAGTAAGTAGTTGCTTGCGATTTACTTACGTTTTTCTTACCACTTCTATGGGGCTTGATTGTATTTTCCTTGCTACTTCCTTGCAACTTGCTTGTGACTTTTGTGATTTAACATTGCAGTCTATGGCATTTAAAGCGGAGTTCCATCCAAAAATTTTACATTTGGCACTTTTCAGGGGGGAGGAGGGAGCAGATACCTGTGTAATACAGGTATTTGCTCCTACTTCCGGGCATAGATCCCAGCGGTGGCCTACGCCACGTCTGGCACCTTCCCCCCCCCCCGGCTGTCTTCTGGGAGACACACAGGTCCCAGAAGACAGCAGGGACCAGTGGGATCGCGCAGCGCGACTCGCGCATTCACAGTAGGGAACCAGGAATTGAAGCCACAGCCCAGAGAGCCGAGGAAAAGATCGGCTTCGGGACCCCGCATCGTGGGGTAAGTGTCCATATATTAAAAGTCAGCAACTGCAGTATTTGTAGCCGCTGACTTTTAATTATTTTTTTTTCGGCGGAACTCCGCTTTAAATCACACCGAACTCACATAAAAGTAGTGCAGGAACCTTTTTTTTTCTCTGTGACTTGAGTTGAATTGATTAAGAGGGCATCCATTAACATGAATGTGTTTTTGAGGCCTATAAAGGGCCTTGCAGGAGTAAAGGGCCTCAGAATCAGTGGGAAGGACCCCATGACAGATCGAGGCAGGGGGTCTCTTCATGGTTTTTTTTTGCACTGGGGGGCCCTGGAGGTTCTAGTTACACCTCTGGATTTTAATACAGTATATACTTGAGTATAAACCGAGTTTTTAAGCACATTTTTTTGTGCTGAAAATGCCCCCCTCGGCTTATACTCGAGTCACCTTTTTGCGCCTGATCTCCCGGACTTTGGGGACCCGGTACTGGCCCGGCTGTGAGGCATGGGCACAGTGAGGCATGGACACAGTGAGGCACAGTGAGGCATGAGCACAGTAAGGCATGGGCACAGTGAGGCATGGACACAGTGAGGCATGGACACAATGAGGCATGGGCACAGTGAGGCATGGACATAGTGAGGCATGGACACAGTGAGGCAAAGTGAGGCACAGTGAGGCATGCAGATGGACACCCTAGACTTATACTCGAGTCAATAGGTTTTCCCAGTTTTTTTGTGGTAAAATTAGGTGCCTCGGCTTATATTCGGGTCGGCTTATACTTGAGTATATACGGTACTTACCCACAAAAAGTAATGGGCAAAAGAATGCTTGTTTTTCATATTTTCTAGTTAGAGTATCTATAGAGGCAAAAGAAGGCTCAATTTTTATATTTTCTGGTTAGAATATTATTAGATCAGCACGACACCCAACTATTTTCATGCAGAGGATATGTAAATATACGCCACCTTCACAGCTAGAAGCACGCAGATGTGCGCACTCCTAGCTTTAAGCCCATGCTGTCACTGACAGATCACAGTAACGATTAGCATTTTTTCCAATCATGTGATCACAATATGGTTAATGACATGGAATCTAGTGGGGTTTGTTAGTTAACAAACATTTATATTGCTTCAGTCGTCAATGCTCTCTTTATGCTCTCGCTGTGCATGGAGAAAGAAATATGTTTTTTTTGTGTGTTTTGTTTAAATAGATTTTACGAAAAAAATATGTTTTAATTTTTATCCATTTGTTAGGCTTCAATAATAAATCTGAGCCGGGTATTAATTTGAGAATCTGCACCAAACTGCATCAAGTTTAGTAACTCGTACTAATATGGATAAATTTGGTCTAGGAATTCATTAGTAAATGCCTCCTCTGGTCACAAAATGATTATTGAGAATGGTTTCAATTTTCCAAAGACTGAAAAGTAGTATCAAACATGGATAAACGGAAGTCCCTGTAGGAAAGCACATTATCCCTGATGATCTCATGATAAGTGATTGAATTCTGAAGGTTCACTGCTAATCCGCAGCCCGTAACAGCTGGTGATGTACCTCCTCCTATGGTATGTCCATGTCATTGCTTCCATCAGTCCATGCCAAACACAGAATATTGTGTAAACAGAGTGTTGTGGGCAGATCAAAGGTAGAGGTGTATCACCAGCTGTTACCAAAAGAAAAGTTACAGGAATGGTAATTTAAATGTATCTGTTGGGAAAACATTTTTTGATTAAAGTTTTGCAGAAAGTTTGGAGTTTAAGCAATATTCTTTATTGGCCAATTATGTTATTAAACATAAGGGCTTTCAGGATGCCTCATGCCGCGTACACACGATCGGTCAAACCGATGAGAACAGTCTGATGGACCGTTTTCATCGGTTAACCGATGAAGCTGACTGATGGTCAGTCGTGCCTACACACCATCGGTTAAAAAAACGATCGTGTCAGAACGCGGTGACGTAAAACACAACGAAGTGCTGATAAAAACGAAGTTCAATGCTTCCAAGCATGCGTCGACTTGATTCTGAGCATGCGTGGATTTTTAACTGATGGACGTGCCTACAAACGATCGGTTTTGTTTTATCGGTTAGGTATCCATCGGTTAAATTTAAAACAAGATTTCTTTTTTTTAACCTATGGATAAATAACCGATGGGGCCCACACACGATCAGTTTGGTCCGATGAAAACGGTCCATCAGACCGTTCTCATCGGTTTGACCGATCGTGTGTACGCGGCATCAGATTCCTAATTTTTGAGTTGTCCCCTGGATAAAAGGTAAAGGCAGGGCAGCCATCACACATTTTGGGGCCCCTTACACAGCTTTAGGCAGGGCCCCCCTGAAGCAGAGAACCAGGGGGAAGGGGGGGCTGACGGAAAAAAAAAAACAAGTGTAATCTCTTCTGTCCTTATGCAAGATAATAAGCAGGGGGGGGGGGGCCTGGGGATAGGTGTAATGCACCTCTTTTGTTAGTTAGTTAGACAACCACTGGCACCAATGATTATTGTAGCTGCCATTAAAGGAAGACATTCTTCCCACTGACCACCATACCTCCTGAAAATTTTGAGATGGAAACGAGGGACACCTACTAGCAAACATATGTAGGCATAGGACATGCCCCCTGCCACACACCCTTAAAGGAGAATTAACCAAGAAAAAGTTGGATTAAATCCACAAGGGCTTTTTTTTTTACCACTACTATTCTTTTATATTGGCTTTTTAAAATTTACAAATGCAGCCATTTAGCATTTGGATGAAAGGTTTAGCACTGGAAAACTCTTTTTTAAAAGATAAATAGTGCATCTTAAATACAACTATATCGATCAGACCAAAATCAGGGTCAAGAGGGACAGAGGGACATTGCTCCAAATCAGGGACAGTCCCTCGAAATCAACCACCAGGGCAATAGGAAGACCTCTCAACAATGCAGTGCAATGTAGTGTGGCTTACATACCACAATTTGTATATAAAATTATTTTCAGCAGGTGTTCCCCATAACCTTGACATTTATGCAAGGGTTCATCCATGGTAAAATGGTTGAGAAAAGCTGTTCTACAGTATGAAATGAAAAGAGAAGGTAGGAGTAGTGATGAGGTAGCAGTCCACCACACAAGATATTTACATGACAGATAAGTCTTTATTATAGTGTCTTAATTGAAGATGCAGAAATTCAGAAAATCCTAAAGCTGTTCATATTCAGGCAATTTCAAACCACTTTCAACCAACTTTTAATTGGTATTACAATCACAAGTGATTGAAAGAACAAAGGCCATAAAGAGTTTGATCTGCTAGAAACTTTGATCAGTTTTATGGGTTTGAATAGATTTATTACTTTGAAAAATGTGACCAAATAAGAAATTACTCAAAAACAAGAACCCCATCAAGAAAGCTGATAAATTAGAGTGGCTAGTAATCGTGGCTAGTAATCGTCGGCGTGTGTCCCCAGGGAGAGCGTCCGTGCTAACTCCAAGTTAGCACGGACGCTCTCCCTGGGGACACACGCTGACGATTACTAGCCACGCTGGATCCAGTGCCTAATACTGCCCTTACCCTGGCAATACAGCACACCATATACATGGCCGAAAGTAACTGTCCCTCTGTGCCCCAGTAATTTGCGTATTTCCATTACAGCAATGAGCCCGTCCTAAATAAAAATCCCCCTCCATGCGCCAAAGAAGGCTTAAACCGGGCTCCGAGCTTGATCATATGACCAGTCTGGAAAATCTCCTCCTGAAGAAGCGGTAAACTACCGCGAAACCGGTCGAGGTCATCGACTCCTTACATTCAGACACAGTTTGTTTTTGGCTTTCTGATGTGCAATGTGGGGCCTGTCCCTAAATGTTGTTTTATGATATTTGTTTTATGTTAAATAAACATTGTTACTTTTTACCATACCGTTTCCAACCAGTGCCGTGAAAAGTCCCCACCAAAATCCCTTTCCCTCTTCCCCTGACCTAATTAGTGACACTCGTTTGGCCTCAAGCAGCCAATGTTGTCTAAATTATTTGGGTCTTATTGTTTTACATACTAAATGGGATGTAGGCACCTGTTTACTCTTTATACTTTTACTTTAAAAGAGGCCATACTCACCCTTTTCTTCAATGTGTAAGAAGGTGTTATGGT
Source organism: Rana temporaria (assembly GCF_905171775.1). Lineage (NCBI taxonomy): Eukaryota > Metazoa > Chordata > Amphibia > Anura > Ranidae > Rana > Rana temporaria. Next base: position 106,067,520 of record NC_053498.1, on the reverse strand, counting down.
CAGATGAGACCAAAATTTTACTATTTGGCATGGATGGATGAAGATGCATGGAGCCACAATACAGGGCAATCTTAGAAGAAAACCTGTTAAAATCTGTAAAAGACTTGAGACTGGGGCGGAGGTTCACCTTCTAGCAGGACAACGACCCTAAAGATACAGCCAGAGCTACAATGGAATGGTTTAGATCAAAGCATATTCATGTGTTAGAATGGCCCAGTCAAAGTCCTGACCTAAATCCAATTGAGAATCTGTGGCAAAACTTGAAAATTGCTCTTCACAGACGCTCTCCATCCAATCTGACAGAGCTTGAGCTATTTTGCAAAGAAGAATGGGAAAAAATGTCACTCTCTAGATGTGCAAAGCTGGTAGAGACATCCCCAAAAAGACTCGCAGCTATAATTGCAGTGAAAGGAGGTTCTACAAAGTATTGATTCGGGGGGGGGGGGGCTGAATAAAAATGCACTTCACAATTTTCACATATTTATTTGTAAAACAAAATTGAAAACCATTTATTATTTACCTTTTACTTCACAATTATGTGCCACTTAGTTTTGGACTATCAGATAAAGTCCCAATAAAATACATTTACTGTTTTGGTTGTAACATGACAAATGTGGAAAATTTCAAGGGGTGTGAATACTTTTTCAAGGGACTGTATCGTGATGTAGCCGGTCATTGATTCAGATAGCTGTACGCAAACACCTGTGACCCCCAGACACAGAAATACACTTGTTTTTTATGCTGTAAGGCCATGTAAATGAGCTGTTATGCCTAGTTCAGAAACAAATAATATATTGACATGAGGTTCCATGATGATGTCACAGGGGGGAGAAAATGTGCTGCCGAGGCTTACAGCGAAGGAGAACATGCTGATTTAACCCCTTCGGTCTCACTGTTGTCGCTCTGACGTTTACTATAAAGCAGAGGAATATTACGCGACAAGAACACTGCTGGTTCAGTCAATTGTCGACTGATATCTGTTCCCCTCTGAGAGGCCAATGAAATGTTCCATCTGCTAGTAAAGTCAGAACTCTGACAGGGAAAAATAATGAGTGCAAGCTGCCTACAGGAGAGCTTGTTAACAGGGAACTCTGCACACGTAGTGATTGCTGGCAATCAGCAGTGCCAGAAGGAAAAAATTAATCACCAGCCAATGCCAAGTCCTTTACTCATGGCTTTTCTCAGGTACGTGTGACCCGCTTGTCACTCGCGCGTCTAATGAATTCTGTACAGCTTGCAGATCACGACGTATCGCAGCACATCCAGCTATTGGTCAAAACAAGACATGCTTCTCAAGTGTGTCTAAGGCCAGTAGGGAGGGGTTCAAATCACTCCCCCCCCTTTTTTTTTTTTACTGTCTGTGTCACGTTAGATAGATTTCCCTTTACTTCCTGTGCTGTAGACACTACAGGAAGTGAGAGGAAATGCCCTCTTAGACGGCTGTCATCAGAACAAGTGTCCATCATACTCTTAAAATGAACTAAAGTCAAGCTTAACCACTTGCCACCCATATAACTGAAATATACGGCAGCAAGGTGGCACTGATGCGCCGAATCACAAACTTAGTATGTGATCTGATGTTTCCAGGTAGGGGGTGCACATGGGTGCTGCTGGAGGCCCACTCCCACGGTGATTATACACAGCGGTAGCGGATCTGCGGATACCGCGGACTCGATGTCGGCCGGCACCCGCTGATCATCCAACACAGAGGCACAATGACGATTACCTATGTAAACAAGGCAAATTGCTGTTATGACAGGAGGGAAGGCATTGATCCTGTGTTCCTGCAAAACAGGGATGCAGATTGAATCCATGCCTTCCCCTAGTAAATGCATCTCCTGCAGTACACTAAAACACTGACTAGACACACAGTTAACGCTTTGATCACCCTAGATGTTTAACCCCTTCCCAGCCAGGCGGCACACATGTTCTGTTTCACCCTTCCTACTATTTAAGAGGGATCGTATGCCTTTATCACTGAACTCTATTACTTCACAAACTTCAGCATTTGCTGGTTTACATCACCAATATAGTTTTCCACCTAGACGTGTTAGCTCTGGGTAGATTCTACCGTCTACCCCTCCTGGATAATGATCATTGCTTAACAGCAATATATAATATTGATTATCTGTGGTTGACAATTACCTGATCTTTGTGCTCCTGAAGAAGCATACTCTTACGCGTAACGTAGAGCGAATCTTTGTCGGGCCTCATTTTCTGATTCAATCACTCCACGTTGACATTCCCACCTGGCTGCCACCACTGTGTATTCAATCACCGCACCATCTAGGTTTATCAAATAATCGTACAGTTTGGAGGTGTTATCAGAGTTTTAGGGGGCCATCTATTTTGTATTTTATATCTGTTTTTGTATAATGCTTTTTAATATTATTCAATTAAAAACTTTAACTATTTTATATATGGTTTGTTTAGTTAGTACAGTTACAGTGCATATTTTTAGCACTGATCACTGTATTAGTGTCACTGCTCCCCAAAAAGTGTCAGTTAGTTTCAGAATGACCGCCGCAATATCGCAGTCCCGCTATAAGTCACTGACCGCCACCATTAATAGTAAAAATAAATAAATAAATAAATAAAAATATCTCATAGATGCTATAACTTTTGTGCAGACCAATCAATATACGCTTATTGGGATTTAAAAATAAAAAAATGTAGCAGAATATATATTGGCTTAAATTGATAAAAACATTTAGGGGCAGATTCACGTACATTTGCATGGTTCGCAGCGTATGTGAGATACGCTACGCTGCTGTAACTTACTTTTCAAAGCTTTGAATCCAGAAACAATTTGCGCCGTAAGTTACGGCGGCGTAGTGTATCTTTCGCGGCGTAACGGCGCGTAATTCAAATCGGCGAGTAGGGGGCGTGTTTCATTTAAATGAAGCGCGTCCCCGCGCCGAACGAACTGCGCATGCGCCGTCCCTAAATTTCCCGCCGTGCATTGCGCTAAATGACGTTGCAAGGACGTCATTGGTTTTGACGTGGACGTAAATTACGTCCAGCCCGATTCACGGACGACTTACGCAAACAAAATAAAAAAATAAAAAATTTGACGCAGGAACAACAGCCATACTTAACATTGCGTACGCCACCAGATAGCAGCTTTAACTATACACCGAAAAAAGCCAAACGGAAATGACGTAAAAGAATGCGACGGCCACTCGTACGTTCGTGGATCATCGGAAATAGCTAATTTGCATACTCGACGTGGAATACGACGGGAACGCCACCCAGCGGACGCCGAAGAATTGCATCTAAGATCCGAAGACGTACGCCTGTCGGATCTAACCCAGATGCCGTCGTATCTTGTTTTGAGGATTCAAAACAAGATACGACGCAGGAAATTTGAAAGTACGCCAGCGTATCACTTTCTTTGTGGATCTGCCCCTTAATGTTTTTCAATTTTTTTTTTATTAAAAAGTTTTGCAGCAGAAAGTAAAAAATATTGTTTTTTTTTTTTTAATCAAGATTGTCTGTCTTTTTTTGATTATAACGCAAAAATGAAAACAGCAGAGATGATCAAATACCCCCAAAAGAATGAAAAAAAAATGAACATTTGGGTACAGTGTTGCACGACTTGCACAATTGTCAGTTAAAGTAACTTGTTGCCGTATCGCAAAAAATGGCCTGGTCAGGAATGGGGATAAACCTAGTGTTATAGTATTATCACTGATCACTATATTGGTGTCCCTAGTGATGTCAGATAGTGTGAGTTAAAGCAGCGGCCCCCAATCTTTTTGGCAGCCAATTTTCTTAGGGGTGTTTGGTAGACGGGTTCGGGGGATGGTATTTACACTGCATCTGTCTTCAGCCCCTCTTCACACCACAACCCCCCTTTACTGCACAGCCCCCCCCCTTTATATCAGTGTCCTCAGTTCCCCTTCACATCACACCCCTCTTTACATTGCAGTGCCCCTTTACTGATGTAATGGGGACTGCTCTGTTAAGAGGAACTGTGAGGTAAAGGGGGACTGCTCTGTAAAGAGATCACTGTGATGTAAAGGGGGTTGTGATGAATAGGGGACTGAATGTAAATGAGGCACTGTAATGTAAAGGGGACTGCAGTGTAATGGGGCACTGCAATGTAAAAGGGGGAGCTGTAATGATTACAGTGCCCCTTTACAGTGCAGTCCCCTTTATACTGCAGTGCCCTTAGCAATCACAGCCTCCTCCATCACAGTCCCTGCAATCTGCCCCCCCCCTTTCCTCTCTCCCCAATCTAATCTCTGCCTACCCTGCTTATGACTCCTACCTTTGGCAGGGCAGAGGCTATGCTCTGTCCGTGTGTCCTCTACTGGTTCCCCCGCTTGCCCAACAATGTCATCCTACCAGCAGGGCAGGAGGAGCTCTCCATTCTGACCTGCAGCTCCCCCTGCCCTGCTGAAAGGATGACATCATCAGCTGGGTGAGCAGAGAAGCCAGGAGGGGACACATGGGCATAGCCGCACAGCGGCAGTCGCGGTCTGTGATAGCCCTGTGTGGTCCGTGGTCACCTCTCACCTCCCGCTGTGTGGCTGGGTCATCAACAGGGCACGGACCAGTCCGCAGCCCGGGGGTTGGAGACCCCTGAGTTGAAGTCAGTTAGTGTCCCTCCCAGTCAGTGTCAGTTAGCACCAATCCCTGATTGCCCACCACACTAGAAATGTGACAGGTAGTCAGAAAGTTAAGGCTGCTAAAAAGCCATGTAAATTTTAGGATATATACCATAGTTTGTAGATGCTATCACACAAACCAATTCATATACACCATTTATTTTTTTGTTCTTTTCCAAAGACATACAGCAGAATACATTTTGGCCTAAATTAATGAAGCAATTTGATTTTATTAGATATGTTTTATAACAGAAAGCATTAAACATTTTTGGTCTTTTCTAGTTTATAGAAAATAAAAATCCCAATGGTGATCAAATACCATGAAGGGGGTAAAACCTTCCAGAGGTCAAGTGGTTAAGACTTTCATACACGGCTTGAATTTTGACTGGTATCTGCTGATTCGGCTAACATTTGACCTGTGCGTGCCCCTGTCAGCACAACCTGTCTCATCAAGAGCTACCGTGTTTCCCTGAAAATAAGACCTAGTGTTATTTTCCAGGAGGGCTGCAATATAAGCCCTACCCCGAAAAAAACTGTACAATGTGTGTGTTTCTGTAATATAATTGTGGGAAACAGAGTTCTGAGGGGTCACAGAAGCGCGGAGCGGCACTATAAAAAAGGTATTTGGCACAATTGTACATTATATACGACTGTAATAGTGTGGATTGTAGGATTTTACAAGCATTTTAACTCAGTTCACACTGGGGATCCCTGACAGGCAGGGAGGGAGAGGAGGAGAGAAAACAGCACATTACATGATAAGACCTGCCCTGAAAATAAGCCCTACTGTGTCTTTCGTTGCCAAAATTAACATAAGACCCGGGCTTATTTTCGGGGAAACACAGTAGTTGTTTTCAATAGAAAATATGCAGCCAAACGGTGGTTGCACCCCATAACATGCAGCCACTGCTCAGGTATTTTGATAGCAATGGCTGTCGGCTGTCAGAATACAAAAGCAGCAGAAAGGCGATTCCTCCATTTGTGTTGTTTAGCTTAGATGGAGTAATCTGTTTACTCAGCAATCAATAAATCTTTGCATGCATGGCCACCCTTCGTTTCTAGGTATACATACCAAACCACAGACAACAATAACATTCCTTTTTCTGTACAGAGGACCACACGTCTAGAATTTCTGTATTCACAAGATGTCCTTCTGAGACAAGATTCCAAGAGAACGTCAAACCATTCAATTATTCAGAGGAAGAATTCTCCGGATGCTCAAAGTCATTGAAAGCTTCAGGCAGTCTACATGCTGGAGACCTATAGATTGCACCCCTCTGGGAGCTTGCGGAAGAAAATCTGACACTCTCAAGCCCCAACCCTGTTTCAAAACTGCGCTTTTTACCAGAAGTTTCCTATCTATAAAAAGTAAACCGCTGTTATATCATGCTGGGAAAGGATGGGCAGCCTCTGATTGCTATTTGCTATATTCAATTACCACTTCAAAAATCACTGAAATCCCCAAAATCTAAAATGTGCTAATCTTCCGTGGTCTGTTCTGATCGGCGTATAATTGTCATTAAGGAGGCTGTGTATGAAACAGGAAAATTTGCTGGTGTCATTATAGAAAAGATAATGAAGTGACCAACTAATCATTTTTATCTCAAAGTAACAAAGAGAAAAGGAGTCACTAAGATTATATGCATTGTTATATATTTCCACAGAAGCTCTATTGAGTACGGCTTGAAGATTCAGCCCTGAGCCATCTAGCAATGCCTCAGTAATTTTTTAATGGCTATTTTCATGGACAGAAGTGCTGCTAGTTAGCTTATTATAAAATGCACCTGAGCTCGAAATGTGAAGATTTGCTGTCTTATATGGAACATCTTGAAATATTAATTGTACCCTGAAAACTTTCATTTAAATATAACCTTAATAGTGAAAAGGGTATATAGGATCGCTATGTGTGCACCAAATGTCTTTGCAAAGCCGGTTATTAAGTAGCAGTGCTGCCTGGGGGAAAGAGCAGAGCTGTGGGAGGGGCCTTGCAATCCCACCCACTACATGCTGTCTGTAGGAAACTACAGGAAGGGGTGGAGTCAAGACCAGTCACTCTGCACGAGGAGAGAGAGCAGCAGTGGCCGGTCTTTAGTACAGGAAGCTCCTGCACAGACACAGTGTTTTACACTGGATTACTGCAAAGATCTGGAAGAAATACACAAAACGCACACACTTCAAGTAAAAATTACACATTCCTCTTGTATTTAGATAATATTTACTTATCCCAGCGTTCAGCTTTAACCATTCGTATGCTTCCTAAAGCAGTGTGCTTTATTTTCCAAGGCCCTCCTGTGCATTGAGCTGCTCTAGATCTACAATGTGAGATCATCTAAAGCAGTGTTTCGCAAGTTTTTTCAGTCAAGGCAACCCTTTAAAAAATGATGGACGATCTCAAGGCACCCTTTAAAAATTATGGGCGATCTTGAGGCACCCTTTTAAAAATTATGGACAGTCTCGAGGCATCATTTAAAAATGATGGACAGTCTCGAAGTACCCTTTAAAATATATGGACAATCTCGACCCTTTAAAAATTATGGGCAAAACAAAATTACGGATAATCTCGAGGCACCCTTTAAAAATGATGGACAGTCTCGAAGCACCCTTTAAAAATTATAGATGATCTCAAGGCACCCTTTAAAAATTATGGACAGTCTCGAGGCACCCCATTCTAATTTACATAATGAAGCAACATCCACAAGTCCAAGCAGGATACCCAACATTAGAAGTGATTTATTCTTCCAAAGCAAATACACTTTTGAAAACTGGTACTGACTATTATTCCAATGTTTCTCTTCTCCCTCACTTTTCGTCAATCACTCAGCTAATGTACGCTGATGGACAGGGGCGGGGGAGGGTCAAACAAGGATGCTATGCAGGCGAATGACATCTTCCTTATCAACTGAATGGTAATAACGGTGCAGAATAAAAACTTGTGACTTAGTGTAAATAAAAGGCAGGTTTCATCCACCCACCGGCTTGTATACAATTTTTGGGATTTTTTTTGCCATTTTGCCAAGGTACCCCTGAAGAAACCCCAGGGTGCCTGGTTTAAAAAGGCTGATCTAAAACACTGTTCTTCTGACTGCTAGTCTTATGAGATTTGGAGTGACATTTGTGTTACCATTCTGCTTCTCACTGTTCTCCTTGCCGGAGAGGAAGCTGTATCTGAGGACCTGCAGTATATAGAACTCCCTGCTTCTGTGTCATCCATCCTGTGAATCCTACACCTACCCTGCTGATTTTTGATCTTTGCATTACCTGTAATTGGGGGGGGGGGCAATTCTTATAAAGCAAAGCCATGCTGCTCCACCAAGATGGCAGCCTCCAGGCACTGACCCAACAAGGCGTGTTGGGTCATTAATGGGTAACAGATCAGCCACGAGAATACCACAGGAATCTAGGAGTCTAGACCTCTGGTAAGGAGGCATTTTATATCAATATCAGTGGAGGTGCACTTGGGTGATCAAAACGCACACATCAATTATACTCACTGTAAGTGGATGCTCATCAAGGAATTCATCTGCACTATTTAGAACAGCACTAGTTGTTCACACTTTATGGCCACTAAACTTTCGGTATAAAGATATATAAACCCAAAAACCCAAGTACCAATCACTAACAAACTGTAAACAAATCACCAGTGATAAAACTAATATATATATATATATATATATATATATATATATATATATATATAAATAGTCCCACGTGACATGTGACTAATTAATACATAAATTAATAGTCCACAAAGTGAAGTGATATTCAAACAAGATTCAATCTTCTTAAAATCTTCCACCTCACCACCGTGCTTGTGACACCACCCCTCTGGAATCGCACTCACCTGCTAAAATTGCCTCCCACTCTTGTGTTCGGCTCAAGAGCTTGTTAATTAGAACTCCAAAGGGTTAAATGGCCATCCACTGTGTGTTTCAACTCAGGACAAAACGATCACCCAATATACAACTGTGTTTCAATGCAGGGTTTATCCATACATGTAAATAAGAAAACGTGCTCCAATAGTGTAAAATAGTAACGATCAATTTATTAAAATCCACACAAACACTTCAATCATTGCACTCACGTGACAAACTTTAAAAACCAGCCTTGAAAAATCACAGCAAACATGTGTATATGATGGCTCTGCAGTGCTTTGCGGTCACAGCGGACCCAAAATATGCGCTCTCCCCCCCTCCTGGATCCCAGACCGTGCTGATCGTATCCCGTGCTTAGCTGCGGCGTCTCACGTCAGTGTAGATTCCTGTCATGCAGCCACGCCCCCAACGTTTTGTCACTTGGACTTATTCATGGGAATCCCATGAATGCAAAATGCATCAAAAAACGCATAAGTGTGAATGGAGCCTTAAGGTGTTTTTGACATTGATATCTGATTTAATAAACATACTAAAAAGAGGATTCTGCACAGTAATGCATATGATAATAATGACAGGCCTACAGATCAGTTTGCAGACATGTTCTGCATGAATGACAGAGTATTGATGTCACAGCATATGAACTTCATGGATTCATTTTTATTCGCCTGAAGATCTTTTCAAAATTGAAAAGCCATTTAAGCTGTAGCTGATTACGACTCTTTAGTCACCCCTATTTGTGACATACTTTGGATTAACTAGATTGACTCATGTAACACAGTTGGCCAAATGTACAGTTTTAAAGCTGAGTCCTGGACAAACAGCTACATACTGTATATAAATGAAATACTCACAAGGAGTTATTTTATCTGATCCCAATCACAGTGTCCCTGCTCCCTGGGCATACCGACCCATTTAAAAGGGGTGCCAGGGCTGGGAAGGGGTTAAATTGGAACCTAACCTAATTAATTTTAATTTTTCAAAGCAAACTCACCCATCCACCCACGTCTCCACATGTTGCCTCTGTTTGGAACAAGTGTACTCCTTGGATGAAATAGAGACAATGTATTCCTCCTCACCTGGATACCGACTTTTTTGATTGCTTTATTTTGTTATTTTGTAAAAAACACCTTCTAGCATTTCTAACCACGGCCATCTTGAGTAAGGGCAGATGATTCATGCAGCACTTTACTTCCTGGAATCTATCTACCCTTAGCTCAGGTATGCAAACAGGAGGGTGTGATTAGCTGAGAAAGCCCCTCCCCCAGATAAAAAAAACGCCCATGAAGACTCCTGGGTTTATGACATAATTTTAACCTAGGCCAGAAACCGGAAAGTAAATATGATATACCTTTCTATCTTTTTACAAAGGCTAGGAGCATAAGGATTACAATTGTTAATATTGATTGAGAACGTTTATTTCCACTTTAAGCAGTGTGAACAAAGATATCTGTGTTCATTTTTATTTGGTTTATTTTTTGTTTTTCAGGAAAAAATTCTGAAATTCGAAATCCGAAAATTCAAAAGTTCGGAAATCTGAGCATTTGAAAATTCTGAAATTCGAAAATTTAAAAATCCGAAGATAAGAACGAAAATCCCAAAATTTTAAAGAACAGAAGTCCTAATATAAGAATGACAATCCAAAAATAAGAACGAAAATCCGAAGAATAAGATTGAAAAACAGAAAATTTTAAAATCTAAAAATTCTAAATTCAGAAATAACTAATTAGCAAATAATAACGTACTATTAAATTATAGGTATTGGAATTTTCTTTCAAATTTGGCTGTTAGTGAACGTAACAAATATACCAAAGTTACGAATTATCTGAAATAATGAATGCCATATCTGAATGAAGGGAATGTAACTAATCAATAATAATATATAATAATAATTAAAAGTATTTATTATTATTTATTATTACTAATTCATTACGTTCCATTCGTTTAGATGCAGCATTCCTCTGGAGTTACAAATTATCCGAAATAATGAATGCCGTATCTAAAACGAAGGGAATGTAACTAATTAATAATAATATATAATAATAATAAAAAGTATTTATTATTTTTATTTATTATTACTAATTTGTTTCATTCGTTTAGATGCAACATTCCTCAGAAAAATTCGTAACTTTGGATACATTCGTCTTCATTATGTTCACTAACAGCCAAATTTAAAAGTAAATTCCAATACCTATCATTTAATAGTACGTTATTATTAGCTAATTAGTTACTATTTCAGAATTTAGAGTTTTTTGATTTTCAAATTTTCTGTTTTTCAATCTTATTTTTCGGATTTTCGTTCTTATTTTTGGATTGTCATTCTTATTTAAGGACTTCTGTTCTTTCAAATTTTTGGATTTTCGTTCTTAATTTCGGATTTAAAAAATCAGTTTAATTTAGTAATAGTTATTATTAGTTAGTTAATATTTGCGATTTATAAATTTGGGGGTTTTCTAATTTTTGGATTTTCATCCTTTTGAATTTTTCAATTTTCGTTCTTGTTTTAGAATTTTCAAATTTACGAGTTTCCAAATCTTCTCATTTCTTAATTTTTCAACTTTCGGATTTTTAGATTTTTGGGATTTTTTTTTTGAATTAACAAATTTGTCAAATTTTGATGAAAAATGGTACAAAACTAATTGCACACGTCTATCCAAAACTAAGAAAGAAAGGTGTCACTTGCAACCTGGCTTTCAATAAATTCTGATTGGTTGTTTGTGTTGCTGCACATTGCACAGTATTATTGCCCTTTGCACTGCCTCACAGAGTAACCAATTTTTTTCCATTTAGACATTATTAAATTTTTGTTACAAAGACATAAAAAGAGTATTATGAAGCATCAATTCCTATGTATTCTCCTTAGTACCCGTGCCTTCACATGAACATAAGAAGAAAAACAAAAGGTAGTTATCATTGCAGGCGGCGATACGAGTCAGCCATTAAATGATTCATAATGATCGTTCCTGCTACATCAGTCAAATCGACATGATCAACATGATAAACCACGGGAGTTTGATCTGTCACTTAAATTAACACGTTTATACTCTTGCTTCCAGCAATGCAATGAATCATCTGCTAAAAGCTTGTATTACAAATGACTCTTAATTAACTTACCTTTTCCACTGAATCTCTAACATCTCACTGATCTGCTAATAAATATGATCTTTGCAGGGAAGGTCTACCTGAAGATTCAAAGACCTACAGGTAATAGTGGAGGTTCAGATCTGATGGCACACAATAGCGGACAGATCACCAGTGATGTAAGCCCGGCCCTCACCAACATTCATTTTGCAGCAAGGATTTTCAAAAAGGACTGAAAACCAGAAAAAAAATAGCACACAATCAGAGCTGCTGCCAGCAGTGGCCAATTAGGCTTCACCTTTTATTTTTTGCTACAATAAAATAATTCTGATTCGTCACTATTGGTGACACATTTCTCTTGTTCTCCAGCCACCAAGAGCAAACAAATATTCACTTATTCCAGGTATGGAGGAGCATGTGACTTATCCCCTTCCTATCATTGGACAGCAGCAGTGCTTGGTGATTGGCCCAGCGCCGTTACATAAGGTAGGGGCGTTTGAAGGAATTAGGGGGCCCCAAGCAAAGTGGACATGGAGGCCCCCCCCCCGCACGCACAGCGCAGAACCACAGCAAGCAGAAAACCAACAGCCGGGTGGATGGAAGGGGTGATGGTGGGGCAAGATGAATCACTAGTGCCCCAGCATAGCATGAAATATACAGGAGGAAAGAAGAGGAGCAAGGAAAGAAGAGGAGCTTGGCCACGCTACAGCCTGGAAAGGGGAAGTTGGGGGCCCCAGGCTAGCTCGGGCCCCAAGCAATTGTTTGCTTTGCCTGTCCTGTAGCGACGGGCCTGGGTAGGGGCAAAGATCTTTGTTCTGTGTAAGCTCTGACTACAGTGATGTGTATTCTTTCTTCACTACTGGCTGGCAGCTGCTATATGGAGTGACAGGAAAAAGATAAAAAGTGGAGTATGTGCTCCGGGGGTAAAAGCATTAAAGGATAACTAAACCTTATTTTTTATTGTTTTAATATAACAATTATATAAAATAACAAAATACTTACCTCCTCTGTGCAGTTGGTTTTGCACAGAGTTACCCCGATCCTCCTCTTCTGGGGTCCCTCAGCAGTGCTCCTGGCTCCTCCTCTTCTCGAGTGCCCCGTTGGAGAAGCGCTCTCCCTCCGGGCACCCATGCAGGCGTGCTCCCGCGTCCTGCTGCTGCGTCTATTGATACAAACTGCGGGACTCTGCCCCGCCCCTGGCTCCCGCATCATTGGAAGCCAATGGCTGCGCTGCTATTAATATATTCGATCAGGACACAAGACAATGGCTAGAGCTGGTGTGTTCATTCTGGGCGCTGGAAAGACCAGGCTCAGGTAAGTAAAAGGGGAGGCTGGGGGGTGCTGCACTATAGAAGGTTTTTCACCCTAATGCATAGAATGCATTTAGGTAAAAAGCATCAAAGGTTTTCAACCCCTTTAAAGCCCAGGAATGGGTAAAGCACAAGTGGAACTTCATTCCCTCAATCAACATTGACTGTTTTGAAAATGCCAGTGTCATTTACACAGTAATCAGTGGGTTTTTATAGCACTGATCGCTGTATAAATGTCACTGGTCCCACAAAAGTGTCAAAAGTGTCTGATCTGTCCATTGCAATGTCGCAGTCCTGTTAAAAATCGCCGATCACCGTCTATACTAGTAAAAAAAAAAATGCCATAAATCTATTCCTTATTTTGTAGACGCTATAACTTTTGCGCAAACCAATCAATATACACTTATTGCGATTTTTATTTTTACCAAAAAGATGTAGAAGAATATATATTGGTATAAACTGAGGAAGACCATTTATTTTTTATTTTTTGCGTGGGATATTTATTATAGCAAAAAGTAAAAAATATTTTTCGTTTTTCTGTTTATAGCGGAAAAAAATAAAAACTGAAGAGGTGATCAAATACCACCAAAAGAAATCTCTATTTGTGGGGAAAAAAGGGGCATACCTTTTGTTTTGGTACAACGGCGCATGACCACGCAATTGTCAGTTAAAGCGACGCAGTGCCGTATTGCAAAAAATGGCCTGGTCATTAAGGGGGTAAATCCTTCCAGTCCTTAAGTGGTTAAGGTGCATGTGCTTCTTTTGGCCCTATAGACTTCAGTGGGGTAGATTCAGGTAGCAATTACGCCTGCGTATCCATAGATACGCAGCGTAATTGCTAATTTGCGCTAGCGTATCGACTTTTCTGTATTCAGAAAGCTCGATACGCCGACTGTAGCCTAAGATTTGACTGGCATAAGGCTCTTATGCCGTCGTATCGTAGGCTGCATTCTTACGCTGGCCGCTAGGTGGCGTTCCCGTAGTGGTCAGCGTAGAGTATGCAAATTGCATACTCACGCCGATTCACAACCGTACGCGCGCCCGGCGTTCGAATTTTACGTCGTTTGCGTTCGTCGGTTTCTGCGTAAGGCTGCTCCTGCTATTAGCAGGCACAGCCAATGCTAAGTATACCCGTCGTTCCCGCGTCGCGATTTTTGAAAATTACGTAGTTTGCCTAAGTGTATCGTGAATGGCACTGGACGCCATATACGTTCACGTTTTAGCAAATGATGTCCTTGCGACGTCATTTACCGCAATACACGTCGGGAAAGTTTCCCGACGGAGCATGCGCACTACGTTCGGCACGGGAACGCGCCTAATTTAAATGATCCACGCCCCCTACGGGATCATTTAAATTACGCGCACTTACGCCGGCCAGTTTTACGGAGCGCCCGCGCAAATTACGGAGCTACTGCTTCGTGAATGAAGCGTAGCGCAAGTAATTTACGGAGGCGTAGCGTTAAAATGGTACGCTGCGCCTCCGTAAGAGTGCGCAGCCCTACCTGAATCTACCCCAATGGGTTTGCATGTTTTTTGGTGCAGTTTTAGGCTTAACATCCAGTCTCTTCCTCCTAACAACAATGATGCCACAGCAGGACCTGGCATTACCCTTCATTAAACTTTATTTCAGTTCTTGAAGGACATCCATGAAATCCTAGATATTTACCGTGATCACCACCTGCCACTTGCCTAGACCTCTTCTCATTAAAATCCACTTTACATATCATTTTTTATTTGTAAAATTAATTCAGCTGAAGCCCATTGCTTCATTCATCCCGTAAATGGATTATTATTGCTTTCTGATTGCCTAGATTGCCATCAGAATCCTCAACAGACGCCAGCTGTCAGATTGTTTTGCTTTCTTTTTCTGTTATCTCAAGGTATTTACATTAAAAGATAGACGGGAGAATTGTGGGTACACTGGAGTTTATGTGTGCCAGCTTCATTTTCACAAATTGGCATCAGTCATCCTGTCCCGGCATCTCCAAATGATAGAGCCATATGCAGAAAAAGAATGCATTCAGCAAGTTTTCCATTATACGGTATAATTCTTGTGCAGCGTTACAACTAAAACTCCACTTTGAAAAAATACCGCAATCCAAAGAAAAAGTAGAATATTATTCTAAGCAGATATAAAAGACACAAAATAAACCAGCTCTGCAATCATTGATACTAAATGTATTTTTTTTTTTTTAAATGCAAGCAGTGTAGGTGCCTGAATGTGTTTTGTTATCATCCTCTTGCAATCCATGTACAGCAAGGCTGGTGTGATTGAATCCTGCTCTCTAGCTCCCTTGTTACCTCCTCCCATGCTCGCCTTCAGGACTTCTACAGAACCTCTCCAATCCTCTGGAACTCCCTGCCCCGGTATGTCTGATCAGCCCCTAACCTGTCCACCTTTAGGAGATCCCTGAAAACTCATTTATTCAGGGAAGCCACAGACATGACTAGGCATTATGGGAATTGTAGTTTCTGAACAACTGGAGGGCCATAGTTTGAAGACCCCTGCTTTAGAATGTAAGCTCTATGAGCAGGGCCCTCCTGTACCTTCTGTACTGAACTGTACTGTAATTGTGCTGTCCCCCCACTACATTGTAAAGTGCTGCGTAAACTGTTGGTGCTATATAAATCGTGTATAATAATAATAACAATAATTAGTGCATGTTGTGAGCAAGAGCATGCTAATACAGTGTTTCCCCCGAAAATAAGCCTGGGTCTTATATTAATTTTGGCAACCAAAAACACAGTAGGGCTTCTTTTCGGGGTAGGGCTTGTCATTTAATCCCCAGTGTTGACAGAGTAAAAGTGCTTGTAAACTGCTAGAATCCTCGCTATTACAGTATTATATAATGTAAAAGGTATGTGTTTCTGTAACCTAATTGTGTCACAAACACAAAAACACACACCTTTTACATATAATACTGTAATAGAGAGGATTCTAGCAGTTTAACTAGGGCTTATTTTCAGGGTATGGCTTATATTGCAGCCCTCCTGGAAAATCAGCGTAGGTCAGGTGATAGGTACCTGCTCCCACTTCCACTTGGATTGCCTAGGAAATCCGAGCAGCAGTTTGGCACCCCCATTTTACCCGCAGCCTTCTGTGTCACATCACAGGTCTCAGAAGCTGCAGACAGCGGAACCTTTCTCAAAGCGTAATGTGGCTTGCGCTTATGCAGTAGGAGGCCGGCAATGAAGCAGCAAGGAGTCACAGCTGGCTTCCCTTAGTAAACGTGTCGGCACCAAGCACCTGAAGACTGGTGAAGAACTGGTCCAGGTGAAGACAGAGCTGTATCCTTGGATAGGTAAGTGTCCTTTTTATATAAAGTCAGCAGCTACAGTATTTTTAAGTTTTAGTTACCCTTTTTTATCCTCTTTAACTACAAACCCCTTTTCAGGTAAAAAAAAAAACATTAACATAATTGTATTTTAGTTGTTTGTTTAGCTGTTTGGCTGGACTTCAGCTTTGAAAATGAAAAAGGTTTATCCAAATTAGACAGCCCCAAAGGAGACACCTTGGCAAACAAATTCTCTCAGACAACCCTTCCGGAACATGTCAAAATCATTAGATTGCCTAGAACAATGCTGCATCATTCTGGACCACTGACAGAGTATGGAAATGTACCATTGTGCCTCTGGAGCAGAGCTTTTTTGTTCCTGGTTCAGTCCTACTCAGTTGTAGGTATGTATAATAGTAAGAAAATTACATAGTAAGTCAGGCTTAAAAAAGTTCAACCAATAAAAAAAATCTAAATACGGTACGTAGAATAAATAAATGGAAAACCTTCATATACTGAACCCTTTACCCACATTTGATCCAGAGAAAGGCAACAAACCTTATATAGCATGGTTCAATTTTGCTCCAGTTGGGATAAAATAAATTCCACTCTGATCCCCCTGAAGACCCTCCTTGCATAAACTATCCCTAATTTAATTCTGTGGCCCCTCTGTAATCAGCAGAGCAGCATGTGATTGCTGTAGGCTGTTCTGGGCTCTGTAGGCTGCAAGTTTGATTGTTTCCCACCTTTTTCCCAGCCAATCCCTGGGAAGGTTCCTCAGATGGTGGTTGGGAAGTGCATAGATAGTTTAGAGCCTCAGAGAGCAATGTTATTCCCCGGGAGGAGAGGTTCCCAGGCAGAAGGGCTGCTAGCTCTTCCTGGCAGTCTAGCTAAAGATTCTGCCTGCCTCATCGAGGTCTCAGCTGTGCATAGCTAGGGGCCTATTCTGCTATAGGTTCTTTGGGAGCCAAAGGAAGAGTTTTATTGAAGATCTAATCTGGAAGCTCCACAGAGGAGACTGTCTGTCTAAGTCTGGAGAGTGACATCCAAGTCCAAGGAACACTGTGAGTACAGACCTGAGAGAGAGGGATCTTTGTGACTGTTGCTGCTGTTAACCACTGGTGCACTAGTTTTAAGGCTTGTCTGGTCTGGATCATTGTTTATGGTGTCCCATTTGTCCACACAAAGGGAAGAATGCAATTCAATTCCTGTTAATTCCTGTTAGTGTTCTGGAGTATCCCACAACTTCCCTCAGCCCATCCAAGTTACATCCCTAAGCCCATCCAAGTTTCTGTTTGCCTGGCTGCTGCTACACTAATGCCCCGTACACATGACCGGTTTTACCGATGGGATTCCGCTCAAGCTTGTCTTGCGTACACACGGTCACGCCAAAGTCCGACAGTCAAAAACATGGTGACGTAAAACACTACGAGCCGAGAAAAATTTGAGAGATCCTGTTCTCTTTTTGTTTCCAGCACAATTCGGCTCTTGTGGGGGTAGCGCTACATTACTTATAAATGTTAATATCCAGTTGATTTGTGCATTTAAACAATCTACTGAGCTCAAAAAATTAGTTCTTGAGGGAATCTATTCCATATTTTTACAGTTCTTACTGTGAAAAAGCCCTTCGATTAATGGAGGTGAAATCTTTTTAATCCAGACAAAAAGAGTATCCCCTTGTCCAGAGATCTTCAAACTACGGCCTTCCAGCTGTTGCGGAACTACAAGTTCCATGAGGCATTGTAAAACTCTGATGGGAATTGTAGTTCCTGAACAACTGGAGGGCCAAAGTTTGAGGACCCCTGTCCTTGTCCTTTGTAATTTCCCATGACTGCTTAAAAAGCAACACATATAGCTGGATTCAGCTAGGGGTGCGTATCTTTGCGGCGCCGCCGTAAGTTAGCTAGGCAAGTACTGTATTCACAAATTCACGCCTAATTCAAATTAGGCTGAGGGGGCGTGTTTTATGTTAATATGGGTTGACCTGACGTGATTGACGTTTTTTAGGAACGGCGCATGCGCCGTCCGTGTACATATCCCAGTGTGCATTGCAGCAAAGTACGCCGCAAGGACGTATTGGTTTCGACGTGGACGTAAATTATGTCCAGCCCTATTCACGGACGACGTACGCAAACAACGTAAAATTTTCAAATTTCGACGCGGGAACGACGGCCATACTTAACATTACTAGTCCAGCTATTTGATGGAATAACTTTAAGCTTGAAAATGCCTTACGTAAACGGCGTATCTTTACTGCGGCGGGCGGACGTACGTTTGTGAATAGGCGTATCTAGTGATTTACATATTCTACGCCGAACGCAATGGAAGCGCCACCTAGCGGCCAGCCTAAATATTGCACCCTAAGATACGACGGCGCAAGCCGTCGTATCTTAGATAGGTTTAAGTGTATCTCTGTTTGAGAATACACTTAAACTTAGGACAGCGCAGATTCCGAGTTAGGTCGGCGTATCTACTGATGCGCCGGCCTAACTCTTACTGAATCTAGCTAATACTGTATACAGTAAGTGCTTAGTGCTTAGTAAGTGCTTAGTTTGACCTGTAACTGATGTTGCCTTTGCTTCTAGCCCTCACTTCCAATCAGAACCCATAAGTAATACAAGAAGGGTGTCCTGTGCTTGTAATAAATTATGCAATGCCCTGTCTTGAGTCCCAGCTTTGGCATCCCCTGTAATAATGTCACAGGGACAAAGAAGGGAACGTTGACCGAGTAGAACGCAGTTACAAAAACAAATGCAAGCTTTGCTTTTCTGACGGCAAGGGAAGGAGGAGGGGGTCAATACTTTAACTGTAATTTTAACAATTGCATTTGGCATTGACCTAACAATGTGAAATTATAGATGCCAAAAAGTTCTGCTTCAGATACAAAAAATACTCTACTTAGCAGTATTCTCAAGAAGTAGAGATTGAAATGCCATTAAATTTCTACATTAGATATTTAAATAATAAAAATAAATAGGTTGCAAGCATAATGTGAGAATGCTAGCATTAAATGTCCTATGTGGGAGAATTTAATGAGGGGAAGCCATTGTTTCCTGTCGCAGAGGCGCTTCATCAATGGGCTCATTAAAGAACACAGCTGTAAAGTTCCTGATATACATCTCCCCATAGTACAAAATGGCTTCTAAATGCTCTAATCTGGGATTTGGGACACATGCAATGGAATGATTGCAATCTACAGCTGAAATGAATTCGGAGGAGAAATGGTGATAATGTAAACTGATCGACAGTTTGTATTCATGTTTTGTTTTTCTAGTTGTAAGGAGTTATCAATTTTATTTAAAATAGATTATACATGGAGGGGCAGATCCACAAAGATCTGCCCCGGCGCATCGTATCTGAGATACGCTACGCCGCTGTACCTTACCTGCCTTTGGTTCGAATCCATAAAGATTTTGCGTCGTAAGTTACGGCGGCGTAGTGTATCTCAAGCGGTGAAAACGGTGCGGAATTCAGGTTGGGCGGGTAGGGGGCGTGTTTCATTTAAATGAAGCGGCGCGTCCCCGCTCCAAACAAACTGCGCATGCGCCGTCCCTAAATTTCCCGACATGCATTGCGCGAAATGACGTCGCAAGGACGTCATTGGTTTTGACCTGGACGTAAATTACGTCCATCCCGATTCACTAACGACTTACGCAAAAAAATTTATTTATACGCGGGAACGACGGCCATACTTAACATTGAGTACACCACGAAATAGCAGCTTTAACTATACGCCGAAAAAAGCCGACTAGAGACGACGTAAAGGAATGCGCCGACCGCTCGTACGTTCGTGGATCGTCGGAAATAGCTAATTTGCATACTCGACGTGGAAAACTAAGGGAACGCCACCCAGCGGACGCCGAAGAATTGCATCTTAGATCCGAAGGCGTACGAAGACGTACGCCTGTCGGATCTAACCCAGATGCCGTCGTATCTTGTTTTGAGGATTCAAAACAACGATACGACGCAGGAAATTTGAAAGTACGCCGTCGTATCAGTAGATACGCCGGCGTACTCTCTCTGTGGATCTGCCCTGGAGTGTTTTAGCAGCTACCAACTGCAAAAAAAAATGTAACCTAGGTCGCAAGTCTATTGATAATATATATTACAGTTGCAAGAAAAAAAGATGTCTGGTGTGAATCGCTTTCTTGAGGTCAAGCCACAGCATCTCAATCGGGTTGAGGTCAGGACTCTGACTGGGCCACTCCAGAAGGCGTATTGTCTTCTGTTTAAGCCACTCTGTTGTTGATTTACTTCTATGCTTTGGGTCGTTGTCCTGTTGCAACATCCATCTTCTGTTGAGCTTCAGCTACTGAGATTGAGCTGTTGATCCCATCCTCTATATAATTTATGAATAAATTAAACAGAATTGGTCCCAGGACAGATCCCTGGGGGACCCCACTTACCACCCCAGCCCATTCTGAGTATTTATCATCACCCTTTGAACCCTCCCCTAACCATTTTTCAACCCATGTACTCACCCTATGGTCCATGCCAACAGACCTCAGTTTGTAAAGTAAACATTTATGGGGAACTGTATCAAATGTCTTTGCAAAATCCAGATAAACCACACCCACAGGCCTTACTTTATCTAGATGGCAGCTCACCTCCTCAAAGAATGTTAACAGATTGGTCTGGTAAAAACAATTCTTCATGAATCCATGCTGATTACTGCTGATACCGTTTTCATTTGCGAAATCCTGGATATAGTATCCCCTCCAATAGCTTAAAACCGTTGCCTTATCTTTATCTTTTGTAACTAAGTTGGGGCCAACTTGTTCTTGCCTCATTTTTTTTTACTGTTAATATATTTAAAACATTTCTTGTGATTTTTTTTTTTACTCTTCCGCTATGTGCCTTTTGTGGTCTATTTTAGCCACTCTGATTGTGTTTTTTTAAGTTCTTATTGCATTCCTTGTATTCTTGGAATGCTGACACAGGCCCCTCAGCCTTATATTTTCTGAAAGGGATGTATATCATATTTATTTGTTTTAAACGTTTTTTTACATTTCTTTAGCTACTTCCTAGTTTCCTGATAAAGAGAAAATTTTCCCAGTGGGGCTTTGGACAGCAATGTAGATGTGATCGAGAAATTGTTTGTCGAATAATAGTATAAAACATATTTATTTGAGGGTTGTCAAATGTCACAGTTAAGTTACAATGAGTAAAACATGTAAAACAGTCTGGCCAGATAAATTACTGCATATTCCAATATTACCATGCATGCAAAATGTAAGACAAGATTACATAGCAATTGTATGTGGGTGTGAATCACCAACGCGTTTAGACCATAAAGTGGTCATCTTCAGGGGGATCGTTGACACTAAGAGACATATAAAATAACTTCAGATATTCAAAACATATAATCATACATCACACAATACAGGTATGGCATGGCAATATAGTTACCGCTTAAAGATGGAGTAGACAGAAGTTGAAACTTCCTAGTTTCCTTGCCTAGACAAAAAACGACATACATCCCAGGAGTCTTCAGGGGGGGCTTTCTCAGCTAAGCACACCCTCCTGCCTGTATACCTAGGCTAAGGGCAGATAGATTCCAAGTAAATGATACATGAATCATATCCTCTTACTCAAGATGGTCACAGACAGAAATGCTAGGGGTGTTTTTTTAAGTGATTTCTCAGCAAAATAAAGCATGAATGGATGGATGGGAGAGTTTGCTTTGAATATTAAAAAATAATTAAATAGCTCTTTTGGTTTGTGGTGCTCAGACACAGTGTAGTGGTCCAATGACTTCTCTTGCTTTGCTATGTTAATAACCAACCCTAAGGGCGTTTTTCTGGTGCAACAATGCATGCGTATTGTGTTACTATGATGTGCATTGCATTAACCACTTAAGGACGGCGGCGTACTCGCGACCCGGTCCGAAGCTCCATGACCGCGCCTGGGGGACCCGCGGACCCGATCACCACAGGTGTCCCGCGATCGGGTCACAGGAGCTGAAGAACGGGGAGAGGTAAATGTAAACACACCTTCCCCGTTCTTCTCTGTGGCAGTGACACTGATATAGGGAACGATGATCAGTGACGTCACACCTACAGCAATGCCACTCTACAGTAAGAATCACTCCCTTAGGGCACACTTAACCCCTTAGCGCCCCCTAGGGGTTAACCCCTTCACTACCATGCCATTTTCACAGTAATCAGTGCATTTTTATAGCACTTTTCGCTGTGAAAATGACATTGGTCTCAAAAATGTGTCAAAAGTGTCCGATGTGTCTGCCATAATGTCACAGTCACGAAAAAAATCGCTGATCGCCACCATTACTAGTAAACCAAAAAATATTAATAATAATGCCATAAAACTATCCCCTATTTTGTAAACGGTATAACTTTTGCGCAAACCAATCAATAAACGATTATTGCTATTTTTTTACCAAAAAAAATGAGGAAAAAAAATAAAATGTTATATATTTTTTGGGGATATTTATTATAGCAAAAAGTAAAAAATATAGAATTTTTTTCAAAATGTTCGCTCTATTTTTGTTTATAGCGCAAAAAATAAAAACCGCAGAGGTGAAATAGAGAAAGCTCTATTTGTGGGAAAAAAAGGATTCCAATTTTGTTTGGGAGCCATGTCGCACGACCCCACAATTGTCAGTTAAAGCGACGCAGTGCCGAATCGCAAAAAGGGGCAAGGTCCTTAACCTGAATAATGGTCCTGGTCTTAAGTGGTTAAGGCAACTATTTGAAAATAAGGGGCCTCTAATGCACTAAAGTGTCCTGAAAATCTGAAAATGTTCACAAATTTTGTAATGTAACTCACTGCAATGCGCTACAGTGCTTGTGTTGTGCTGCAACACATATGCCTTACCTTGGTGAGTTGGGGAACCATTCAGAATGACTGGCACTGCAACACAGTTACAGTACACATGTGATGGGAATTGCATTACCGCAATGCAGTAATATAAAATGGTGGTACAATTAGGATTACCCACTTTGATCCAAAAAAACAAACAAACTACAATACAGATTTTTTTTTGTATATGTTGTCTGCTGAATGCCATATTATCATATAATTAAAGTCTTTCATTGTGGCAATGCAGAAATCACCAGAGGTATGCTCAGGAAACAAGGCAGCACTGAGTAGTTGAGACCTAGATTACATTCTGTGCTGTCACCTGCATTATCTATTTATAGTCACTCCAACACACTGTATAATGTGTCATTATCCTCCAATTATGAACAATGTGTACATAATAAGAATAGTTAAAGGAGAGAAAAGATAACCCTCGCAGATCGTGATACTGTGCTTACTATACTTTCCCCTTAAGGTAAAGTTATGAAAATCTTCTAAAAAAAAGTTTAGCAAATCTTTTGTAACATAAAGCGTTTGTTACCCCAACACTTCATATTCCTGATATATGTCTGCTGTACCATATACTTGTATGAGAATCGATCCTGTTTTCTTTGTGTTGCTTCCTTTAGGTAAAATCCCTGGTGTCCCTGCTAGTCCCTTGCTTTCCTAGTAAAAAAACGCCACACTAAGCAGGAGAGCACATCGTAGTCAGCTCTCTAGCTATGCTGGGAACATGGGGCCAGATTCTCGTAGAACTGCGGCGGCGTAACGTATACCGTTTACGTTACACCGCCGCAAGTTTTCAGAGTAAGTGCCTGATTCACAAAGCACTTACCTGTAAACTTGCGGCGGTGTATCGTAAAGACGTCCGGCTCAAGCCCGCCTAATTCAAATGGGGCGTGTACCATATAAATTAGGCACGCTCCTGCGCCGAACATTCTGCGCATGCTCCGTTCACAATTATCCCAACGTGCTTTGCGCGAAATTACGGCGCCCCGACGTGTTTGTGAATGGCGACGTGCGTAACGTACTTACGCCGTAAAAAAAATAAAAAATTAAAATTCGAAGCGGGAACGACGGCCATACTTTAACATGGCTGGTGTAAAGTTAAGCAATGAAAAAGATTGCTTAGGGGCGTGACCGGAAGCCAGCCTGGAAGGAAGCATCCCCTGAGAGCTCCTCTCCAGCCCGCAGCAATTAGGCAACAAAACGGGGGTAATTCCTGCCATCCATGGGCGGATCGCGGACCACCAGGTCCACTAAGGCTCGGGGAACATCCCAACCCCCGCCAGGCTCATCCTCGACCCTGAAGCACTATTTTCGGCCATCCGACATGCCGCCGGGCGGAGGAGACAAGATGGCGCCGGACGCTGCCGCCTTCAGCACAGGGACGTCTCCCCCTCACTCACCTCACCATCCGGAGCCATCCCCGACCCGATCGAGGACATCCGATTCGCCGTCGAGCCCGGATGGCTCCCAGCAGCCGGTGAGTGGATCCCCGCATCCGCATCTCCCTGCCGCAGACCACGCGGCACAGGCCGCGGCTTTCTATGGCCCCCAGGACACTCAATGTACGGGGGCCTTCCCCCGCCTGCTCCGCTCTGCCCCAGACCCTGAGCTGCAAAGCGGGGACCAGCTCTCCTCACCCACATTTAATCGGGAGGAT